>NC_072385.2:131262130-131564430 GCF_028885625.2 Pongo pygmaeus
TGCCATCCTTCTCCTCCCCTGGTGAGCCCATTCACACACTGTCCCAAACCCTGTCTTGAGCCCTGTCCTGAGCACTGTCTGGGTCCAGAGCCTGTGGCCAGGCTGCACCTTCCCCTGCGAGGGGCCCAAGTATCCCGAAGGCCCACTCCGCTGAGCAGGGGACACGACTGTGAATATCTGGGGAGAGGCTGCCCCGGCCCCTGCGCCCCCACCTGCTTGAGACTGCCTGGCTCACACTCCCTGGTCCTACCCCTTTCCCAGGACACTGGGGAGAGCCCCTTCTGGGCAGGCCATGGGCCTTGATGAGACCACCCTTCCAGGGTCTCTCTCCTCCTCCACCTTGTTCCTCTCAATCACTATCACGCGTTCCCTGTCAATGTTCACTCTATCATGTGTACATTCCACCACACGTTATATATCACACACTCTCATGCATCAACGATCTCACGTTCACTCCACCTCACGTTCACCTTCACACATTCTCTCTAGTTCATGTTTACTGTCACGTGCTCACTCTATCACGTGCTCACTCTATCACACATTCATTCTCATGTTCAGTCCATCTCACAATCACTCTCACACATTCACTCTGTCACACCTTCACTCTATCTCATGCTCACACTCACGCATTGACTATCACACATTCACTCATTGACTATCACTCACGCATTGACTATCACTCATGCATTGACTATCACTCATGCATTGACTATCACTCACTGACTATCACACATTCACTCCACCTCACGTTCACCTTCACACATTCACTCTAGTTCATGTTTACTGTCACGTGCTCACTCTATCACGTGCTCACTCTATCACACGCTCACTCCATCACACATTCACTCTCAGGTTCACTCCATCTCACAATCACTCTCACGCATTGACTCTGTCACACCTTCACTCTATCTCATGCTCACACTCACACATTGACTATCACACATTCACTCCATCTCATGTTCACTCTCATGTGTTCACTATCCCGTGTTTACTCTATAATGTGTACACTCTATCACACATTCATGTTATGTGTTCATCATCTCATGTTCACTTTCATGCGTTCATTATCCTGTGTTCACTCTGTAATGTGTACGCTCTATCACACATTCATGTTATCATGTGTTCATCATTACACGTTCACTCTACCACATGATCACATGTTCATAATCACACCTTCTCTATCATGCATTAACTCTATCACATGTTCACTCTGTCACATGCTTGCTCTATCACATGTTTACCGTGAGTTCACTATCACATGTTCACTATCATGCATGGACTATCACATATTCACTGTACCACATTTGCTACTATGCACCCTCTCTCACGCGTTTGCTCTATCACATGTTCACTCAGTTACACATACATTCCATCACACAGTTGCACAGTTGTGCTATCATATGTTCACTATCACATGTTCACTCTCATGCATTCACTCTCACGTGTTCACTGCATCACACTTCCACTCCCATGCATTCACTCTGCCACGTGTTCCCTCTATCATGTGTCCACTCTATCACATGTTCAATCTGTCATGCACCCACTATCATGCATTTGCTGTACCATGTGTTTACTATCACATGTTCAGTGTATCGTGCTTTCACTCTATCACATGTTCACTCTATCACACGTTAACTCTCATGCATTCACTCTCATATGTTCACTCTATCATGTGTTCAATGTACCATGCGTTCACTCTATCACATATTCACTCTATCACATGTTCACTCTCATGCATTCACTCTCATGTGTTCTCTATCACATATTCAGTGTATCACGCCTTCACTCTGTTACACACCCTATCAC
Organism: Pongo pygmaeus; assembly: GCF_028885625.2. Taxonomy (NCBI): domain Eukaryota; kingdom Metazoa; phylum Chordata; class Mammalia; order Primates; family Hominidae; genus Pongo; species Pongo pygmaeus. Next base: position 131,263,937 of record NC_072385.2, read on the forward strand.
ATGTTTGCTCTATCACCTGTCCACTACCACACTTTTCCTCTATCATGTGTTGAGTGTATCACGTTTGCTGTCACACATCCACTCTATCATGCATGTATTCACTATTGTGCACTAACTGTATCACACTTTCTCTACCATGTGTTCCATCTGTCATTTGTTACCTCTGTCATTTGTTCAGTGTATCACTTGTTCACTCCATCACTTGTTTGCCCTCTCGCGTCTGTGCCGTCACTGAGCCAGCCTGCCTGTGTGCTCCGGAGCAGGCTGCCTAACTATCCTGTGCCTCAGCATCCTGATCTCTAAGACTGGAGAGGTGATTCCTATGGGAAGGGCTCAGATCCCCATCAAGGCTGGGTGTTATTAGTGTAATGCCCAGAGCTAGAGAAGGGGGAGCCCCATATTTGGAGGTTCGGTCCAGAGGATTCGCCAGCAGAGCAGATGTAGGATGCAAAGGACAGAGGCATCGGGGATGAATTCTTAATTCTTGTGGCCTAGGTAATGATGGGCATATGATCTCTTTATCAATGGGGATATTAGATAGGAAGTGTTCTGAGCTGGGGGAAGACAGAAAGCGAGATAGATTTGGGGGAAATCAAGATTTAAATTTTAAAATGGAATTTTGAGATGTGTGTGAAATTCTGATTGTAGAGGTTGGAAGGTGCTGCATGAAGAGTCTAGGGCTTATGACAGGAGTGATGACTGGAAATATAAAATGGGGATTTGTCAGCTGTAGTGAAATTTAAAACCATGGGATTGAATAGCATCACAAAGAGAGCACATGGGGATGAGAGAGGAGGGCTGAGGGCTGAGGAGCTCTGGGATGGGGATGTCCAGGGAGGAGGCTCTTTGGAGATCTTTGGTCCTCTCACCCACTTCACACGGGGGGAGCTCATAACCTTCCACTGGATGAAGCTGTCTCTTGGCAGTGAGGGACTTTTTGAGGGACGGTCAGAGGCCAAGAAGCACTCCCCTTTCTTTGGCCTGCTTACCACTGCAGCGTTGAGATGTTGCCTGAAAGAATTAAGGGCTAAATCTTGCCTCCTTGGAGGGAATGACTTAACCTGTAAACTTATGAACAAATCAGAGAAAGGTGAAGAAGAGAAAGGCTGCAGGGCACTCAGGCCTGAGAAGGCAATGCTCATGTTCCCTCTTTAGTTTTTAAACTTAATTCTATTTGATGATTACCCAAACAGTATACCCTCATTGGAAAACATTTGAATATTGCAGAACATTATAAAAAAGTAAAAACTCATCCTTTAACCATCCACGCAGAGATAAATACTATTATCTTCTCCTATACATTATTCAAGTCTTTCTTCTATGGAAATTTTCTTTCCCTCAAATGGTAGATATAATTTTGTATACTATCTTATGCATCACACATTATCATGAGTGTTCTAGGTAATTGAAAACTTTTTAAAGAAGTAACTTTTTAAAGGTAATATAATATTGCATCAAATTAAATTACATCACATAGTATCTTGTTTAGAAAATTTCCAGCTGTTAGACCACGATGTTTTCCCCAGAGAAAGGATCAGCATTTGTAATTTGATGGCAAAAACAACTAGTTATGACAAAACCAGTCAAATAAGAGCTTTCTCTGTCCTGCCACCAGTGACCCATCCTTCTATTCTGCACTTTCCTCAATGAAGGTGTCCTGGACAGAGGAAGTTTGTACTCTGGGAAGAGACCAATTTTAAACTGGGTAAGAGCCTGTAGTTTTGATATTATATTTGATTGGATTTCTTATTATCTGCAATTGACTAGAGAACTTCTTATGACCCAAGAGTGTCTGGAAGAGTTCTGGGTCCTGTCCACGTCGTTGTTGAGAGTTAGGAGAAAGTAGTCAAGGGAGCAGTTTTGTAAGACAATAAGACAATGAAGTAAAGGAGTACAGCAGCTTTCTGTTTCCGACATGCTGTCCATGTCTTCCAATACATTGATCACACCACACAACTTTGGGTCAAAACTTCCGTTAGTATTTTATATTCTTTCTTTTTATGAAAGAATATGAATGTTTTAAAAATTCTTAATAAGCACAGGAAATTGCTGTCTGGAAAGGTTAAAAAAGTATTGATCTTCTGGAAGTATCTAACAGAGCATTTGGTAAAGTTTGTTTCTATAACTACTTTCCAACATTGGCAATGACCTATTAAAACAGATCTTTTTATTTTAATATTTTTTTAATCAGTGGAGGTGGCCGTTTTGTATACATTGATTAAACATTTGTATTTCCTCTCTTATGAAGGGTACATTTCAACAGCTGGTAATGAGCAGAAACAGGCCAGATTATTGGCAGCTGTAGGTGGCTGGTTTAAGTTGTAGGTGAGTGATAACATTACTAATAGTAGCTAATTAACGTGACTGAGCACTTAGTGTGCCAGGCCCCATGAGGGAGAGCTCTTTGGATCATGCACTAGACATGTTTCGTGAAATGTCCTCCCCCAAAGCCTCCTGGGTGGCACTGGACAAGCATAGCATCCCTTCGGGACGTTAGGCAACCGATGGGGGCCCCAAAGCAGCTTCCAACATGGAGTTCAGTTAAGTACTGGCAACGACTCTATCAGAGCTCATGCCTATTCCCACGATGATCAATTCTGTTTTGTTCTTATACCTAAATATGGGCAGAAATAGCAGAGGACAAGGAGGAACTGGCTGCCTGCTTACCTTCCTGGAGAGTTCTGAGGAGGTGGATGGATGTGGGAAGTTTCAGTTCAGGTTAAGAAATACTACTAGATACCTCCTCTGGTAGAGGCACTGCTGTGTCACTCATAAGCACAAGTGGTAGGAATATTCTAATGCTGAATATCAGAAAAACAGAAGCCACTCTAAGTATCTCAAGCGGTAAGGAAATAATACAGGGAAATAGATATATATACAGACTTATAATAAGTCCTTGGGGAGTGATGGCCAGGAAGGCCACTGCTTGCTCTCAGGATATCCAGACAGGTGTGAGTTAATGGGAAGCCTACAAGGGGATGAGGAGGCTGTAGGCATTGCAGGGACGCTGCCACAATCCCTGCCCCAGAGCCCGGAGTGGGTGATTTTAATGAAGGTGCCTGGAAGCTGGTGGAAAAATCCTATGTCTGCCAGCCAACTGCTGACAAATATACGCCAGCCCGCGATTGCTGATGAGAAATATATTGTTTTTCTTTTCCTGCATCCTAAATTTTATGTGAATGACTTTCGTTGGACCTCTGCCTGTCAGGGAGTCTGTGAAGCATGGGAATACGGGGTATCGCTGTCAAACGACAGTATTCAGCACAGTTCTGTGACTCGGAGGTGATTCAGTAGAAACGAATGTGCTGAGAGAAGTACGCAGAGAGGGCACGGAACCTGAAAGACCCTTGCTGAACCCGAGAACTTCCTGGAAGCATAAAGTTTGACTGGAAGTTTTTTATTATTATTATTTTTTGGATGTCTGGGCCTTTGATATGGGGCTGTACTTACATATCCAGAAAGCAGATTGAACTGCCTGGACAGACACATGAAGACAAGATTTAGATTTTCCTGCAAATATCTCTAGCTTCAGGGAAATTTGGGATTAAGTGGGACAGGACTGGAGCCATGGAAACTAGAAATCCTGATGAAACCTGTTAGGGGCCTGGTCTCAGGTAGTGGAAATGGAGAGACAGGAGACATTTAACATGTATTTTGGAGGTGGAATTACCAGGACGTAGTGATCAAATGGATGGGATCGGCAGGAGAGATATGAGAAGGGGAGAAGCTTACTGTGGACCCCTTCGTTGTTGGCTTGGATGAGTCAACAGTGATGCCATTGACTTGGAGCAGGAATAAAACATAAAGGGCCAGGTTTTGTGGGAAAGAGAGTGACTTATGTTTGGGACTTGTAGAGCTTGAAGTGTTTGTGGAACATTCAAGTGACTTGACAAGTCAACAGTCGGGTCTGGGAACAAGTCTCCAGTTTAGGCAGCAACAGGACTTCAGGTGCAGAATTGCTCATCTACTGCGTGGATATGGAAATGAAAACCATGAGTGCCACTGAGATCAGTCAGGGAGGGCATGTAGAAGGTGAAGTCTGATTCAGAATTCGCTGTGGTGGGAGGGTCCATTATGGGACTCACTGAATTACTGAGATTAAAAATCAGATGACTTTGTCTTCACCAAAATTTTGTAATAATCACTGATATCTTTCTAAAGTTGGACAATGTGCAAAGCATTATTGCATGCACTGCCCACTGCTAGCTTATGATTTTTATTTGTTTCACAGATGAGGAACCTGAAGCTCAGAGGATTTTAGGTCAGACAACCAGTAAATGGGTGAAGTGGTTCTGCCCAGCCCCTCCACCTCTTCTTTGTTTCTTCCTAAGTCATGTCATGACCTTCTTGTCCCACACTTATGTTTTCACATGGGTCAAATGCATTATACCCCCCAGAATTTTGCACAATCACTTTACAAAACAGTGACAGTAACATGGGAATTGCTTTCCACTTATTACAGATAAATGCATCCAGAGCTTCACTGATGGTGATAGGGTGAAAGTAGAATGTGCCCATTGTAATTACATCAATGTTAGCAATAGCGTGAGTTGTTTGCTTAAAATGATTGGAAATTGTTTATTTTTCATGTGAAAGTGGAGGAGGTTGAGAATGATCATAGCAGAGTCTTCATGCAGAGACAAGCACGTGGCTTTCTTGAGCGCTCATAGTTTTCAGGGTCACTGTTACAGCGGTAGCTTGGAAAACAGGATGTTCGAAGTAAAATTAAAGATTAAATATTAAGTCTGAGGGTCTCTGAATCCACCTGTATACCTCCTTATTGTTGACCCTTTATACTGTCTTCAGTTGTAGCTGCTACATAGTTGAGAGTCTCAAAAACCTCTTCGGATTGTTTGACAAAATATCGTAGAGTCTGCCCCGTGGATGGAGTTTTGAATGAAGTTATAGAAGTATAAACTGCAAATAAAAAAAGAATCAGATAATTGGCTGTAAGATTCATCCAGTCCAACTTTCCATGTCTGGCGCTGGCCTTGTGAGCAGGACATGGAAGGTGCGATTGGGGTCATCCTTTTGTTCCTTCAGTACATCAGTCAGCCTTGGGGCACAGAAAGTGTGCTACTGAGCCAGGCTTTTGAGCCATCAGAAATGTGCAGGTGTGCAGGGGAGGAAGGAAACTATCAATATTGAGATCTACTCAGAGACAGGCATGGGCTCAGGGCTTTCAACTGCTATTTCATTTCATTTTGTAACAACTCTAGAGAGGTGTGAATATGCCGGTGTTGTCGGCGAGGAACCCAAGACCAGGACGGATGAAGAGTCAAGGCTGCATAAGTGTCCAGCTATGAACGCAAGCTAATCAGCCTTTGAGGCGTGGGCTCTGCAACGTCCTCATGTTCCCCGGTGGCCCTCTCCAGGCCTTCATGTACGCCGTGTCCATGCGGACAGCTGATAGGTGCCACACTCAGGCTGCAGAATCCAGTCCGCTCCGTGTCTCCCTGCATCCTCATGGATGAGGTGTTCCTCCTAGAGCTCATTTATCTCCTTCTCTTCCTGCAAAACTTTCCCCTTTTCGAAGATCTATTTCTAGATCTATTTTAAGTGATCTATTTCTAAAATTCCTTAATGTACTAAGTTTATTTTACTCGTTGTCAATAATATGGTCTCATTTTGCATTTAATTCATTCATGTGTCCATATATCCATTCTTTATCCAGTTTTCATTGACTAAATATTTTTTGGGGGACTCTCAGATGTTATGAGCTGAGAATATAACATGAGAAAACACAGCCCATGGCTATTGGAGTCGTTTTGTAGCTGGGGAGACTCACATTACACACAGAATTATAATGGAGTATAAGTGTTGTAATAATTCAGGAGACTGGCAGCATTAATTCTAGAGTTAAGCAGAAAGGTCAGAGATGGAGAGTGGTAAAAGCTTTGGAAACAGAGCTTTGAAATAAGGTGGAAAAGATGAGAAGGAGCTACCCTGGCCCCATTCCAGGTGGATTAGGAGAACTCTGCATAGAGAAGGCACGGAGCCCACAAGGTCAGGAAGCGTATGGAACAATCTCTTTTCTGTGTAACTGAAGCCTAAGTGTGCATGTATTTGTCAGTGTGTGGTGTGTGTTTGTGTTTGTGCGTGAATATATGTGTGTGTATGCATGTGTGTAGTTTGCATTTGTGAATGTGGTGTGTATATATGTGGGTGTAGTGTGTGTGTGTGTTTGTATGTGCTCATGTATGGTGTATATGTGTGCATGCATGCATGTAGTGTGGTTGTACATGTGTGCACATGTTTGTGTGTCTGTTAATGCAATGTGTGTGTATATTGTGTATATGTGTATACATATGTGTATATGTGTATACATATGTGTATATGTGTATGCAGATGTGTGGTGTGCATTTGTATGTCCATGTGTATGTCGTGTGTGTCTATGGGTGTGCACATGTTTTTGTGTTTATTCATATATGTGTGTTTGTGTGTATGTATGTGATTATATATGTATTTGTGTGTTTTTGTGTCTCTCTGTATCTACAGTCTGTGCATGTATCTGTGTGCACGTGTGTTTGGTATATGTTTGTGCATGCATATGTGTGTATGCATGTGTGTGGTGTGTGTGTTCATGTGTATACGTGTGTGTATGTATGTGTGTGGTGTTTGTGCATGTATGCATGTGTGTGTTTGTGTGTACATAAGTGTTTGTGTGTGTTTGTGTGTGTGCTTGTGTATATATGTTTGTATGCATGTATATGGTGCATGTTTGTGTGTATGTGTGTAGTATATGTGTATGTGTGTGGTGTGTGCTTGTACATGTGTATGTGTGTTTCTCTGTGTTTGTGTGTATATGTGTGTGTATGTGGTGTGTGTCTATATGTGTGCTGTGTTTGTGTATGTATGCCTGTGTTTGTGTGTATATATGTGTATGTGGTGTGCATTTATGCATGTGTTTGTGTGTGTGTGTGTCCATGTGTATATGTGTGGTGTTTCTGCATGCATGCATGTGTTTGTATATATGTGCATGTGTGTATGTGGTGTGTGTGCATGTGTTTCTGTGTGTATGTGTGGTGGGGGTGTCTGTGTGTGTGTGTGTGGTGTTTGTGCATGTATGCATGTGCTGGTGTGTATATATGGATATGTGTTTACGGGGTGTGTGTGTGTTCATGTGCTTCAGTGCGTTTGTGTGTGTATCTATGTGGTACGTGCTCATGTATGGTATGTGTTTGTGTTGATGTGGTGTGCGGGGAAGACGGGAGAGCTGATGTCATTATGTAAATAGCTCTAGCGTGGTCAGTGTTGTGTTGATGTGGCGTGCGGGGAAGACGGGAGAGCTGATGCCGTCATGTAAATAGCTCTAGCGTGGTCAGTGTTGTGTTGATGTGGCGTGCGGGGAAGAAGTGAGAGCTGATGTCGTCATGTAAATAGCTCTAGCGTGGTCAGTGTTGTGTTGATGTGGCGTGCGGGGAAGACGGGAGAGCTGATGTCATCATCATGTGAACGGCTCTAACGTGGTCACACGCAGCCAGGAAAAGCCGTGGAACGTGGATATAAAATGAGTGGCTGCAGCTTTTTACCTCGCCTTGCTCGTGGGAGTGGAATGCGTGTCCCAGTCCTTGCCTTGGCCTGGAGGCAAATGGGTGGAAGTGGCTGTGCTCTGAGCATGCTTCAGCCTGCAGGCCTCTGCATCTCTGCTCTCCGGAGCCTCTGCCTTGCCCTGTGGAACCAAGCACTGTTAACCGGGTGGCTTAAAACAGCAGGAGTGTGCTCCCTCCCAGTCCTGGACACAAGAAGTTCGAATCAGGCGTCTGCAGGGCCTGCTCACTCGCTGACGGGGGCACCCTTCTCTGGGTCCCTGCCTTCTGGCATCAGTCCCATCTCCGCCTTCGTCCTTACAGGGTGCTCTCCTTCCTGAGTGTCATCAATCCCGAGTGATGTCCCGAGTGATGTCCGGAGTGACATCAATCATTTTGGACCAGGGCCTGCCCTAGTGACCTCGTAACTTGATGACACCTGCAAAGATTGTATTTCCAAATAAAGGCAGGTTCACAGGGGGTGGGGCTTTGACATATCCTTTTGAAGGCAGGTTCGCAGGTACTTGGGGGTGGGGCTTTGACATATCCTTTCGGGGAACATTCTTTGACCCATCATGGCTGGCCCCTGGTTCAAGCAGGTGGGGCAGGGGGCGCTGAGGGAGCTGCCTGCAGCCTGAAGCAGAGCTGCCCTGTGAACCCGCCCAGGGCCTGTGTACACTCCTGAGTATTGGGGTAATTCCTTATGCAGCATCCCTGTGACCACTAAGGGGAGGGAGGGACAGCTGGGAGGGAGAGGAGAGGAGGCTGAAACCCTGGAGGGAGCCTGTCTCCAGAGGCTGTGCATGCGAGGGGCAGAGGCTGAGCTAGGGGAGTCACTGAGGGGCCTGGAGCAGAGGATGGTGTAATGGGGTCTGTATTTAAAAATAATTCTGCTGACCCCCGGTTGGCAGGAGACATGGCTGGACCTGAGGCAGGCCCTCCGTTCTACCTTCAGTCCGGTGGGGGCCTGGGGCCCAGGGCGCCTTTCATCCCCTGACCCTCACAGATGGCCCAGACATGTGCCCCCCATGCAGGAGAGCAAGCGGTGGGGGGTGTCGCCTGGTCACAGTGATAAACTGCCTTTAGCAAGGGGACCTGAGCCTTCCCAATGGTTAGCATCCTCCCTGGTAGGGACTCCAGGCGAGGCTGCCGCCTTCACAACCCCCCATGCTGCATAATGATGGTAATTTTGCCCTTGAGGCTGTGAAGCCCTCACACAAATGAAGCCTTACTACTGGGAAAGGCTTGGCTCTGTAGCATGCAGGTCCCCGCAGTGGCTGTTAGCAGTGATTTAGGCCGAGTGACAGGAGCAGGCTGGCTGAGCGGGGAGGGGCAGAGGTCCTCGAAAGGCACCCACTGACTTCATCATTTTGTTCTGAGAGGGCACTGCCTATCTCCAATCTCCCCCAAAACAACAAACGGGGGGGTCTGGTTCTGTGTGTTCCACAGATCCTGAAATAACTCATTCCACGGGATTCATGGGGCACCTGCTCGCAAAAGGAGTGAGTGGCGGGTGGGGGCAGCAGGTGGACGAGCAGCGCTGGTGGGTCCCCTGATGGCTGACACAGGTGGCCTCATGTTCCCAAAAGGCTCCGCAGAGGAGTGGAGGCCTGGCCTTCCTGGCGAGGGGGTGGACTGGGACGGGTGGCCAGGTATATCAGGAGCAGCAGAGGAGCTGTTCCCAGACACACAGTGTCTTGATCCATCCAGGACGCATCTGGGGCGCATCTCCACGGCAGGATGGCTCTCCACAGGGGGCAGTGGGCAGGGCCTCTGCAGAAACCCTGAGGAGGGCTTCCCCGGTGACTGGGAGCAGGAAGGGCGTCTGTGCGTGCTCTGGGGCCGGCCTCTGCTGTTGACACTTGTTCTGAAGCGGGGTTCCCACAGTGTCAGCGCAGCTGGGCATGGCCTTCCAGAGCAAGGGTGCAGGCTGCCAGAGCTCGGGAGCTGCACAGCATGGGCACCTCAGGTGTTCCAGGAAGGGCAGCCACACGGGGGTGGGAAAAGCCGGGGCGGGGCGGGGCTGGGCTGGGCGGGGCGGGGCGGGGCGGGGCGGGGCGGGGCGGGGCGGGGCGGGGCGGGGCTGGGCGGGGAGGGGCGGGGCTGGGCGGGGAGGGGCGGGGCTGGGCTGGGATGGGCGGGGCTGGGCGGGGCTGGGCGGGGCGGGGCGGGGCGGGGCGGGGCGGGGCTGGGCTGGGCTGGGCTGGGCTGGGCTGGGCTGGGCTGGGCTGGGCTGCCCCTGCCCCAAGACGCCCCTCCCGTGCTGTGCAGACTTGGTGGCTGCAGATTCCCACTCACCTGTGATTTGGGGTGACTTCGTCACCTGTGGAGGAGGGGCTGCCGAGAGCCCCGGCCTCTCCAGCCCTGTCGGCAAGGCCCCTGCCTCACGCTTCCACTTAGGAGGCTCTGGCCCAGAAATGTTATAGAGGGGAATGCCACTGACGATCCAATACACGATGATTGTCGCGTGGACCCCACTGCCTGCCCCAGCTGCTGGAGGGAGCGAAGCTGCAGGAAGGAGCTGGGGCTGTCCAGGGTCAGGGCAGCTGCTCCATAGCAGGACCAGGGGCCTTTCACGGCAGCTGGACCATGGCCGGGGCTGCCCTAGGCAAGTAGGTAGACCAGGGATCAGCATGAGGACTGGATCCTCACAACAGGGACGGACTCTCCCATTCACTCCGGAGCTGCTGACCCCTGCGGCTCCGCAGGGCCCAGGCATGACCGCAGGCTCCCGAGATGAGCATGACCCAGGCTCTGGCAGAGCTCCATGGTGCTGGGAGGCAGAATCGCATGTGGGCATCTGTGTCAGGTTCCCTGTGGCCTGCTTGCCTGGGGAAGCTCCGAATCACGTCTGTTGTTCCAGAACAATCACTAATCACAGACAGCCTGCCCTTCCATCCACTCCTGAAAGCATCCCAGGCAACTGAAATGAGGGGACGGGAGCCTGACAGTGCCCACCCAGCCTGACCCTGCAGGGCCTCACAGCCAGGGGGCCTGGGCAGTTTCCAGCAGGGAAGCAAAAAGAAAAAAAGAAGGAGGGGGAGCAGGGAAGGGCAGGGAGGAAGAGGGAGCCTTCAGGAAAGACCCTCAGTGTGGAGGAGGACTCTGAGCGGCCAATGGGCTTGCAGTTTCCCTTAGGTGGTGGAGGGGGTCCCTTAGGTGGTGGAGGGGGTCCCTTAGGTGGTGGAAGTGGTCCCTTAGGTGGTGGAGGTGGTCCCTTAGGTGATGGAGGGGGTCCCTTAGGTGGTGGAGGTGGTCCCTTAGGTGGTGGAGGGGGTCAGGGGAGGCCAGGCCTGCACCTGTCTCCAGGCTCAGCAACTCCCATGCTGTGGAGGGGGCAGGCAGATGGTAGTTGCACAGGTGCAGAGACACCAGACCACCGACCTTTACTGACCTCCTGCACCCTGGGTGGGACAGCTTTGCGGAACGAACGGGCCGTGCCTGCCTTGACCAGGCCAGGAAGCCCCTGCTTGAAAGGGCTGAGCCTTGGAGGCTTCCCCGCAGTTCTCTCTCCCTCCCCTCCCTTCTTGACTTCCCTTCCTCTACAGGCCCTCCCCTAGTCCTGCTCCCCCACCTCCCTCCCTGGGTCCCCTTCCCCCCCAGTCCATCCCTACAGTCCTCCCTCTCCTGCTCTCCCTCCCTGGGTCCCCTTCCCCCCACCCAGGCCCTCCCTCCCTGGCTCCCCATCACCCCCAGGCCCTCCCCTATCCCTCCTCTCTCCTTGGCCTTGCCCAGCTCCCGGTGAGGCTGGGCGCCTGGCTGCTAGTCTCCTGTGAACAGCTGGTGTCTCCCCAGCTGCCCCTGCAGTCCGTCTGTTTTCCATTTTCCCTGCCTCCTAGGATTCCTGTCAGCCCGAGCCCAGGACCACAGTGGGGAGACAGAGAGGAGATGGGAGAGGGAGGTGGCGGATGGGGGGAGATAAAGTGTGCCACAGGGGAGGGGACACATGGACTTGCGCTGGGCTCACAGCTTCCTAAGCAAAAAACAGCAAAGACCATGCCCAGCCTCCTCCAACCACACAGCGGCTGTGCTGGTGGGAAAGGGGGTGTGTGTGTCTATGTGTATGCATGTGGGGGTGCATGCTTGTGGCATGCACTCATGTGGCATGTGCGATATGGTGTGTGTAGTGTGTGGTGTCTGTGGTGTGTGTATGGTTTGTGTGTGTGTGTGGTGTGCTGTGGTATGTATGGTGTATGTGTGTATGTTTGTGTGTGATTTGCTATGGCGTGGTGTGTATCCTTTGTGTGTGTGGTTTGCTCCTGTGTGGTGTATATGGTTTGTGTTTGTGTGTGTGGTGTGCTCTGCTGTAGTGTGTATGGTTTTTTTTTGTGTGTGTGTGCTGTGCTGTGGTGTGTATAGTTTGTGTGTATGTGTGCTGTGGTGTGTATGGTTTGTGTGTGTGTGTGCTGTGCTATGGTGTGTATGGTTTGTGTGTGTGTGCTGTGCTGTGGTGTGTATGGTTTGTGTGTATGTGTGCTGTGCTATGGTGTGTATGGTTTGTCTGTGTGCTGTGCTGTGGTGTGTATGGTTTGTGTGTGTCTGTGTGCTGTGCTATGGTGTGTATTGTTTGTGTGTGTGTGTGTTGTGCTATGGTGTGTATGGTTTGTGTGTGTCTGTGTGCTGTGCTATGGTGTGTATGGTTTGTGTGTGTGTGTGCTGTGCTATGGTGTGTATGGTTTGTGTGTGTGTGTTGTGCTATGGTGTGTATGGTTTGTGTGTGTCTGTGTGCTGTGCTATGGTGTGTATGGTTTGTGTGTGTGCTGTGCTATGGTGTGTATGGTTTGTGTGTGTGTGTGTTGTGCTATGGTGTGTATGGTTTGTGTGTGTCTGTGTGCTGTGCTATGGAGTGTATGGTTTGTGTGTGTCTGTGTGCTGTGCTGTGGTGTGTATGGTTTGTGTGTGTGTGTGTGCTGTGCTGTGGTGTGTATGGTTTGTGTGTATGTGTGCTGTGCTGTGGTGTGTATGGTTTGTGTGTGTGCTGTGCTATGGTGTGTATGGTTTGTGTGTGTGTGTGTTGTGCTATGGTGTGTATGGTTTGTGTGTGTCTGTGTGCTGTGCTATGGTGTGTATGGTTTGTGTGTGTCTGTGTGCTGTGCTGTGGTGTGTATGGTTTGTGTGTGTGTGTGTGCTGTGCTGTGGTGTGTATGGTTTGTGTGTATGTGTGCTGTGCTGTGATATGTATGGTTTGTGTGTGTGTAGTGTGTATGTATATGTGGCATGCTGTGGTGTGTGTGTGTCCCCAGCTGCACAGGGTTGTCACACAGAGCCTGAGTGCCCTGGTCCCTGCGTTCTTTGTAATCACAGCCACGGCATCTGAGTGTGGCTGGGAGGGAGGCCACCTGCCTGCTTTCCGAGGATCTCAGCTCTGGGGTGGCATCAGGGGTGACAGATGCCCCAGGCCTCTTCTCTCCAGGAGTCAGGGTGGGGTCCCCGAGAGAACAGCACTCACTGTGATGAGTGGTTCTGCTGTCTTCCCAGGCCGCATGCTGTGGGCAGTGAGTGGAATTTCCCAAGGCTGGCCGGCGTTAGTGTGGCTGTGCGGGAGGGCACAGCAGCACCCAGGTCCACGGAGCTGCTGGAGCTGGGCCCCACTGCCCCCAGCCGCTTGCCCTGCCAGGGAAGGAAACACCCAGGTGAGGAGGAAATGCCCATGGGCTCTGCATGCCTTAAAAGAAAACCAGCTCGGAGTTAACATGATTAGAAGGGAAGGTCTTTTTCTTTTTGGTTTTTCCCCTTCCGTTTTGGTTTTTGTCAGCAGCATTGGTGTCTCCACGGCTGGGCCGGTGCTTCCTCGTGGGTGAATAATTTATGTGTAGCAGCAGCTCTGAGGTTCTAAGCTCCCAGCATGGTCCAGCTTGTTGGGCTTATTTTGGAATGAGGGCGCCTGGCGTGTGGGCTGCCCCTGAGAGTTCCTCTTGATTTGAAGTTTGTAGTTGGGGCTCGGAAGGAAACACAAGTCTCGGAACCTTTTCCCAGGGAAATGCAAATCCTCAGATTAGGAACTCCGGCCTCAGGGCTGGGAAGAGGGGCCCGCTGGATCATGCCCGCTCACGGATGTGGGAGCTGGGGGAAGTTCCTGGACCTCTCTGTCCCTCCACGCTTTCACCTGTAAAATGGGCGTAATCTTATGGCCCTGGTGAGGGAGGAGGCACAGTGATGCCAAGCATCCAGTGGGTGGTGAGCACGGAGTAAGGGTCCTCACGGGGTTGCAACAGCACCTTAGGAGTCCCTAAGCCTGTGGAGGGTACCCCTTGAGGTGCCCAACCACAAAGACTGCACTGCAGGTCATGAAATCCCTTCGGAACCCTAGGGCGTGATCACAGAGCGGGACACACAGCAGTGCCTGTGCACCTCACACCATGATTGCATTATCTTCCTCCTCTTGCCCACGATGGTAAAAAAGAAACCGAGCTGCCGTAGCAATGCCTCGTCCACCAAGCCCTGGCCTGTGCCGTCCTCACAGTCATCTTGCCAGCACTGCTGTGACACACGTTTCCATAGAGCAAATGTGCCAGGGTAGCTGAAGACCAACGACTTGTTGCTGAAACAGAAGGGGAGGGGAGGAGAGAAACCTCGGGAGGAGGCCTGGGAGCTGTCACCCACACCCCTGTCTGCACCCTCAGCAGGCCGGCCAAGCCTAGGGACAGGCAGGAGAGGCTCAGCAGCTGGGCTCACCCGCCTGGCTTTATGGGATGGCCTGTTCTGAACTCACAGCACCTGGCTCTGCAAATGCTTTTCTGGAAGACGAGCTTGAATGTTTGGAATTATGAAATGAAATTTGCAGCCTCTGTTTATGAGATAAAGGATGCTTAACTTGGAGATGACTTCTGCTTTTAAGATCTTAAGCCAGTTCACTGTTTGTTTGTTTGTTTGTTTGTGCTTTTTAATGGCTCAGAGACATCTTGAGGTATCACTTTTGATGGTTTTCCTCTGTGTCTTTCCTCGACTATTTTTCCACCTCAATTCTGCTGGTCAGTGTGGGGGTCTGAGGCTTGCGGAAGCCACTGGAGTTAGTCGTGTGGATGTGAGTGATCAGGGTGGCTATGGACAAAAATAAGACAAAGTTCTTACCTTAGACCCTGGGGTTTTCTCTGCCTTGGTTGATCACTTCATGTGAGGTTTTGAATGCCTTCTGCTCCTCTGAAATCTCCACGGTAAAGGGAGGAGAGGCTATTTCACAGATGCACTTGTCTCTGATAGATTCCGTGTGGTGTTTCTGTTCTTTACCATAGTGGGAAAGGAGAAATCCAAAGGACATGCATCACGTTTTGGAGACAGCGTATGCTAGAGGAGACTGCAATGGGGCTGTGGCCAAGGAGCCACGGGAACTGTATCCGAAGGGCATGTAGAGTAACGTGCTTCCCTGCAAGCCTGGTCCAGGCAGAGGAGGGCGTGGTGGGAGCTGAGCTCTGGCCTGCCTGTGTGCAACAAGGACAGATGTTCACAGGGACCCCCTGGGAGTCTTTGTTCCCTCTAGCCCATCACTTCCTGCTAGGTTGACTCAGGAATTGCCTGCGAGACGGAGGAGGCCTTGGAGGGAATCTGATCCCCTCCTGTGATACACAAGGAAACCGATGACCTGAGGGGGTGCCTGGCAGCTGCCCTGTCACACAGACCCAGATGCCCAAGAGGGCCAGACCACTGCACACTAGTCAGTCCAGGGAGAGGTGAGAGTCAGCATGATTCTCTTCCTCATTGTAAATTTCATGTGCTGGGTGATGTCAGGCAAATGCTCCCTGGGCCTCTGTCTCATCATCTTTAACATGGTGGAGGGAACATTTCATATTCGTACCTTTGGTGACTTTGGTTGAGTATCATGTGAGCTGAAAACGGCAGACATGCAGCTTGGGCAGGCTGTGAAGTTCCCACAGCTGGGAGGCGTTTGCTCCCGTGTGGATTCCCATCCTCTCCCTGGCTAGGCCCCTGAGATGCTCACTCACTCTAGCCCAGATTTCCTGTTCCTGGACAAGCCTGGCGCGGCATTCTGCCTCCTCCGATTCACATGCACACATGCATGCACAAATGCAGTTGTGTGCACACATGTACTCAACACACGTATGTACCCACGCACAAGCACACAGAGACACATACTCACATGTACACACATGCCCACATATGTAGGCACATGAACAAACCCTAACCCTAACCCTAACAGGCACAGGTGTGTGCACACATACATCCACGTATAATCACAAACATATGTGCACAGACACCACATACAAACACATGTGCATGCACAAATACAGGCACACACATGTGTGCACACACCCCCACACATGATCATACACGTATGCACACAGACAACACATACTCACATGTACACAATCCCGCCCATGTCCACACATAATCATAAGTGTATGTGCACAGATGCAGCATATGATGCACCTGCAAGCACAAACACACACACACACATACACATGACGCGCTATCTCAGCAATGTGGAGAGCTGAGTGGGCACAGATTTCCCCTGCACGAAAAAGAGCCCAGATCATGCTGAGGATGGGGGCCGCCCTGCCACTGTCTGGCTTTGGGACATTGAGTAAACCCTTTTACCATTTTTAGGGTCTCATGTTCAATGTGTAAAATAAAGAAATCGGGTGACATGGTGCTTGTGTCCATCAGAATTCCAGCGTTGAGCAGGAGGCAGCTCATGAAGGGATTGAGCCTGGGATCCGGCCTGTTGTTGGAGTCAGAGGAGACTCGAGTACAAGGTGTGGGCTGCTGTGGGGTTCAGGCCTCTCCAACCCAGGCCTGAAAGGCACATTGTGGATGAATATCAAGGTCTGGGGGCTGGCAGAGACATTTGCCGGCATCTGTGTCCTTTGGCCTAAGGCTGGCCAGGGGTGGCCCTGCAGGGAGGGAGCTGGACGAAAGACAGGCTCTCACTCTGCCTTCTCTACTTCCTTCTAATGTGCCTCATTGTCCGCCCACACCCTCAGGCCCCAGCAGTCAAAGATGGGGTCCAGGGACAGACCCTCTCTGCAAAGCAGGAACAATGATTCTGGGTGTGTCTGCCTCACAGGGCTGTGATATGCGAATGTACTTTTTGCATATATTTCCCTTGGCAAATGCGCACTGAGGGCCACTGGGGGCTGGAGATACAGAGATAGGCAAGACAAGGTGTCTGCCACGAGAGGGTGAGAGTTAATGTGGGGAGGGGCAGACAGCCAGACAGTGGCAACACCCATGAAAAATGAGGCCAGAGGGCACAGGGTCAGCTGACGCATCCCCACCAGCAGAGGAGATGGCAGCAGACGGGAGATGCTGGCGCAAACATGTGTGTGGAAAGAGGGAGAAGGCTGGGCCGGAAGAGAACAACACCCACGCCTGGACGGATCCGCGGCACCTTCATGTGGCTCATGGGGACAGGGACAGTCAGGCCTGCTGTCCACATGGCTGGGAGCCACCCACACAGCCCTCGCCTGGCTCTGCCTCCAGGTGACGCTGGCTATTCCTGGGAAAGGCCACCCTGCCTCCCTGGGCTGCTGCACCTGCCTCATGGACATAAAGGGCTCCACCTGCCTGACTCACTTCCAATGTGGTGTGACCTTAAATAACAGGAGATGGAAGAGGAGAGGTTTGAAAACTGAGCCTAGTGCTTGTGTCTGTTCCCACCACCAGGCAGCTGGTGTTGTTGGCTCAAAACCTGGGCCAAGCCCAGAGCCCTGCGTGACCCTGTGCCCATCACTGTCCCCGAGCTGGAGTCCTGGCTGGTCTCTGCCCGCATTGGTCACCCGTGGGAACTCAGCAAACATCCCCTCTGGCAGCAGCAGGTTCCTGCAGCTTTATCTTGGCTCAGCAGGCCAGCCCAGGCTGCCCCCGCGCCTTTCTCTCGGCAGCTCTGCGATGAAGCTGCCAACTTGGATGATGTCCAGGGGCTAGGCAACCCTTGAAGAGGCCTCCCCAGCAAGCCTCAGCCTGCAGGCATCTGTGAGGGAAAAAGGGCTCAGGTAACAGAAGCCCCCTGTGTCCTTCAGAAATGGCAGCGAGCAGGGGCGTATGGGAAGGATTACGCAGTGAGGAAGGGGGAACAGACAGGGCTTTCTCCAAGAGGGGCAAAGACAGCTGTTGAAAAATTCAGAGGCTCCTGTTCAGGGCTGGGAGGAAGAAAACCAACCACGTCCCCATCACAGTGCTTCTGATGCCTCCTTCTCCTGATTCGATGCTATTTTACCTTCCCTAGCGGGCAAGAGGCGATTATAAGGGAGCCAACGTAGTGGCTGGCATTTCAGCGAGGATCCCAAGGCAACAGCATCAGAATCACAAGTTAAGACGGATCCCAGATCCCAGCAGCGCCGAGCCCATGCAGATGGAGCAGGCTTGCTAGGAACGAGTCATTCCCAGCTAACACACTTCCCGTTTTGGAGACAGTTCTGGGTGTAGAAGTTGAGAGAAAACCTCCAAGGGAAGGATCCTGTCGGAGAGGAGGGCCGTGGCCACCCCAGGCCGGGTCTTGCCATCTTGTCCTTTCCCTGGGGATTCTCTTGCTTTGAATTTTGCTGCCACCATCTAGAGAAGAAAAGGAGAGAAAAAAGAAAGGCAATAAGAAATGAATTTTAAAAAGGGATGGCCTCTGGAGGTTTTTATTTGACTTGTACTCAAAGTGAGGATGATGGATCAAAGCTTTCAAAAGCTGGGCGAGTTCCTCTCCTGAGCTGTGCTGAAGAACGCCTCATTTCTGGTGCTGGTTGTGGTAGGATCCACAGTCATCACATGGAGTGCATTCTAATGGACAGGGACCAGTGATATCGTGTGTGTACACACATGTGTGTGTGGGGGACAGACAGACAGAGGCAGAGACAGGTAGAGAGCATGTCCCAGCCATGCAGCGTCCACCTCAGCGCACGGCAGGAGAGTGCATGCCTGCAGCGAGGCAGCACAGACATGGACAGGCATGGGCGTGCTCAGGCCCAGCTGGCTTCATCTCTGTCATGTGTCTGATAGGTGTGACTTGCATGATGCCAAATGTGGGTCCAACGTAGAGACATCCATACCACAGCCTTTACACAAAAGGCAGCTACTCCATTTGATGTCTGCTCAACGATTCCAGGAAACATTGGCTGCATTGTTGATTGCGGTGGTCTGAGGTTGATATGGTTTGGCTCTGTGTCCCCACACAAATCTCACCTTGAATTGTAATAATCCCCTCGTGTCAGAGTGGGACCAGGTGGAGGTAATTCAATCATGGTGGTGGTTCCCCCCATGCTGTTTTCGTGATAGTGAGTGGGTTCTCACGAGATCTGATGGTTTTATAAGCGTCTGGCATTTTCCCTGCTGGCTCTCATCCTCTCTCCTGCTGTCCTGTGAAGAGGTGCCTTCCTCCATGATTATAAGTTTCCTGAGGTCTCCCAGCCATGTGGAACTGTGAGTCAATTAAACCTCTTTTCTTTACAAATTACCATTCTGGGGTATTTCTTCATAGCAGTGTAGAAACACACTAACATAGAGGTGTTTTCATCTGGAAGCAGAACCAGGCCGGGTTTGACTGGCTGCTGAGCTTGGCCTCTGTCTCAGGTGGGGCTCTGCTGTCCCCCAGGCCCTGCATGTGCTGGACTCCCAGAGCCTGCTGTAGGTGGAAGGAATGTGGGAATTAACTGCCCTGCTGCTTTTCCCTGGCATTCTAGAGCTCAATCTGGAAAG
The DNA here is from genome assembly GCF_028885625.2 of Pongo pygmaeus. NCBI lineage: Eukaryota > Metazoa > Chordata > Mammalia > Primates > Hominidae > Pongo > Pongo pygmaeus. Next base: position 131,283,106 of record NC_072385.2, read on the forward strand.
GTTAGGGACAGAGAGGCAGAGGATGGTCTTGGCATATTTGGGGGTTTAAAATGCAATATTTTATTTGTAGCCAAGACAAGACCTTGACAGCTATTGAGGTCCAAGAGGCTTGATTTGGGCTTCACTCCTCATACTCTGCCTTGCCTGGGCCTCTTCCCTCACGCCTCTTTTTGCTCCCTGCAGGACTCTTCTGCCCTAACTTCCCCATGTCTTTGCTCTGGTCGAGGAGAGCATTTGCCTTGCCACCATTACATCTCCATGGAAGGTAAAAGCATGATGGGTCTCCTTGTAGCAGGATTGGGCCTGGATTCTCACTGTGGAATGGAAAATTTTGTCCCCTGGTGGAAGCTTTCAACCAGGTGAGCCACTATATTTGACATTGAGGATAGGGTACTTCTTGAAACCCTGATGCAGAGTCTGTGGGTGAAGACCCAGTGGTCTACTTGGAAGGGCCTCTGGAAGTTTCCTGAAGAGGCAGTGGCTCTGTGCACCTTTCTCTGTGTGTCTGTGAGCATGCAGAGAGGCTCTATGCAAACAAGTGCTTGCTTTGCTTTCCCGTGTGTACATGCGCACGCTGAGCTCACACGCTGCACCTGTGGCAACTTGGAGAACTCCATTTCCCATAGAGACTCTTGCCCTGAGTGTGGAAGTGTTGGTGGCCTTACTGGGTCTCTGAAGTTTCCTAAACTAACTAGAATATTCCACTGCATTTTAAGCAAAGACTAAGGGGGCAGACTAAGTGAAGACTAAGAGGGCCCCCTCCCTGCTCTAGGATCTGAGGCCACATCTTCATTCATCTGAGGATGCATCTATATAGAGTGATTTTTTCCCCTTGGAACATAGCCCTTAAGGAGGGAATGACTCTTGGCATGCTCTCCTTAGCCTGTGATTTTAGGCAGGGTCTAAACTAGACTAACCAGGATAACAATGACCAGACTTCAGGCTTCTTGAAAAGCTCAGGGAGACATCTGCATGTCTGTCTCTTCCCACTCTTGGTGTAAAATGGCCCACTTCCCAAACCCTACCACAAGCCTTAGGGAGTGCGATGGAACATTGTGTTTTTATAAATACATAAAGTAACTCTCTTATTCTGATCATGCTGCTGTAACAAAATATCTTAGACCAGGTAATTTGTAAATAAGAAATTCATTTCTCACAATTCTGGAGGCTGGGAAGTTCAAGATCAAGGTGCTGGCAGGTTCGGTGTCCAGTGAGGCTCTTCTTTGCTTCCAAGATGACACCTTGTTGCAGTGTCTTCCCACGGCTTAAGGCACGATGCTTCCCGTGGCTTAAGGCACGATGGAGCAATGGCAGAATGGCTGCACATTATGCACTCATAGGGCAGAAGAGGCAAAAGGACTAGGAAGGTCTCTGAAACATCTTTCATAGGGCATTAGTCTCATTCTTGTCGATGGAGCTCTCAGGGCCTAATCACCTCCCTAAGGACACACCTCTTAATACCATCAAATTGGGGTTTAAATCTCAACATATAAGTTTTGGAGATATACGTACATTCAAACTGTAGTATTCTGTCCCGACCCCTCCTAATTCGTGTCCTCACATACAAAATACATTCGTTCCATCTCAACATCCTTAAAAGTTTTAATTAATTTCAGCAGCAATGCAAAAGTCTAAAGTCTCATCTGAGTCAGATACCGGTGAGACTCAAAGGTGGGATTCATCTTGAGGCAAATTCATCATCTATGAGCTGGTGAAATAAAACGTTTCATGTGCTTTCAAAATACAGTTGTGGGGCACGTGTAGGACAGATATTTGTATTCCACAGGGGGAAAATAGGGAAGAAGAAAGGCCTTAAAGATCAAGAATCAACATCAGCTCAATGCTCTGCCCTCCGGGCCCAATGGGGCTGGGATCCCACCTTCCAGGCACCCTGGGGTGGAGGGCCCAATCCACAGTTTTGTCACACAGGAATTGGGTGCTGGGGCTCCAGGCAGCCCCACTCCCACGGCTTTGAGCAGCCTTACCCCCATGGCCTCACTGGGTGTTGCCCTAGTGGGGGTTCCCTGCAGCTGCCCTGTCCCGGACACCCCTCTGCCTGGGTCATGTTACTCTCTAGAACCCTCTAGAACAATCTAGGTGGAGGTAGTCATGCTCTCATAGCCTTTCTGCACAAAATACATTCCCCTCCAGCCCACCAGAGCCACACCTGGGGCCGCTGAGCAGATTGGTGTCTGAGTGCGGGGAGTAGAGCTCAGATGTGTGACAGGGCTAGGTGGCTGTGGCCTCTCCTTTGATGCCATGCCACACTTCAGGCTCTGAAACTCCTTTGAGGTCATTCTTCCATGGTCATGGACACTAGGTTCTGGCTAATCTCCCCATTGTCTTCATGAATGGCACCTGTCTTCTGCTGCGATGGCAGATTCATGCTAATTTCCATATCAAAGGTCTCTTGGCCACACCCTTGTTCTTTCCCAGACAGGCTTTCTTGTGTTTCCCAATATGGATAGGCTGAGAATTTTCCTAATTTTTAAGCTCTGCTTCCTTTTGGATCACCATCTCTGTCTTTAAATTGCTTCACTCTTCTCCCATCTCACTATGAGGAGTCAAGAGGAACCGACGGCTCCTGCAGCCCTCTGCTCAGCCAAATATCCACTTCCATTGTTTGTGGGTTTCATCTTCCATAAAACACCTGGCACAAACACAATCCAGCCAAGTTATTCACCATTTTATAACAAGGATGGCCTTTCCTCTGTCATTCTCATTTGTATTTCATCCTCAAATGTTCCTCATTTCCATTTGAGAGCTCACCAGAAAGGCCTTTATCATCCATATTTCTACCAACATTCTGTTCATGACCATTTAGATATTCCGTAAGGCGGAGGCTCTCCCTGCAGCTCTCCTCTGTCCTTTCTGAGCCTTCACTGGAATCACCTTTAAAACCCACTTCATGGTGATTTGGTTCCCCAGCCAAGGGGAAGGGAGGTTTCTTGGACCTCTTTTTTTGAGGTCATTAACCTTACTCATGAGGGCTCTGCTTCCATGACCTAATCAACTTCCCAGGTCTTCCAAATACCATCAACTTGGGGTTAGGATTTTAACATAGAAATTTAGGAGGCAGGCACAAGCTTGTAGACTGTAGCAACCACTTTTGTAGGCAACTTGGTCTTGGGTCAGTGTCCATCTCCTCCACAACATACCTGTGCCTCCAAGTACATTCCAGTCAAAGCATTTCTTAAAAATTCACTTTATTCATTTTCTTAGGAATGAATTTGATTTACAATTGTCAGTGCCCTGTAAGCACTTAATTTCTCAGTGTAGTTGGGCTGCTGGAGAGGTGTGGGCTATCAGCTGTAGTATTGTGGCCTTGGCATGTCATAATACCAATTTTCAAATGGTTTTGCTGAAGCAGACTTGTCATACCTTATGTTAAATACTGGCCTCCATACATCGGAGTGGTATGTCCGGATCAAAGGGAATCCAATTGGCATGATTTTATTCGGTTAGGTTGTGTTCACTAAGTTGCTATTTGCAAGAATTGTCTGACATCCAGAAAGCCACTGAAGGGCTTCAGGCTTTTACATTTCATAGCGTGTCATGCTAAGAACAGATGTAATTGGGATTTCAGAATAGGCAATACTGGTTTTAAGCCTGAGACAGATAGCATTCCATATATTGTTTTGTATATGATACAGACTTTTCCTGACTTCTGCGAGGGACTTCCCTCTTCCATATGCCTTCTCTGTGGGCATCTGGTGAGTCTGACTCAGATTTCAGGTAGGCGCGGCTGCACCTGCCGACTCAACACAGACAGTGTAGGCAGGCCCCGGATGACACTGTCTGTTGGAGACCCCCAGGTCTATTTCTAAGCAGTGTGCTCCATCCCAGCTTCCCACAGCCTGTGGCTCCATGGCAGTTCTGGAGCAGCCACTGTCTCTCGGGAAGCCGGGAATCCAGGATGCCCGCTCTGCAGGCTGAGTGCTGTCTGCCTGGTTCACTGACTCCATACCCAGGACCCACAGCCAGCCGTGGTCGGGCGAAGCCCTCCACATTCCAATACCTGGAAGCAGCAATTCCTGTGAGCACTGTGCCTTTTATGGTAAGACTTTAGGGAAATAACAGCAGAATGAGCAGAGAATGATGGCACCCCCTTCCATATGCTTTTTACTGAATGTGGACTGGAACGTGGGGGGCCCTGCTGGCCTCCATTTTGCAGGCCTCTGGTGGGAGCCTCTGAGAAGAATTGGTCAACAACAAGAAGAAAGTATGTTTTGAAGTTGGATTCTCTTGTGCTGTGCCGCCTCCTCCTCTGGACTTAAAAACGGCCATACTGGTATCAGCCATTGGTCTGCGAAGGTCTGAAGGTCAGGGGCACCTGCTGAGTGTGGCTGCACACCAAGTCCTCTCTCAACTCACTCTTAGGACAAATGCTGGTGCTTCTCAGGCTGGATCTGACTGGCTTCTGGCTTCCACAGAACCGGAATAAGCTGGAATGAGCCGGATTGGCCTCTAGAGATGCTCTGAGGTCGGCAGGCCAGACCATTCCTCCTGGAGCCTCTGCTTCATCGAATTCTGATGGATCCCAGCTCACTCTGCTTGGCCTGTGCCCCTCCTGGCACCGTCTGCCTGAGCCTGGGCTGGCGCTCTGTCAGCCTTTGCAACACAGCTATGAGCCTTGGAAAGCTGGAGTTTGGTTTAGCAGAGAAATGCATTTGAAATCTTCCCTCTAGGCCCCCCTCTTTCTGTTCCCCCTCCTCACCTCCCTCCAGGACCAATTTATCTGCCAGTCCAGCCTCCAAGTGGAGCTGGGGCCAAGTTGGAGACCTGCCTGTGCTTGTCAGCCTCTGTGGCCAGATGACAAGAGAGAAGCACACGGCTGGGAGAGGGCTGGGAAGTCCCCGTGTGCAGAGCGTGCTTAACAGGGGGCGGGCAGGTCAGAAGCTTCCCCCTGGCTGCAAAGGAGGTGTGGAGGAGAGGTATGCCCTGTCCCTGAGGGAGACACTAAGCCTTGGCATGTGCTTATGTGAGCATGCATGTGTGGGTGCATGAATGTGCATTTGTGTGTGCATGTGTGTGTGCATGTGTGTGCATGTGTGTGCATGAATGTGCATTTGTGGGTGCATGTGTGTGCATTTGTGTGTGCATGTGTGTGCACATGTGCCTGCATGTACACATTCTGGTGTGGCAGAGAAAGAGCTCAAGGGGGCATCAAGCACTCTCGGGCTGTCTGGAGTCTGCACAGGTGTCTCTGCCTCGGCCTTGGCACGTACAGTTGGTTTGAGGCTCTGCTGCTCGCCACGGCCCAGGGGAGCTGTGCCTGTCACATTGGAGTGTGCACAGCTGTAGCTGTAGCCTGGCCAGTGCCTGGCAGGAGAGGCGACCCTTGCTCTGGAGTCCTCAGCTGCTGGCAAGATGCAGTGCACATATCCATCCTTCCATCCATCCATCCATCCATCCATCCATCCTCATGATTCTCTAGCATGACCTTCTGTGGGTCAGATCTCCAGACTGTGGGGATGCGGGAGAAGATGAATAGAAGAGGCGTGTTTTTTGCACTCAGAGGATGAAAGAGTGCCCAGGCCAGAAGGAGCTGCAAAAGTCACCCAGTCCCCACACCACTGGGGGTTGCATCCTAGGACAGTTTCTATACTATTAGGTATCACTGTCCACACGCCTTGTGGGGCAGTTGGTCCTGTGGCCTCCCCATGATCACTATCATCCAGTTCGGCGCTGTCTTCCCAGAACTCCTCTCTCTCTCTCTCTCTTTCTTTCTCCCCCTCCCTCCCTCTCTCTCTCTGCTCCCTGGAGTTCCATTCTTGGCCTCTTTGCGCCTGCGCACAGTCCCTGGTGGTGCTGCACCCTCACAAGGGCTCCACACCTATTTCTAGCTCCTGCCTTCTCTGCAGAGTTCCAGGCCTGTGTTTGGCTCTATCTACTTGGAAGACTCACAGGTTCTTCAAAACCAACCAATGTGAAGCCAGTTTGTCCTGACTTTTACTCAAAACCTGATGATTGCTTCATCTCCTGTCTTGAGAAGGCTCCACTCTCCACCCATTGTCTAAACCAGGTACCCAGAAGTCCTTCTTGATGACTGCCCATCACCTGCCCAGGGTCCCATCCAGCAGTGCATCCTAGTGCCCCTCCCACTGTACCCCGGCTGTAGTTCAGGATTTGCTCAGCTCTGGTCTTGCTGCTCCGAAGCCCCCACTGGCCACTCAGCCCTGCCATGAGGCCCATCATGCAGCTCCCCTTCCCTCTAACCTGCTTCAAGTCCATTCCCCAAGCTGCCACAAGGCCCCTTCTCCTTAAGCCAATAGAACTCATTCTCTCCCCTGCTGAACACACACCAGGGCTCTGCATGCCTTCTTACATCAAACTGCATGGTGGGCGCACCAGCCTTCCCCATCTGACTCTGTGTGCTGCCCACCTGGTCGTTGTGCTAGAGGTTTTGAAGAGTCAGACTTTGGCCTCAAGTCTCCTGCCTGAGAGCTGTGTAAACCTAGAGCCTTGTCTCACAGATCCCCTGTTCCCACAGCAGTTAAAGTGGAGATGACAGAGTCCCTCCTGGAGAGCCAGTATAGCCATTCAGTGAGTCAGCAGCACATCTCCTCCAGCACGCAGAGAACAGCGGTCCATGGAGGGAGGGCGTGAGCCTGGGGTTATACTGAGGAAGGGTGTGACCCTGGGGTTAACTAAGGGAGGGTGTGAGCCTGGGCTTCACTGAGGGAGGGCATGAACCTGGGGTTATACTGAGGAAGGGCGTGAGTCTGGGGTTCACTGAGTGAGGGTGTGAGTCTGGGGTTCAATGAGGGAGGGTGTGAGTCTGGGGTTCACTGAGGGAGGGTGTGATCCTGGGGTTATACTGAGGAAGGGTGTGAGTCTGGGGTTCACTGAGTGAGGGTGTGAGTCTGGGGTTCACTGAGGGAGGGTGTGATCCTGGGGGTTCACTGAGGGAGGGCGTGAGCCTGGGTTTATACTGAGGAAGGGTGTAAGTCTGGGGTTCGCTGAGTGAGGGTGTGATCCTGGGGGTTCACTGAGGGAGGGTGTGAACCTGAGGTTATACTGAGGAAGGGCGTGAGTCTGGGGTTCACTGAGTGAGGGTGTGAGTCTGGGGTTCACTGAGGGAGGGTGTGATCCTGGGGTTATACTGAGGAAGGATGTGAGTCTGGGGTTCACTGAATGAGGGTGTGATCCTGGGAGTTCACTGAGGGAGGGTGTGATCCTGGGGTTATACTGAGGAAGGGCTTGAGTCTGGGGCTCACTGAGTGAGGGTGTGAGTCTGGAGTTCACTGAGGGAGGGGGTGAGCCTGGGTTTATACTGAGGGAGGGTGTGAGTCTGGGCTTCACTGAGTGAGGGTGTGATCCTGGGGTTCACTGAGGGAGGGCGTGACCCTGGGGTTCACTGAGGGAGGGTGTGACCCTGGGGTTCACTGAGGGAGGGTGTGAGTCTGGGATCTTACTGAGTGAGGGTGTGATCCTGGGGTTCACTGAGGGAGGGCATGAGTCTGGGGTTCACTGACAGAGGGTGTGAGCCTGGGGTTCACTGAGGGGGGGTGTGAGTCTGGGATTCACTGAGGGAGGGTGTGACCCTGGGGTTCACTGAGGGAGGGTGTGAGTCTGGGATCTTACTGAGTGAGGGTGTGATCCTGGGGTTCACTGAGGGAGGGCATGAGTCTGGGGTTCACTGACAGAGGGTGTGAGCCTGGGGTTCACTGAGGGGGGGGTGTGAGTCTGGGATTCACTGAGGGAGGATGTGATTCTGGGGTTCACTGAGGGTGGGTGTGAGTCTGGGATCTTACTGAGTGAGGGTGTGATCCTGGGGTTCACTGAGGGAGGGCATGAGTCTGGGGTTCACTAACAGAGGGTGTGAGCCTGGGGTTCACTGAGGGGGGGGAGTCTGGGATTCACTGAGGGAGGGTGTGATTCTGGGGTTCACCGAGGGAGGGCATGAGTCTGGGGTTCACTGAGGGAGGGTGTGACCCTGGGGTTCACTGAGGGGGGGTGTGAGTCTGGGATTCACTGAGGGAGGATGTGATTCTGGGGTTCACTGAGGGAGGGCATGAGTCTGGGATTCACTGAGGGAGGGTGTGATTCTGGGGTTCACCGAGGGAGGGCATGAGTCTGGGGTTCACTGACAGAGGGTGTGAGCCTGGGGTTCACTGAGGGGGGGGTGTGAGTCTGGGATTCACTGAGGGAGGATGTGATTCTGGGGTTCACTGAGGGAGGGCATGAGTCTGGGATTCACTGAGGGAGGGTGTGATTCTGGGGTTCACCGAGGGAGGGCATGAGTCTGGGGTTCACTGACAGAGGGTGTGAGCCTGGGGTTCACTGAGGGGGGGTGTGAGTCTGGGATTCACTGAGGGAGGATGTGATTCTGGGGTTCACTGAGGGAGGATGTGATTCTGGGGTTCACTGAGGGAGGGCATGAGTCTGGGGTTCACTGAGGGAGGGTGTGAGCCTGGGGTTCACTGAGGGAGGGTGTGAGTCTGGGATCTTACTGAGTGAGGGTGTGATCCTGGGGCTCACCGAGGGAGGGCATGAGTCTGGGGTTCACTGACAGAGGGTGTGAGCCTGGGGTTCACTGAGGGGGGGTGTGAGTCTGGGATTCACTGAGGGAGGATGTGATTCTGGGGTTCACTGAGGGAGGGCATGAGTCTGGGGTTCACTGAGGGAGGGTGTGACCCTGGGGTTCACTGAGGGATGGTGTGAGTCTGGGGTCTTAGTGAGGGTGTGATCCTGTGGTTCACTGAGTGAGGGTATGATTCTGGGCTTCACTGAGTGAGGGTGTGATCCTGGGGTTCACTGAGGGAGGGTGTGAATCTGGGGTTCACTGATGGAGGGTGTGATTCTGGGGTTCACTGAGGGTGTGAGTCTGGGATTCACTGAGGGAGGGTGTGATCCTGGGATTCACTGAGGGAGGGTGTGAGTCTGGGCTTCACTGAGGGTGTGATCCTGGGGTTCACTGACAGAGGGTGTGAATCTGGGGTTCACTGACGGAGGGTGTGAGCCTGGGGTTCACAGTGAGGGTGTGAGTCTGGGATTCACTGAGGGAGGGTGTGATTCTGGGGTTCACTGAGGGAGGGTGTGAGCCTGGGGTTCACTGCAGGAGGGTGTGAACCTGGGGTTCACTGAGGGAGCATGTGATCCTGGGTTTCAGTGAGGGAGGGCATGATCCTGGGGTCATACTGAGTGAGAGTGTGAACCTGGGGTTCACTGAGGGAGGGTGTGATCCTGGGGTTCACTGAGGGAGGGTGTGAGTCTGGGGTTCACTGAGGGTGTGAGCCTCGGGTTCACTGAGGGAGGGTGTGAACCTGGGGTTCACTGAGGGAGGGTGTGAACCTGGGGTTCACTGAGGGAGGGTGTGAGTCTGGGGTTCAATAAGGGTGTGAATCTTGGGTTTTACTGAGAGCGTGTGAAGCTGGGGGTTCACTGAGGGAGGGCATGAACCTGGGATTATACTGAGGGAGGGTGTGAGTCTTGGGTTATACTGAAGAAGGGTGTGAACCTGGGGTTTTACTGAGGGAGAGTGTGAGCCTGGTGTTCACTGAGGGAGGGTGTGAGTCTGGGTTTTGAACCTGGAGGTCCTCTGAGGGAGGAGATGAACCCTGCTTTCCTTTCTTTCTGCCCTCAGAGTGGGCTTTTCAGTCCCTGAAGCTGCTGCTCTGCCTACTCAGGAAGGTGAGGAAGGCAGATGGCAGCGTACTTCCAGCCTCTGCTCTGTGAGTGTCTGTATGTGTGTCTTGTGTGTCCGCGTGTTTGTGTGTGTGCATCCGGGCAGTGAAGGGTAGCACCGAGCAGTTGCTTGCATCTGGGCCTCACCTGCAGCCCTGCTTTTTTATTTTCTGTGGCCCATTGGATCTATGGGGCCATCCTCCCAGCTGCCTCCTATTCCATCCTTGGCTCTATGGGGCCATCTTCCCAGCTGCCTCCTATTCCATCCTTTGGTCTGTGGAGCCATTTTTCCAGCTGCCTCCTGTTTTATCCTTGGCTCTATGGGGGCCATCTTCCCAGCTGCATCCCATTCAATCCTTTGCTCTATGGGGGCCTTCTTCCCAGCTGCATCCCATTCAATCCTTTGCTCTATGGGGCCATTTTCCCAGCTGCCTCCCATTCAATCCTTTGCTCTATGGGGCCATTTTCCCAGCTGCCTCCTGTTTTGTCCTGTGCTCTATGGAGCCATCTTCCCAGCTGCTACCAGTTCCATCCTTTGCTCTATGGGGCCATCTTCCCAGCTGCCTCCTATTCCATCCTTGGCTCTATGGGGTCATCCTCCCAGACACCTCCAGTTTCACCCTTGGCTCTATGGGGCCATCTTTCCAGCTTCCCCCCATTCCACCCTTGCCATTGTGTCCCCACTGGGTCATTTGTCAACAGCATCTGCTTAGCATCAAGCAGTGGTCCTGGATCCTCTTGGGTGTGGCCCTTGTGGTGATGGACATGATCAGTGCATGTGGGGAGTGGCCAGGGATCACATGGTCACACGGAGGTGCTACCCTCACTGTTCTAGGAAGGATACACGCGGGTTCTGCGGGCCATGGAGGTTGTGTCAGGATCTGAGCCAGGGTCATGGAACTGAGCCACAGGAGAGATTTGAGTCAATCGGTTTATCAGGAGCAGTAAGAGCGACTCAGAGGGGCTGCCTCCAAGGGCCTTGTACAAACAGTACCCCATTTCCAGGACCCACAGAGGCCCATGTAGCTGCAAGGGTGGCATGGGGTGGGCTGGGGTGGGACGGACCCTGCATGTGCCCTACCCACCCCTGCCAGACCACGCATTTTTTTTTTTAAGAGGAAGAGGAGGAAGACCGAAGGGGGAGAGAGAAAAACAGACAGAGGCAGAGAGGAGGAAAGAGCAGTGGAGGCTGTGACCAGATTCTCCTGAGGGACATGAACCACCTGACTGGGTTCTCTAATGTGGGTGCCTGCCGCTGGCTTGTGTGTTTGGACTTCTGCATCTGGTGTCATCTTCTCTGGCTGGCTGATATCTTCCGAATGCTGACTTCTGCGGACTGAGAGGTCTTGCACCCCAGTTTCCCCTTCCCAAGGCAGTGACAAGGGAGAACTGGGCTTTGCCTCTGTCTCTGAGGGCTCTGAACACCCAGGCCACCCTTAGCCACCCCTGTTTGAGCCACTGCTGCCAGGCAGAGCCCCAAGCTAATTCTTGCTGCCATTCTGTCTCCCTCCCCAGGAGTGCTGGCCACAATGTCTCTACCTGTCCGGGAGCCCAGTCTCCCTTATCAATGTCCGTCTATACTAGCTGGTTTGAGGGCTTCTTCTGGATGTGCTGCCTGGGGGGCAGCAGGCAGAAGGGAGGGCAGCTGGTGTCCACAGCCCCTCTAGTCAGGCCAGCCTGCTGTGCCAGCACGGGTCCCCTCCAGGGCCTGTGCCCTTCTGGGCAGCCTCATTGCTCAATGGCCACCCACCTCCCCAAAGCCAAGAAAGCGACTGCCCTTCCACGGCCTGGGGTTCACTGAGTGATGGTGTGAGCCTGGCCCCCCATCCAGTCTTTTCAGTACGCCCAAAAAATTAAGTCATCTCATCATTGATATGCAATGTACATTGGTGGGGGCATCTTTTAAAATAGAAATGAGAGTAATATGATAAGGAAAGACAGACATAGGCCCAGCTCCTGCTCCCATTAGCAGCTCCCGTGAACACAGCACAGCTGCAGGAGCTGGTCCGGCTGCTGCATCCTCTCCCCGCTGCAGCTGAGGGTGTTCTGAGCGAGAAATTAATTCCTCATCGGAATTGTGTCTGAATTTAGCAGATAATAATTTTAGAGCTTTAAACTGACATTTTAAGAATGACCACTGTAATTCTGGCAAGCAACAATGGATTCCATAAATGATGGAGATTCTAAGAACAGGATTGATTTCCACAGGACAGGGTCGTTGATGCCCTTTGGAATGGAGACCTGTGAAGGGGAATGCCTAGGCCTCACGGAGGAGGCTCGTGACCTGGACAGGTGTGGGACTGGGGGCCATGTCTGCAGCTCCCCTGCCACGGAGCAGAATCTGCCTCTCCATAAGCGTAAGCTCTGGGGACTGTGACATCCACGCTGGGCCTGGCTCCTGCCTCCCGCCTCCTGCCCAGCCCCTGCCAGCCGCACATGGTGGAGACCGGCTGCCCAAAGCTCTTGTTCTCAGATGTGGGCAGAACGGGAATCTGCCATGTGCCTGTGGATTAAAAAAAAGAAACCCAGGCTGCTTTTCTGTCTGTTAGAAGGAGCCTGCACTTCAAGATAGTGGGGATGTATATTTTAAAAAATTTCATGCTCATGGGCCAAAGATTTTCCCGAGGCTGTGTGCTGATTTGCAGCCCATCATGTGTGGCTTTGGGACACTGGGGAAGGTGTGGAGCAGTTTAAGTGACAAGCGGGTTGGAAAAGCAAAGGACACCAGGTGAGGATGACGGAATTTACATCCTGTTGCTTCCCTGATAGTTCCTGCCAATATGGGATCCCACTACAATCTTTCTGCCCTGAAAATATGTGTATATCGAGATAGAAACTGTTGTAATGGCTCCATGCATTCAGTAGAGGAAATGAGAGAAGAAAGAAGGAACAGATTTAGTCCTGCCCAGAATCTGCACTTCCACGGAGGACGCCAGGATATCACGGGAGAGACTGCAGCTCTGATCAAATGGGGCGAGCTCTTGGCAGGAGCCAGCATGTTCCTGTGTTCCATTTGGGAGGACAGTTTACTTTTATGATGTGCTTTGAAATCAGGTGGATGTCTCTAACTCCTGGACCTTTCTTGGCCTTTCCGGCCACTGTCATCTCTGTGGAGTCAGGGGCAGGGACTTTGGGATCAGCTTCTGCCCTCGTGAAAACAGCAGAGTGGCCTGAGAGAGCCAGGAAGGACCTCACCTGAGTATCAGATCACCTCATCCGGCGGAATTGTGTGGATCTAGGGATTTTAAAGAGGTGATTAAAGTAAAATGAGGTTATTAGGGTGGCCCTTGACCCAGTGTGACTGGTGTCCTTATAAGAGGAGATTAGGACACAGCCACACAGAGGGACGACCACCTGAGGATCCCTGAGAAGATGGCATCTGGAAGGTGAGGAGAGAGGCCTCAGAAGGAATCAACTCTGCTGACACTTGATGCCAACTTCCAGCCTCTGAAACTGCGAGCAAGTAAGTTCTGATTCTTTAAGCCCCCTAGTCCGTGGTCATTGGGTATGGCAAACGGAGATGGTGAATACAGCCATTTCTATAGTTTGAATGTGTCCCCAAAAGTTCATTTGTGTTGGAAATTTGGTCCTCAATGTGAGCAGTGTTGAGAGGTGGGATCTTTGGGAGGTGATGAGGTCATGAGGATTCTGCTCTCATGAATGGATTAACCCATCCATTGATTACCGGATTACTGGATTGATGGGTTAGAGAGGGGTGGGGTTACTTATCACGAGAATGGGTTGTTAGTAAAAGCCAGGTTGCCTCTCTCTCATGAGCCCCCTGACCATATGAAGCCCTGCACCCCCTTGGGACTCTGTAGAAAGTCACTACCAGCAGGAAGGGCCTCACCAGATGTGGCCCCTGGACGTTGGATTTCCAGCTTCCAGCACTGTAAGAAATAACTTCCTTTTCTTTATAAACTACCTGGTGTCAGATATTCCATTATACAACAGAAAACAGACTAAGACAGGCATCGGGAACCTCTGAGTTCCTGACAATGGCAGTTTAAAAATGTTGGCCGTGGGTTCTTCCAGGGATGGGGGTCTGTGGCCTCTTGACTTGCATCCAGTGGGCCCATGGCCACTTCAACCAACAGAGGATGGGTAGGCGATACCAGGTGACTTTCTGAGCTGGGTTGTAAAGGGCTGTGTCCTGTGCTCAGACTCTGGGTATGGTCACATTCCACTTGAGGAACCTTCTCTCCTTGGACTCAGCTGCTGTGTTGGGAGAAGGCTGGGAACAGAGAAAGGCAGCATGGACAGACATGGTCAACAGGCTCATGGAACCTCACTCTTGAGTCATCTTGGCTCAGCCACTAGATAGGAGTCAAGAAACACCAGAAAATTCCAGGTTCTGGCCATCTGAGTTCTTACGAGAGTTTTGGACATTGAGGAATAGAGGCTGACAACCACTGTTGTACCCAGTCCAAATCCTTGACCTATGGGATCCACAAGCCTAATACATTGGTGGTTGTTTCTCTCTGCTTTTTTCAGGGTGGCTTGTTATTCAGCAATGGATAATTAGAGCACTGACTCACCTTGATGGGCCTCATCATCATTCATCCAGAAATCTTTTATTGAGAAAAATAATATTTGCCATATTGTGCAAGGAGCTGGGGTTGCAAAGCTGGGTGATGTGACCTATAACACAAGGCGGCAGGATTGTCTGATCCCCGAGAGCCATGTACCCTGGGATCCTCTGGCCATAGTATCTCACAGAATTCCTAATGCACAGTCTGTGTGGGAGGTGATGCTGGAGTCCCCCCTCCCTCTGGGCTCCTCCACGTGCTCTGCTTACATCACTGGGGGGTTGGCGGCAGCCTGCTGAGTCCTTTCGACCCTCAGCCCACTCTCCAGCAATCAGACTGGCCGAAACCTGTGTGGCTGGCTCCACCCTCAGATCTCCCCACTCCTCTCATTAGCCGCCTGCCTTCTCAGCCAGTGCTCTTATTCTTATGACTCTTGCCTGACCCTGCCTCAGCTCTGTGTCCTCCCAGACTGCTGACTGTAAGGCTTTGCCCAGCGGATTTTCCATCGCCAAATTAGAGCTTTTCTTTCCTCGCCTGACTGCTCCCTGTCACTGTCTTCTGTATCTTCCTGTTCCTGATTTTGGCTGGCTATCAAGAGAAGAAGATCTACAATCATCCCATCTCTCATGGCACCTTACCATGTGCAACTCCCTCGTATCTAATACCTCACTTCACCTTTTCTGTTCTTCTATTTATGAGCTATGTGATGTCAGACAAGGCACTTAACTACTCTGGGCTTTGGCTCCCTTATTTAACGATAGGTATCATAATAATACCTGCCCTGTCCAATTTACAGTTTGTCTGACAGTTATTCATTTAACAAGCATGCATTGGGTTCCTACTGAGTGCTGGGTGCTGTATCCAGCATTGCTAAGACAACGGCCATGAGACCAGCAAGCATGCCTGGGTTTTGCATTCTAGTGGACGTCTTAGTCTATTTTCTGCTAAAACATAATACCACAAGCTAGGCAGTTGATAAAGAAGATACATTTACTTCTTGCAGTTGAAGAGGCTGGGAAGTCCAAGGGCATGGCACTGGCATCTGGGTCATCCTGTGGTGGAAGGTGGAAAGGCAGAGACTAAGAAGAGCACCAGGTGCCAGACTCACTTTGTAACAACCCACTCTCACAATAACTAACCTGACTTCATGACCCAATCACCTCCCAACAAAGATGCATTGGGATTGAATTTATAACACAAGAACTTTTGGGGGGCAAATTCAAGCCAGGCATGGGGGTTAGTGTAAATAAATGAATAGTGCATACTAACTGATTGAGGCCATTGTTAACAAAAATGAAAAAACAAGGGTGGGTTTGGGGAGTGGTCGCGGGGTGAACAGGCCTCTGGAGTGGCGCATACAGGGAAAACCTCTGTGCAGGCAGAGACCTGGGCTGCTGAGAAGGGGCCGGATATGGAGATCTGGGAAAAAGCATCTCAGTTGAGGGAGAAATGGAGCAAGCCTGGAGCCCTGAAGAGCCTGAGGACTTTGAGACCAGGGAGCAGGTACTGGTCACGGGGCATGGGAGACTGGCTCAGGCAGGACCAGGCAGGGTCTCTGTCCCTGGTAAAGAATGTGGGTATTATTTTGAGTGACAGGAGTGGCATACTCAGCTCTGCTTTGGGACGATCCTTCCTGCTGCTGTGTGAATGCTGCAGCCAGAAATGGTGCTGGGGGTGTTATTAGGATGCTGCCATGACCCACTCAGAGATGACCGTGGCTGGACCACAGTGGGGGAGAAGAGGGGGATCATTACAACCTGTTCCTGGAAGCCCTACTGGGTGTGAGGGGAGTGGAGGAATTAAGAATGGCTCCCACCACTTGATAAATGGAGAAACCCAAGGCAGTCATGTGGTTTTTGAGGTGTGGGGGAAGTGAAGGACTCCTTTTTGTATAATGCGTGAGCTTCCTGAGATGTCCTTATGGGAATAGAAGGTTGGCCTTGGGATGTTTGCATCTGGAGCTCGGAAGAACAATACTAACCTGGAGAAACATGGGTGCCATTTGCTTAGGGTGTTGTTAGAATGCATAGAGGATGAGCATCATTTGGGGAGTGGTGACAAGGACCCAAGGATGCCCCACACTACTTCTCAGAGCCCTCATCCTGGGCTCCGTGTCCTATGGATGCCGTAACAGATGTCCACAGACTTGATGGCTTAAAATAGTCAAAATTTGTTCTTTACAGTAATGGAGGCTGAAAGTCCAAAATCAGTTTCAGGGGGCAAAATCCAGAGAACCTGCTGAGCTGTGCTCTCCCAGAAGGCTCTAGGAAAGAGAACTTCCTGCCTCTTCCAGCTTCTGGGGGCTCCTGGTGTCCTTGGTGCCACATGGCTCTAATCTCTTCTCTGGCCACATGGCCTTCCCTGTGTGTCGAATCTCTCTCTGCCCTCTTTTCTAAGGATACTCCTGATTAGATTTAGGGCCCACTCAGATAATCCACAATAATCTTTCCTTGTCTCTTCTGCAAAGACCTTTTTCACAGTTTCCAGGGATTAGGGTCTGCTAATTGGGGGCCATTGTCCAGCCCACTACATACTAAAGGTTTGGAGAGGCAGTACTTCAACATTGAAAGCTTGAACTTGGGATAAGAGTGCAATCTTGGAATTGCATTTCTAAACAAATGGAGTTGGGCTAGGAATATTCCTAGCTGTCTGACCACAGGCCTGTTTCTTGGTTATCAGACCTTAATTTGTTTATCCACAAAGTGGGGATAATGCCACGCTCATTCTCAGGACAGTTGCTTGGGTTTGATGAGATCACATGTGCAAAGTATTTGGGACTGTGTCTGGCATATATGAAGCCCAGATAGAGGTCAGTTCCCTTTCTTCTCCTTGGCTGGTACCTAAAGGATTGGAGAGGCCCCCTCGTGTCACTCCCCAGAGCTGACCCAGCTTGTCTAGCGGTGTCTCACATCAACCGTAGCCTAGGATCTTCTGCAGGGAGGCTTACATAGAAAAATGGAACATGCGATGATTGCAAGCCCACCCAGGGTATCCAGGAGACCTCCGAGTGAGGAGGGAGGGCCAGGCGTGTGCTGAGAAGTTGTAGGAAGCCCTGCCTGCTGCTCTGTCTGCTAATGAGCCGCAGAGCCTACAGCACTGACAGGTTCATCCCAGGGACTCTGGAGTTCTCTGCAGGGACTGAGCCGTGAATCCGCCTGCGTGCTGAGCTTGTCTTTCCGCTCTCATCTTTCCATGGCAACCGGGGAAAGGGGGCCAGGATGTGGCAATCTCCACAGGAGAAGCGTGGGCGCGGCTGTCTGTAGGCAGCAGGGCTGGAAGGAGAGGAGGAACAGCAGCCCTGATTCCAGGCCAGCGCTTGATACAAGCCCATCATGGTCACACGGGAGCTCCTGAAATACCCTGCGTCCTGTCTCCCTCTGGTCTGCCTGATGTTGCAGAAGAGGAAACAAACAGAGGGGCAAAGTAACTTGGTGAACGGTGCACAGCTGGTTAATAGGAGATGGGAGGTGGCATCGAAACCTGGGGCTTCTGACTGGTAGGCAACTCGCCATCAGGGAGCCCTTTTATGTGCTTTAAGGGGATTCACCTGCACCACTGGTTTGAATTCAGGTCAGATTTACTGAGGGGCCTTGTTGAAACTACAGGGCAGGCCCCATCATCGATCTCACCCTGAGAAAAGAGTAAGGGCTCCATACAATGTTAGGAAACTCAGGACTTCTAAGGACTTCTGCCCACCCTAATTCATTTAGGAGCCCATCAGTAAATGTTCCACTGAGAACTTATTAAAATGTGCAGATGATCTGTTCAAAGAGCATTACAGGTACTCCTCATGGAGCAATCTTTGTTACAAGAAGGGATTGGAATGAGAGGGGAAAGAATAATTGAAATGGAGATTGGAGGGCCCCGGAGTGGTGACTCTGAAGTCCGGGCTCCATCCTGCTGGCTGGTGCCCCCTCGCTGTGGTCACTCAAGGCTCATAAATCACCACTGGGAGCTCAGCGTCCCTCATGGCGACTCTCCTGGGACTGAATGGCCTTCTTGTGCTCAAAGGCTACTTTTGTTGACTCCCAATTGGTTTGTTACACTTTCCACCTCCATTCCTAGTTCTACTCATTTGGGCTCTGCAGGAAAATGCTTTTCCTTCTCTGACCTGACAGCACTGTGGATACGTGGAGACACTTCACACTTCACCCTGTGAGCCAGTCTCACTCACCTTATCTCAGGATGAGGCAGACCCAGCTCTGCTCTCCCCTTGGGGCTGGGTGCTGGGGACCTGCAGGAAGGTCTGGGTGCTTGGGACTGTTCTGCTCACCTCTCAGGCACAAGAGAGCCCAGAAAAGTGTTACTGGTGGCTGGACCAAGAGCTCAGAGGAATGTTACCCATGCTGGAGGTGGCCTCCAGGGATAAAATGTAGGCCTTATTGAGGAAAAAGACAACCCCAGATGTGGGATGTTATGACAAGAGGAGATTTCTGATCTGCAGACACAGATTATGGAGTCTCCTCATGGGGACCAACCTTGGGACATCTTTGCCTCCCTCTCAGCCAACTCAGGATTCATCCTGCAATGTTTCTGAGAAGGGACTGGTTAGTTGTGAGGCAGCATCTTCATGGGTGGCCATCTTTATTTTTAGAAGGTTATATTTAATATGCAGCTGAAATCTGCTTGAAATCTGAGTATTCCAGGGGAGCCTCTCCAGGCCTGGGGGCCGCCCCAGCAAAGCCTCGCTTCAGTGGTTGCTGCTAATGTTAGCAGCTGCCCCAGGACCAGAAGCATCAGACCAGACCCATCTGCGTGTCTGCAGGGTCCCATCGAGGCTAAGTGTATGGGAGCCGCAGTGTACGGGAGCAGGGACAGAGGACAACTTGGCGCATGTGCTGGGCGTCTCCTCGTGCGCGGCCTGGGAGGCACTCTGTGCTTCCTATTTTACAAAAGATGTCATCTGTGTTATCAGGCTGCCTCTGTGCTATGCAATAACCTCAGTCTGTAATAATCTGAAGCTTGGGTTTTTTTTTTTTTACAACTCCATTTGCTTTTTAATTAGTGGAGATTCCTCTAAGGTTTTCGCATTAATTGCTCATCAATCTCAGTTTTCGGTGCTGTGGATGTCTGTCTCTGTGAATGTGAGAGTAGGGAGAGGGTGCAGAGCTGTATATGCCCCCGCACAGGCCACCGTGGGCCAGGTACCATTTTACATCTTCCCATTGATCACCAGGTCCCCATGACATAGGTTCGTCCCCTGATTTTGCGTGTTAGGGACAGAAACTCACCGATTTCAAAGTCTGAATCTTCCCCACTACCTGGCATGCTAAGTCTCAGAACCATTCAGAAAAGAGTTGAACAACCACAGTGGCATGAGATTGGTCTCCCTGGAGGTGGGGTCTGGGCCAGGGCCATGGCATGCCTGATGGTGCTTGGACTCAATGGCGCCCCAGCCCCACCCCTCGGGTGCCACTGCCTGTGTTTCTTGCAGGTGAATCCCAGGCTCTTGTGCTTGTGTCTCCCCAGCTGCTCAGAGGCCAGAGGTGGAGCAGCAGGGCAAGGAAGCGGGCTGAACCGCATCCTGCTTTCAGTCATTTTCAAGCCAATATTTATTTTAAGCAAAGAAACACAGACACGTAGTTTAGAAAGTAAGCTGTATGTGTTAGGGGAAACAGTACTTCTCCACTCCTGGCACTACCTGTGGGAGTATCTGGGGCCTTTCCCAGGCTTGGGCCATGCTAGTCTGCTCCTCTCCGAAGGGACGATAGATTATCTTAATGATGAGTTGAGATGAGGCTGGGGTCGATGTGCCTCCACCCTGCCCTTCTTTTCCCCCCTGGGAGCCAGTCTACAGGAAGAACGCATTCTGGTTGGTGTCCCCGTGCCGTGAGTCCTGCAGGGGCCGGTGAGGTGAGGCCTGGGGGCTGGCTCCTGTCTGGGTCTGGGGCTCAGCCTCAGAGGCCCATTGCTGCTACTGCCCCGCCCTCTCCCACAGCCTGCTGCGTGTCTGCCTGGCTCCCCGTTGGTTCTGGAGCTCCTGCGGAAGGAGAGGCGCTAATTTTCAGGATTCCAAAAGCGGCCTCCGCCCTTGCCAGGGGATTCCCATGCCCTGTGCCACTTGTCCCAGCCTCTAGTGCCATGCCTCACAATCAACCACTTGCAACTCTTTCAGGCTTTTTTCTTCGTATTTATCTTTATGTTCCTAATAATATACTGTTGTAATTAGCCCTTATCAATGAGATATGATCTCTGGACTCACCACATGGCAGCTCAGGCTTCGCTCTTCACAGTCCTCCTTGCTCTCTTCGCCCTAGCGATGCAGCGATACGCAGTTAAGTGAAAACATTGTCAAGTGTCCGTGGCTGCCCCTGCCTCCTGGTGACTGCTGTTCCCTTGTGAGCAGCGGAGCTCTCGGG
Organism: Pongo pygmaeus; assembly: GCF_028885625.2. Taxonomy (NCBI): domain Eukaryota; kingdom Metazoa; phylum Chordata; class Mammalia; order Primates; family Hominidae; genus Pongo; species Pongo pygmaeus. Next base: position 131,303,624 of record NC_072385.2, read on the forward strand.
GTGCATTCCCTTCCTGCAAGGCGCCCTACTGGGCTGTGCTGTGGATGGGTTGACTTTACTGGAGGTGGGTCTGCTGGTGAGCTGGTGGTCTTGGGGGACACTTGAGAACATCTGATTGGTCCAAAATGGACCCCTCCTGCCCTCGGCTGATGGAGAGGAGCCTCCACTTCTGGTTAGCTTTGGGAGGAGCCCGTGGGGGTTGCAGGACAGAAGGCTATTCAGTGTGCAGTTTGACCCATTCCTGTCTTTTCCCACTCGAGCCTCACACTAGCCATCCGCTCTGTGTTTCAAAGGCCAGAACTCCTCCATCCCAGTTTCTTCAGAGTCTGCTGAAGCCTGCCTCTAAGCATGTGGTGTTGGCCAAGGGAGGTGTGAGGGGAGAAGCGGTTTTCAGGTTGAGCTGGAAGGACTTGAGGGGTCAAGGTTCCTGTTCTATCCTCACTATTTCTACTTCCTTATCTCATGTTCTTTTCTCAATCCAACTCCTTAGGGCTATGGCCCCCGCTCTCCACCGAGGCTGATACTGTCACAGCCCTGCGTGCCTCTGTGCTGTCAGCCTCAGTGCCCATCTCTTTGCTCTGACCTGACAGTTCTACACCATCCCATCCCCTATTCATAAAACACACACATTCACACGCATGGACACATGCACACGCACACACACTTGTGCACACACATGCACACACTTACACACATGCGCACACACGCAGACACACACATGCACACAGATGCAGACACAGACATACATGCACGCAGATGCAGACACAGACATGCACTCACATGCATACACACATGCATGCACACAAGGCACACACATACACACACAGACACACAGACACACACACACACTTTTAGTTGAACACTGTTATGGGCTGAATTGTATTTCCCCCAACTTCGTATGTTGAAGTCATAACCCCAGTGTGACTGTATTTGAAGGAAGGTCTTTTAAGGAGGTGACTAAGGTTAAGTGAGGCCATAAGAGTGGGCCCTGATCCCATAGGACTGTTGTCCTCACAAGAAGAGGAGGAGATGCCAGGAGCGTGTGTTCAGGGAGGAAAGGCCACGTGAGGACACAGAAGAACCATCTGCAAGTCAGGAAAAGAGGCCTCGTCGCCAACCAGCTGACACCTTGATCTCAGACTTCCAGCCTGCAGAACTGTGAGAAAATTAATTTCTGCTGTGTAAGTTACCCAGTCTATGGTGTTTTGTTACAAGCAGCCTGGAAGACGAGTACAGATTTTGGTACTGCAAGTGGGCTGCTACTGTAGCAAACACCTAAAAATGTACAAGTGGCCTTGGAACTGCATATAGGCTGGAAGAGTTTCACTTGCAGCTGGAAGAAAACTAGATTGTCTTAAGGGACTGTTGGTAGAAGTGTGGATGTTAAAGGTAATTCTAGGGAAGGCTTCGAAAGGAGTCAGTAGAGCTGTAGAGAAATGTTCTGTTGTCTTAGAGAATATATAAATATAAACAGGATGTTGACAGAAACATGAATGTGAAAGGAGCTTCTGGTAAGGTCTCAGAAGGAAATACGGAACAGGTTATTGGACAAAGGCTATCCTTATTATAAAGTGCCAGAGAACTTGGCTGGATTGTGCTCTAGTGTCTTGTGGAAGGAAGAAATTGGGAGTTACAACCTTGGATATTTAGCAGAGAAGATTTCTAATCAAAGCGTTGAAGATATGGCCTGATTTTTTACTGCTTATTCTTAAATGTGAGAGGAGAGAGATACATTGAAGGAATTGTTGAGCAAAAGAGAAACCATAGACTGGATAAAGAAAATGTGGTCCATATACACCATGGGATACTATGCAGCCATAAAAAAGAATGAGATCATGTCCTTTGCAGGGACCTGGATGGAGCTGGAGGCCATTATCCTTAGCAAAACTAACACAGGAACAGAGAACCAAATACCACATGTTCTCACTTAAAAGTGGGAGCTAAATAACAAGAGCACATGGACCCAAAGAGGGGGACAACAGACACTGGGGGGCTACTTGAGGGTGGAGGGTGGGAGGAGGTAGAGGATGAGAAAAAATACTTGTTGGATACTATGTTTAGTGTCTGCATGATGAAATAATCTGTAAATTAAACCCCTGTGACATGAGTTTACCTGTGTAACAAACCTGTACATGTACCCCTGAACCTAAAACAAAAGTTAAAAGAAAAAAAAACCTAAAACTTAAAGATATGGGAAATTCTCAGCCTATCCATATTACAAAAAATGAGAAAACATGTTCTGAGGAGAACAATGAGTATGGCTGGACAGTCACTCTGTATCAAGATTACTCATGGGTTTAGTCAGCCATCTCAGCAGAATCCAGGAACAGAGATGGGGTTGTGCTAACAGAAACACTGTTCATTTGAACTAAAGAGAACAGAGAAGGTGGGATAGGATGAAAGAAGGCTGTCTGACTTCTGGGATGAGGCAGTAGAACTCTTTAGCTTCAGTCAAGCCTTATCCTTCAAGAAAAGAGAAGAATGACCTCAAAGACAATTTAGAGATCATCGGGGTGCCCCTCCCATCATGGGTGTGGGGGTAAGGCTGTTTCCTCCTCAGCTTCCACGACCAGGATGTCATTTCCCTAGGGGGAAGTCTCCTGCAGAGCCATGGGGTGGGGCCCTCACAGACACAAGGGGGTGAGTCCACCATCTAGGGTGATGGGGTGATGCCTCCAAGGGGCCCAGAGAGCAGAGCCAAAGAGGATTGTTCTGAGCCTTGAGGGCTGATGAAGTTTGCCTTGCAGGTTTTGGGCTTGCTTAAGACTCAGCACCAGTTTTTCCTTTCCTATTTCTCCCTTTTGGAATGAGCCTTTCTATCCTATGCCTTCCCATCATTGTATTTTGGAAGCACATCACTTACCTGGTTTCCCAGGTTCACAGCTGGAGAGGATTTTTGCCTCAGAATGAATTGTGTCTTGAGTCTCACTCATACATAATTTAGATGATCTTTGTATACATTTTAAAAATTTTCATTTTTTTATGATAAGAACACTTAACATGAAATATACCCACTTGACAATTTTTTAAGTGTACAGCAGATTATTATTCACTACAGGTACACTGTTTTATAGCAGACCTCAAGGGGAGACTCAGTTTGCTTGACTGAATCCTTGTGCCTGTTGATTTTGTACTCTCCATTTTCCCCTTCATTTTCTCCAGTCCCTGACAACCACCATTTCTCTCTTTGTATCTGTGAAATTTACTGTTTTAGATAGCCCATTTCAGTGGAACCATAGTGTTTGTCTTGCTGTGACTGTCTTATTTCACTTAACATAATCTCCTCAAAGTTTATCCATGTTGTCACATACTGCAGAATTTCTTTCTTTTAAGACTGAACAGTATTTGATTGCATGTATTTACCATATTTCTTTATCCATTCATTTGCCAATTGACATTTCAGTTGCTTCTACATCTCAGCTTTTGTGAATAGTATTATAATGAATATAGCAGTGCTAATATCTTTTTGAGACACTGATTTCAATTCTTTTGGATGAATACTGAGAAATAGAATTGCTGAGTCATATAATAGTCCTATTTTTAGTTTTTTGAGGAATGTCCATACTGGTTTCCATAGTGGCTGCACCATTTTGCATTCCTATCAATAGTGTGCAAGGGTTCTCTTTTCTCCATGTGCTTACTGACACTTGTTACCCATCCAGATAGGTATAGGGTGATATCTGGTTGTGGTTTTGATTTGCATTTCCCTGATCATTAGTGATGTTGAGCACTTTTTCATATACTTGTTGGTTATTTGCATATCTTATTGGAGGTATGTCTATTTACACCCTTAGCCAATTTTTATATCAGGTTATCAGATTTAAAAAATTATTGAATTGTAGGAGTTGCAAAAATATTTTTGAGGATAACCTATTACCAAATGTATGGTTTGCAAACATCTTCTCCCTTTTCATAAGCTGAGTTTTCACTCTATTGGTGATTTACTTTGTTGTGCAGAAGCTTTTTAATTTGAAGCTGTCCCATGTATTTATCTTTTTTTGTTGTGTTATATCCATTTAATAATATTTAAGACGATTGTTGTGAAGCCTTTCCCTATGTTTTCTCCTTGAAAACAAATGTAAGACTTAAACAAATGGAGTTTTACAGTTTTAGGTCTCACATCTAAGAATTTAAACCATTTTGAGTTTACTTCTGTGTATGGTGTAAGATAAGGGTCTAATTTTGTTTCTTTGCACTTAGATACTCATTTTTTTCCAAGACCATTTGTTGAAGAGACTGACCTCTTCCCATTGTATGCCTTTGGTACTCTTGTCAAAGGTCTGTTGACCACGTATGTGCACATTTATTTCTAAGCTCTCTATCCAGTTCGATTTCTGCATATGTCTGTTTTTATATCAACACCATACTGTTTTGATTAGTGTAGCTTTGTAGTAGATTCTAAAACTAGAAAGTATGATGTCTTCAACTTTGTTCTTCTTTATCAAGATCGTTTTTACTGTTTGTGTTTTTTTTCTATTTTTGAAAAAAAAATGCCATTGGGATTTTGATAGGGATTGCATTAACTCTGTAAATCACTTTCAGTAGTATGGAAATTTTGACAATATTAAGTTTTCTAATCATGAACACAGAAATTTTCCACTTATTTGTGTCCTGCTGAGTTTTCTTCATCAATGTTTTATAGTTTTCAGTAGACAAGTCTTTTACCTCCTGAAGTTATGTTTTTATTTAAGTATTTCATTTTTATGATTCTTTTATAAATAAAATATTTTCCTAATTTTCTACTCAGATATTTTGTTGTTAGTGTATACTGATTTTTGTGTGTTGATTTTGTATCCTGCAACTTTATTGACTTGGTTTCTTAGTTATAACAGAGTGTTTAGGTGTTTCTGTCTGTGGGATCACGTTTTCTGCAAACAGGAACAATTTTACTTCATTCTGATTTGGATACCTTGATTTATTTATTGCCTAATTATCTGGTAAAACTTTCATATTATCTTGAATTGAAGTGATGAGAGTGAATACTATTGCCTTGTTTCTGATTTTTGAGGAAAAACTTTCATTTTTCACTACTGAGGATGAGGTTAGCTGTGGGATTTTTATATATAGCCTTTATTATGTTGAGATAATTTTCTTCCATTTCTAGTTTGTTGAGAGTTTTTATCATGAAAGAGTATTGAATTTTTACTTTTCTGCCTCTGTTGAGATGATTATGTAATTTTTATCCTTTAATTAATGTGATGTAGCTCAATAATTGATTTTCATATGGTTAACAATTTTTGTATCTCAAAGATCAATCCCACCTGCTCATCGTCTGTAGTCCTTTTAGTGTGCACTCAGATTCAGTTTGTTAGCATTTTCTGAGAATTTTTTTCATCTATCCTCATCAGGGATATTGACTTGTAGTTGTTTCTTCTTCTTCTTCCTCTTCTTCTTCTTGTTCCTCCCCCTTCCCTTCCCTTCCCTTCCCTTCCCTTCCCTTCCCTTCCCTTCCCTTCCCTTCCCTTCCCTTCCTTCCTTCCTTCCTCCATTCTTCTTCCTTCTTCCTTCTTCTTTCCTCTTTCTGTTTTTTTTTAATTGAAACAGGGTCTCACTCCATCACCCAGACTGGAATGCAATGGTGTGATCATAGCTCACTGTAACCTCAAACTCTTGGGCTCAAGGAGTCCACCTCTGGGTGCTATGTTGCCCAGACTGGTCTTGAACTTCTGGTCTCAAGTGATCCTCCTGCCTTGGCCTCCCAAAGTGTTGGGATTATAGGTGTTAGCCAGGGTACTGGGCCTGCAGTTTTCTTATCTGTGGTATCTTTGGCCTCATAAAATGGGTTTGGAAGTATTTCCTTCCTTGACTTTTTTTTGTAAGAGTTTGGGAAAGACTCACATTAATTCTGTAAATGTTTGGTGGAATTCACCAGAGAATCCATCTGGCCCTGGGTTTTTCTTGTTGGAAGGTTTTTGATTATTTATTCAATCTCCATACTAGTTATAGATCTGATTTTCTATTTCTTCATGATTTAGTCTTCATAGGTTGCATGTTTCTAGGAATTTATCAATTTCTTCTAGACTATCCAGTTTGTTGTTGTATAATTATTCATAGTAGTCTCGTATGATACTTTTTAATTCTGTGGTATCAGTTGTAATGTCTCTTTCTGCTTTTATTTATCTGAGTCCTCCCTCTTTTTTCTGTAATCTAGCTAAAGTTTTGTCGATTTTATTTTTCTAAAAAAACCTTTCTTAGTTTTATCTATTTTTTTCTATTGTTGTTTTATTTTACTATTTCAATTATTATTCTAATCTTTGTTATTTTTTTCCTTCTGTGAACTTTGGGGTCAGTTTGTTCTTTTCCTGATGTTTTGAGGTGTAAAGGTGAGTTGTTTATTTGAGATCTTTGTTCTTTCTCAATGCAGTTATTTATCACTATTAACTTCTCTCTTAGTACTGCTTTCACTGCATTCCATAAGTTTTGATATGTTGTGTTTTCATTTTCATTTGTCTCAATACATTTTGATTTCCCTTTGATTTTTTTAACTCAATGGTCATTCACAAATGTGTTGTTTAATTTCTACATATTTGTAAGTTTTCAAAGTTTTCTTCTGCTACTGATTTCTAGTCTCACTCGATTGTAGAAAAAAAAATTTGGCATGGTTACAACCTTCTTAAATTTGTTAAGACTTGTTTTGTGACCTAACCTGTAATCTATCCTGGAGAAAGGTCCATGTACAGTTGAGAAGAATGTGCACTCTGCTGCTGTTGGATGGAAGGTTCTGCCAAAGTTTGGTAGTTCCTTTTGGTCTATAGTGTTATTCAAGTCCTCTATTGCTTTATTGATCTTCTGTCTGAATGTTCAGTCCATTATTGAAAGTAGGGCATAAAAGTCTCAGTATTATTATATTTTTGTCAATTTCTCCCTTCAGTTTTGTTAAGTTTTGCTTTATATATTTAGGTGTTCTGATGTTGGGTGCATACATATTTGTGATTGTTTTATGTTTCTGGTGGATTGACCCTTTTATTATTATACAATGTCATTCTTTTTCTCTTGTGACAAGTTTTGATGTAAAGTTGATTTTTTCTGATATACATATAGCCATCTGTGCTCTCTTTTGGTTAGCATTTGAATGAAACATATTTTTCCATTCCTTCACTTTCATTTTCTGTGTGTCCTTAAATCTAAAGTGAGTTTGTTGTAAATAGCATATAGTTGGTTCTTCTTTTTTAAAAAATTATTCAGCCACTCTGTTTTTTATTGTCTTTTAAAAATCCATTCAGCCATTGTATGTTTAATCCATTGTAATTTAAAGTAATTATTGATAGGAAAGGATTTACAATTGCCCCTCTGTTATTTGTTTTCTGTTAGCCTTATAGTTATTTTGTCTGTCTTTTCTTCTTTTGGAGTCTTCCTATATATTTTGTTGATTTTTGTATTATGTGCTTTGATTTCTTTCTCTTTCTCTTTTGGGTGTCTTCTATAGGTATTTTTTTTGGTGTGGTCAACTTGGAGCTTACATAAAATATCCTATAATTATGGAAGTCCATTTAAGCTGATAATAACTTAAGTTCAGTTGCACACAAAACCTCTCCATTTTAACTTCTTCCCACCTCCACACTTTGTTATTATCAAAATTTACATCTATTGTTTCTTTTAACATATTTTAAAGTTATAATTATTTTTAATATACTTGTCTTTTAACTTTTATATTAGAATTAACAGTGATTTACTCACCACCATTACAGAAGTATACTGCTGTGTGTGTGTGTGTGTGTGTGCATGTATGTATACCTTTATTAATGAGTTTCATACTTTTTTGTTATCATGTTACTGTTTAGCATCCTTTTGTTCCAGTGAATAATTCCGTTTAAGTCAGATCTAATGGTGATTAACTCCCTCAGCTTTTGTTTATCTGAGAAATCTGTAGCACTAAATGCCCACAAGAGAAAGCAGGAAAGACCTAAAATTGACACCCTAACATCACAATTAAAAGAATTAGAGAAGCAAGAGCAAACACATTCAAAAGCTAGCAGAAGGCAAGAAACAGAACTGAGATCAGAGCAGAACTGAAGGAGATAGAGACACAAAAAACTCTTCAAAAAATCACTGAATCCAGGAGTTGCTTTTTTGAAAAGATCAACAAAATTGATAGACTGCTAGCAAGACTAATACAGAAGAAAAGAGGGAAGAATCAAATGGGCGCAATAAAAAATGATAAAGGAGATCTCACCACCGATCCCACAGAAATACAAACTACCATCAGAGAATGCTATAAACACTTCTACACAAATAAACTAGGAAATCTAGAAGAAATGGATAAATTCCTGGACACATACACCCTCCCAAGACTAAACAAGGAAAAACTTGAATCCCTGAATAGACTAATAACAGGCTCTGAAATTGAGGAAATAATTAATAGCCTACCAACCAAAAAAAGTCCAGACGGATTCACAGCTGAATTCTACCAGAGGTATAAGGAGGAGCTGGTACCATTCCTTCTGAAACTATTCCAATCAATAGAAAAAGATGCAATCCTCCCTAACTCATTTTATGAGGCCAGCATCATCCTGATACCAAAGCCTGGCAGAGACACAACAAAAAAAGAGAATTTTAGACCAATAGCCCTGATGAACATCAATGCAAAAATCCTAAATGAAATACTGGCAAACCAAATCCAGCAGCGCATCAAAAAGCTTATCCACCATGATCAAGTGGGCTTCATCTCTGGGATGCAAGGCTGGTTCAACATACACAAATCAATAAATGTAATCCAGCATATAAACAGAACCAAAGACTAAAAACACATGATTATCTCAATAGATGCAGAAAAGGCCTTTGACAAAATTCGACTGCCCTTCATGCTAAAAACTCTCTATAGATTAGGTATTGATGGGACGTATCTCAAAATAATAAGAGCTATTTATGACAAACCCACAGCCAATATCATACTGAATGGGCAAAAACTGGAAGCATTTCCTTTGAAAACTGGCACAAGACAGGGATGCCCTCTCTCACCACTCCTATTGAATGTAGTGTTGGAAGTTCTGGCCAGGGCAATCAGGCAGGAGAAAGAAATAAAGGGTATTCAATTAGGAAAAGAGGAAGTCAAATTGTCCCTGTTTGCAGATGACATGATTGTATATTTAGAAAACCCCATCGTCCCAGCCCAAAATCTCCTTAAGCTGATAAGCAACTTCAGCAAAGTCTTAGGATAAAAAATCAATGTGCAAATCACAAGCATTCTTATACACCAATAACAGACAAACAGAGAGCCAAATAATGAGTGAACTCCCATTCACAGTTGCTTCAAAGAGAATAAAATACCTAGGAATCCAACTTACAAGTGTTGTGAAGGACCTCTTCAAGGAGAACTACAATCCACTGCTCAATGAAATAAAAGAGGACACAAACAAATGGAAGAACATTCCATGCTCATGGGTAGGAAGAATCAATATCATGAAAATGGCCATACTGCCCAAGGTAATTTATAGATTTAATGCCATCCCCATCAAGTTACCAATGACTTTCTTCACAGAATTGGAAAAAACTACTTTAAAGTTCATATGGAAACAAAAAAGAGCCCGCATTGCCAAGACAATCTTAAGCCACAAGAACAAAGCTGGAGGTATCACGCTACCTGACTTCAAACTATACTACAAGCCTACAGTAACCAAAACAGCATGGTACTGGTACCAAAACAGAGATATAGACTAATGGAACAGAACAGAGCCCTCAGAAATAATACCACACATCTATAGGCATCTGATCTTTGACAAACCTGACAAAAACAAGAAATGGGGAAAGGATTCCCTATTTAATTAATGGTGCTGGGAAAACTGGCTAGCCATATGTAGAAAGCTGAAACTGGATCCCTTCCTTACATGTTATACAAAAATTAATTCAAGATGGATTAAAGACTTAAACGTTAGACCTAAAACCATAAAAACCCTAGAAGAAAACCTAGGCAATTCCATTCAGGACATAGGCATGGGTAAGGACTTCTTGTCTAAAACACCAAAAGCAATGGCAACAAAAGCCAAAATTGACAAATGGGATCTAATTAAAGAGCTTCTGAACAGCAAAAGAAATTACCATCAGAGTGAACAGGCAACCTACAGAATGGGAGAAAATTTTTGTAATCTACCCATCTGACAAAGGGCTAATCACCAGAATCTACAAAGAACTCAAACAAATTTAGAAGAAAAAAACAAACAACCCCATCAAAAAGTGGGCAAAAGATATGAACAGACACTTCTCAATAGTAGACATTTATGCAGCCAACAAACACATGAAAAAATGCTCATCATCACTGGCCATCAGAGAAATGCAAATCAAAACCACAATGAGATACCATCTCACATCTGTTAGAATGGCGATCATTAAAAAGTCAGGAAACAACAGGTGCTGGAGAGGATGTGGAGAAATAGGAACACTTTTACACTGCTGGTGGGACTGTAAACTGGTTCAACCATTGTGGAAGACAGTGTGGTGATTCCTCAAGGATCTAGAACTAGAAATACCATTTGACCCCACCATCCCATTACTGGGTATGTACCCAAAGGGTTATAAATCATGCTGCTATAAAGACACATGCACATGTATGTTTATTGTGGCACTATTCACAATAGCAAAGACTTGGAACCAACCTAAATGTCCCTCAATGATAGACTGGATTAAGAAAATGTGGCACATATACACCACGGAATACTATGTAGCCGTAAAAAAGGATCAGTTCATGTCCTTTGTAGGGACATGGATGAAGCTGGAAACCATCATTCTCAGCAAACTATTGCAAGGACAAAAAACCAAATACCGCATGTTCTCACTCATAGGTGGGAATTGAACAATGAGAACACATGGACACAGGAAGGGGAACATCACACACCAGGGCCTGTCATGGGGTAGGAGGAAGGGGGAGGGATGTTATTAGGAGATATACCTAATGTAAATGACAAGTTAATGGGTGCAGCGCACCAACATGGCACATGTATACATATGTAACAAACCTGCATGTTGTGCACATGTACCCTAGAACTTAAAGTATAATAAAAAAAAAAGAAAGTCATTATCTGTCCTGCATTTTTAAAGAAGAGTTTTGCTGCATACAGTATTCTAGGTTGCCTTTTTCTTTCAGCACTTTCCCTATGTCATCCCACCCCTTCTGGCCTACAAAATTTCTACTGAAAAATCCTCTGATGCTCTTGTGGAGGTTCCTTTGTATGTGAGAAGGTGGTTTTCTTTTGCTGCTTTCAAATTTCTCTGTCTTTTGACATTTTTGTAATAGTGTGTCTCAATGTGTATTTCATTGGATTTATGTAATTTGGTTTTTTTGGAGGGGGTTGGTGGGAGCGTCTTGGATCTGGATATCCATTTCCTCCCCCAGATTTGAAAAGTCATCAGTTATTATTTCTTTGAATAAGCTTTTTGGCTCTCTCCTCCTTGTGGAGCTTCCATAATGCACATACGTATCCCCTTCATGATATTCCGTACATTACTTAAGTTTTCTTCACTCTATTTTTTTTCTTTTTTACACTTCTGACAGACATGACCCCCCTCATAGGACCCTGCCTCACACCCCAGAGACTAAGAATGACAGTGACTCATGGCATACCCCTTTGAAGGTAGAACAAGGGTCCCCTCAGTCAGAGGCATTGCTTTGTACCTCAGAGCAGGACGAAGGGTGAGGGAGAGGGACCCTTCCTGCTGTGGGTGGTGGGAGCAGCAAAGTGGAGGTCTAGAGGCACAGCCAGTCTGGTGTCCAGCTGAGTGTGGCAGGAATTCTACTCAACCAGGCCTGGGCATGATTGGCAGTATCATTCTGGGTTTTGTTGCTTCTGAGTCTTTATTTTTCTTTTTCAACATTTATGTTAGGTTCAGAGGGCACATATGCTTGAGGCCTCCAGGTAATAATTAGCTACCATTATCCTTTCAGTGAATACTTTGTCAGATTGCCGTAGCTGGAGTTGTCCGAGGTTGTTTGCCATGGGGAACCCTGAGTGATCCTGGTGCTTCTGTTTGCACTCTTATCTCTAACACTGCATTCTTAGATGACAGTCAAAGGGATCTGTCCAGAACATACTGAGAATTCATCATCACCATTTTCCTCTCCCATTTAGAGTAAACTTTAGCCTACTTACTTTGGCTTACAGCCCTGCATGGCCTGGTCTCACCCACAGCACTGAAGCCACACTTGCCTCCTTGAAAACTCTTGAAAGTTATTTCTGGCTGGGCGCAGTGGCTCACGCCTGTAATCCCAGCACTTTGGGAGGCTGAGGCGGGTGGATCACGAGGTCAGGAGATCGAGACCATCCTGGCTAACACGGTGAAACACTGTCTCTACTAAAAATACAAAAAATTAGCTGGGCACGGTGGTGGGCACCTGTAGTCCCAGCTACTTGGGAGGCTGAGGCAGGAGAATGGCATGAATCTGGGAGGCAGAGCTTTCAGTGAGCCGAGAATGCACCACTGCACTCCAGCCTGGGGGACAGAGCGAGATTCTGTCTCAAAAAAAAAAAAAAGTTATTTCTTCACTTTAACAAAAATATGTTGAGATCCTAGTAGGTGCTAGGCCCTGCATCAGGCACCTCGAATACACTGAGCACATCCTCACTTTTGGGTCTTTGCTTTATAAGTACCAGCTCCCTGCATTGTTATTCTCCCTGACTTCCACACAGCTGGCTTCTTCCTTCCTGCAGACACCGGCCTAAACATCACCTCTTCCAAGAAAGCTTTCTTTTTTTTTTTTTTTTTTAATTTTATATTTTTATTTATTATTATTATTATTATACTTTAGGTTTTATGGTACCACTGACCTAACATAGGCACTTCAAGCACCAAGGTGCTCTCGTTAAGACCTGAGGTCCAGTCCTGCTCGGCCTCTAAACCGCTGGTTTCCACTCAAAGCCCTCTCTTTAAATTCTTTACCCAGCACTTTAGCACAATCTATGGTTTTCCTAGTCTTAGTTCTGTATTTATTTCCTTGTTTGTTGTCTAATTTTCCACCTTGGATATAAGCTTGGTGATCACAGGGAAGTTTTTGTGCTCGCCATGGCATCGTCAGTTGAGAGAACATCTCCTGGAGGAAAGCAGATGTGGCTTCCGCAGAAATCCCTCCACTTTCAGCCTGCGCCTCATTCCTGCTATGTTTGCACCTCGTGCCTCAAAGAGCTCAACCCCCATGGCCTTCCTGGGGGCATATAGGCATGTGACTCACTTTGCATGTCTACCTGTCTAGAGATGCTCAATGTTCTGTCTCCTAATCCTCCACTTCTCTGTGCCTTCCAGAAATTCCTTGAAATCTCTCATCCACTGATGTGTCTCTCTTCCTCCCTTACCTTTGTGTTATAGTTTTCTACTTTTTAAAAACTATCTTTATGGGTTCAGTGGGGGTACGAGAAAGAGAAGAGATAAAAGCGCATGGCCTTGTTTCTTGTCAAACCAGAATCCTAATCATTTTGTTTCATGCAGCAGAAAACAGAGGTTTAGAGGCATAAAGTGAAGACCCCAAAGTCACATGGCCAGAGCAGGATGGGTCTCAGGTCCCTAATCCCAGACTCATCCCTGAGCACTGTGCTGTGCTCCGACCATACAGGCAGATCCAGTTCTAGAGACTCCTGTGCCACACACACTGCTGGAGGTTGTGGACATCATGGGATTCATTGCCCAGTACAGCCAGTAATGCCTGCCTCCAAAGGAAGCTGTTACCCTCGGTGGCCGTGTAGTGATGTGGTGGACCCTCGGAGGGTGGGAGGGCAGCCCATGGGGCATCCAGCAGCAGCCCTTCCCATGCCCCTTCTCACACTCTCAAGTCATGGCTCTCCCACTCACTTGCTTTGTGAAAGTGAGCACTGAGGTCAGATGTGCTTAGAAGATATTGAAGCATCATTGTTACAATGCAACTATAAACTGTGCATGCAGGCTTTAGGGAAGTATTGGAAGAGAGAGTTTTCACTCCCAAAGACTCTGTTTTGGAAATCTAGTATCAGTCTATGTATTGCCCCGATTGTCCAGAAATGTAGTGGGGTGCACCGGCACTGGGGACATGGGCCAGCCGGCCAACCGATTGCTGGACGACTCTTCCAATACTCCCCAGTTACCTTGCTTTAGAATCTGGAGTGTTGGGAGGCTTTGCCTGGGACTCCTGAGGAGGAGCTCTCTCCCATTCTCTACTCACTGATGCAGCTGGCTCTCAGTTCTGTCTTAGAGAGGGCCCACACCTTTGTTCTTCATGTTCTTTCCAAGCAGGCTGCTCACAGGAAGGAGGCAGCACAGCCAGCACGTTGCTTCCGAAGGCCCCCAGGAAGATCACACGTGCAGCAGGAGTGAGGCCAGCCCGGTGAGAGTGCGGCATCGCTACTGCCCTCTACAGAGCTCTGTGCATGCTCATCCCCCACCTTGACATAGGGTTGTGGTTGGACTAGGAATCTACATCAAATGGAACTTTGCTGACAGCTAACATGAAAAGGATTGAGAAGCCACTTTGCCACCATGCTGAGCTCTGCGTGGCGAGTGATCTTCCTCCTATAGCGTGGGAAGGTGTCAATCCATTTAGGTCTCCTGAGTACCCTTCACTTGGCTTAGAACTTAGATCTGAAGTTGGCTCAATTCTTACTTGGATGGAAAAGAGAAGGACATTTGTTTTCAAGGTTAATCGTATGATCATAGATGAAATATCAAGGCTCCTTAGGTATAAAATTCAATACACAATTGAAATTGAATGTAACAAAAGGACATTTGAAGACCTGGGACAGGTAAATTTCACTATTCTGTGAAAGCAGCAGTATCCAAATCTTCCATTAGACCAAGATGGTTCGGTTAGTTGAGCTGAAGAATTACTAAAACAGACTTCAGTTCTTCAGTGGGGTGTGCAGCTCCATTTCTGATGTTTACATTAGTCAAAGCATTGGAAAGAAAGATGTTTCATGTGAAGATTAGACACACTCTGAGGTCCTGGATGTAGCCTTTCTCAAAGACCACCCGAGGAAGGGAGCACAGCTCTTTGGCATCTTCCAGGGGATGGCTGAGGCCAGTGGGGGTGCATGGGGTGGCTGCTGGCCCAGTAGGAAGGACAATTTAGCTGCCAGGGCTGTCGGCAGGAGTGGGCAGTCCCCAGGGTATGTGGCTGGGAGTTGAAGGCTGCCCTTCAAGCCACTGCAGCAGCAGCGAATTTCAGCAGGGACGTTTGGCCAGGCATTTTCCAGCATCCCTTGTAACCTTGAAATGTGTACAGACAGAACCCCTTGAAATTCTGCTCTAAACCAAATGCATGGTATTCCTAGTTCCCTTGGTTATCTCTGAGGGCAGGGTCAAGAGAATACAGGTCTCTCCATTCACATTTTTTCAAAGGTTAAGTAGTTAATAATATTGTTTAGGTCTCTCATCCTCAAATTTATCAAAACCATTGAAAACAGAAGTTTATCTTATTTTTTTTAATTTTGGGGCCGTATAATCTCTTGTGAGTGTTGCGTGTTGAAATGGGAATATGAGGTGAGCTGGGATTTATTGATCATTTCTAGGTCTTAGAGACCATGGAACATCTTTGTCATTCTGATCATTTTGAGATCTTGGAGGACAGAGATAGTGTATGTCTGTCTTTATGTCCCGAACTCCTAATAGAGGATCTGTCATTAGGGGTTATCAGTAAATATTTCTTCAATATTGGCTGAAGCAATTATAACTATAACTGAGATTCTGCATTTTACAGATGTCTCTAAAAGCTCAGAGAATTTGAATAAACACCTTTTACAGGGCCACAATGCCTGTGTACGAAAGGACTTGGATCTGAACCCAGAAATGTTTAATCCTAGGTTATGATATTTTCACCACATTGTGCTGTTCTAGGTATAATTGGAACCTGTTTTTGTTTGTCCTGAAACAGTCTCATTTGGGTTTCCAAGACACTTTGGCATTCCTGTGTCTCTATGGTCCTGGTAGTTTAGTCAACTTGAACACATTCCCTGTCACTCTATCTGCAGAGTAATCTTGAGACCCTCACGTAAGGAATGGATTCCATCTATTTAATTCTGTTCACTTTAGCAATTGAGCACTGTATGGACAGGGACCCAGCACGGCCCAGCTGTGTTCTCTGGATCAGGGTCCCATGGGCTGCAGTCGGGGTGCAGCCATCTCAGGGACCCTCTAGAGGAAGGGTCCTCCCTCGGGCTCAGCCGAGCGGCTGGCCCCAGGTCCCAGCTGGCTGCTGGTGGGAGTCCTGAGCCCCTCACCACGTGACCCTCTTCACAAGGCTGCTCACAGGACCACAGTGGCTTCCCCAGAGCGCAGACCCTGAGAGACATCAATGCACAGGAAAGGCCAAAGTCCTTGCCTTTTTGTGGCTTAATCTCAGAAGTGCCATGTAGTCACTTTTGTTGTGTTCCATGTGTTAGAGAAGAGTCCCGAGGCCCAGCCTGCAGTCCAGGCGAGGGGATTCTGCAGGATGTGAATGCCAGGAACGTGCAGCAGCCCCAAGCCCCTGCTCCATGCCAGGCCCTGTGCTGGCAGCCAAAGCTGCAGAGATGAGCAGGGCTTGTGTCCAGCCTCAAGGAATTTAGTGATATTTATTATGAGGAGCAGACAGAGCAACACATAACTTTGGGTACAGTATTTATTATAACCTCAATACTAAAGATATTTTAAAAGTCTCATATTAGCTAGGAGAAAGAATGACTCAACTCTGTTGCCAAAGAGTGGGAAAGAGAAGCCAGGGAAGCTTCCTGGAGGAGGTGAAATATGAACTGACATTTGAAAAATAAGTAACCTACTCCCAGTCCTGGAAGGAGGCTGCTGGCATCAAACTGTGCACAGAATCAACTAGGCTGACAGCTCCAGAGTTTATGGTCTCCTTTCCTTCCAGGAAATGTCTGCATTTCTCATCAAAATGCCCCAGAGAAATGGCTGGGGATCGGCTGGGGATGGATTGTCTGGGGATGGGCACGCCGAGTGCCACGGCTCTGCTCCAGTAGTGATATTCATGTGAAAAATAAACAAGAGCATCATGTCAGCACCACACCCCAGTCAGCCTGCGTTATCCTCCTGCCAAAATAGCCTGGAAATATCAAATTTTGAAAAAGCGAAGGAAATTATGTTAATCATATTCCTAAGAGCACTCAAGCAAAAGGGCTGTTTATTGAAAATATTGACATGATGAAAAAAAAAGCTGCTAGAGTGATCATTCCTCCGGGATTTTCTGGGGTGTCACTGAGGGAGTTTGAAGAGTCTCCCATTTGACGTTGGGGTGTGTTGATAGATTGAGGACTCCAGCAGCATCTGGCTGGGACAGGAGGTGAAAGGTATGCAGTGAGGCCTTGATTCGCAGCCTTTGGGAGGAAAACATCCTCACAAGGTCGGTTAGCATCCCCGTGGGCTGGTGGGTGTTTCCATGGACCCAGGGTGTGGGTGAGCAGTGGCACAAATTGTGAAGGAAGGGGCGACTCAGTTACTTGGCGGTGGGCTTCCAGGAGGGTCGGCTTCAAGGGTTCACAGGATAAGTTGGGGGGCACTTCAGCCTCCACACTTTGTCCCCTGGACTTCCCACCTCCAGCCTCCACTCCCAGCACCTTACATTGCAAGTACGTACAGGCATGGCCACCTCCCAGGCTTGCTCTCTGGGGCAGAGTTTGCCTAATTTTATCTCTAATTATCTGAGTTTAGAAGGGTGCCTGGCACAGAGTTGTTCCTCTGAAACTTTTGGTTGGGCAGAGAATCTGCAACCTTTCCAACTCTAGAAAAGGGAGAAGAATGGCAATAGTTCAGAATGAAGGCGTCTTCCCATACCCTCCCTCTGCGGGATCACTGCTGTATCAGCAGTTGAGGGCACAGCTTTGAGGACTGGCTCTAGGATAAGATGGTTGCAGTTTGAATCCCAAACCAGCCACTTTCCAGATTTTTGATCCTGGGCAAGTACCTTCATTGAGCTTGGACTTGGGTTTCTCATGTGTGGAGAAGTGGAGAAAACAGAACACATATAACATGGCTGTCAGGGTTCCTGGTGCTGCACACAGAGCTTAGATGAGTGGTGAGCACAGAGAAGTTCTTAATGATGGTCAGCTGGCATCACAGAGCTGGACATACTGCCCAGTGCATAAATTAACCTTCCCTCGGCTCGGAATAATCTTAAGAAAAGCCAACTGTAGTTGATGTCAGTGTGAACGAGGTTCCCCAGGGGCAGCAAATACCGGGCTGGACCTGGAATGGCTCCAGGAGGCCTGGGCCTGGCCTCCCAGCTGCACTGCCCTCAAGTCCTGCCTCTTTTGGTGCCTGCATGGTCCCTCCCGGGAGCCTGGCTCTCTCTGGTGCTCTGCGTGCAATGGCAGGAGAAGGCTTCCCCCTGCCCCAAAGGCTCTAGGCCCCTGGAAAAGAGTCTGATGTGTAAAAGCCGTGTTAGAGGCAGAGTCTGATGTGGTCCCTCTTGGGTCAGTTGCATCCTGCTCAGGTCCAGAGAGCAGGGCTGGGGTCGTGAGTCCCCAGAACAGAAATCCATGGAGAGGGATCCCTCCACAAGGGGAAGAGCAGCTCTCGTGAACAGGTCACCTTGTGAGCCAGGTCCACACCCCACACAAAGTGCGCTAACGACATTCACTGTGACTCCAACCACAACCCTCATCACCTACACTATTCCCATGTTGAGTGAGGGAAACTGGGACTCAGAAAAGCGTACTATTATTTTGAGATGTTGATGTCATGGGTAATTTGTGTTTTCTTCTTTATACTTTTTTCTTCATTTCCCGACTTTTCTGCCATGAGAAGCGTGGCTTTTTATAAAAATAGGACTTTATCAAGGCATTTCTGTGGATCTAGCTTCCTTCTGTGACACCTCCTTGAGGAGTTTCAGGAGCTGATGCTTCAGAGACACCAGCACCAGACCCGTAACCTTCACAGGTCCTGTGGGAGGTACTGGGGGGCGGCCCGGCCATGTGCAGAGGGCTGGGGGCCTGTTGCCACCATCAGGCTCCATCTCGGCTGCGGCACCCAGCTGAGGCATCTGTATGGGGAAGGCATTAGGACTTGTTTAAAAATACTCTATTCCAACCCATGAAATGACCGGTATTCACATTTGGTTAAAAATAGCTTCTTTATTAAAAAAGAACTTCAAAAGATCTCTGAAAGTTTTAAGAAATATGTGAAAGGAAGACACTTGCAAAAGCGGTTAATTATATACTTCCGCAAAGCTGTCGGGACATGTTTATTATTTTGTTTTTGGAATTAGATGTTAAATTATTGATTGAGAACAATGGCGCT
Organism: Pongo pygmaeus; assembly: GCF_028885625.2. Lineage (NCBI taxonomy): Eukaryota > Metazoa > Chordata > Mammalia > Primates > Hominidae > Pongo > Pongo pygmaeus. The sequence continues at coordinate 131,322,803 of NC_072385.2, forward strand.
TAACAAAACCATCAGGAAAGAAGTCAGCACAAACTGAGAGAGAAGAACTTTTTTAAAAGAGGATTGTGCAGAAGGGAGAGGTGACAATAACCCTGGGGTCCTGGGACTGGGCCTGGGCAAGTGTTGTTGGAGGGTTTCTGGGAGAGGATGTAACTTGATCGTGGGATATCACTGTTCTCTGTTGCTTTGGTGTCTCTGTCTCCAGCCTCATCTCTTGGATAGGAACTCTGTTCCATACAAAATTTCCCCTGTGCATTTTATTTTATTTTTATTTTTGGAGTTCCCAGGAGTGTTTCAGATGAGATAAAAGGTCTTCCAGGAAACACATGTTGGCAACTGTCTCCTTCCCCACCTCCTCTGACCCTGCGGTGTCAGCCCTGCACTCAGGAGTATGCTCCAATTATCCTGGTTACTCCCAGGCATCTGCACCTTTCCTGGCCACACCTGCTCCTTCTCCTTGATTCTACTGGACCTGCCAGGCACCTGCCCACTGAGTGCTGCTGCAGGGCTGACTGGTGCCTGCTGATGCTAGGGGCTCTGTGCTACGAGAACAGGGGTGCTTGGGGATGACCTCGGGGCAGGGGCTTTCATCTCGATCTTACAGAGATGTTGGCAGCATCACTTTTTGTAATTGTTGCTGCTATTTTCTGTTCCCACCATAGGACTCTTATTTTGATATTTTGGTTGGTGAGCCTCTGTCCCTGGAGATCAATTTAAGCAACAGCATCATATAAGGTGTCTGCCTGAGCTCCCTCTTCCCTTAGCATGAATTCTCATTCTCCCTCAGGAGGCTGCTCAGCCCTTCATGCAGATAGAGTTAGGCAGGCCCACCCTGTCTGGTCACTAAACATGCCCAGGTGTGTCTAAATCCCAGGGGCCAAAGTGGCACTGCATCGTGTGCGTGTGGCCTCTGACCACGGGGTTGACATGAGTCCGGGCATGGCCTGCCCTCCTGTGAGCCCTGTGTCGCATTCAAACCCAAGGTCGACTAGAGCTTCATGGAGCAACGGCTCTGTGATTTCCTCATGTTTGTATCTTCTATCTCAACCTTATTCTCACGAGAGCGTCTATATTTTTTATCTTGGGGGAAACAGGATTCTGAGTGATTAATAAGTCATCACATTTACAGACTAAGGAGCAAATCCCGTGACATGGACAGATCATAAGGCTCGGAGACCGACATGCTGGGTGCACCATCGGCACAGCACCCATCTCAGCCAGCGGCCCTGCCGGCTTCCCAGCTTCCGCAACCGAAGGTGCAGCATCCCCCTCGGTTCCACGCCTACCCCATCAAGGCTGCAGTAGAGCCCACTGTGGCCCCACCTCCAGATTCCTTGAGTGCACCCAACTCCTTTCTGCTTCCAGTCACAACCTCATCAACTCTGGATCAGTCCTTGCCCCAGCCGAAGCTGTAGTCTTAGAAGTCTTTCTGCTTCTATGTGTCAGAGTGATCCTTTAATACCATAAAGGAGATCGTGTCCCATCTCTCCCTAAAATTAAAAAAAATGGTAAGATCGAAGAAAGGATGCAGGGCTGGCAGAGTCTGAATCCTACCCACCAGTGCCCTGCGTATGTTCTCCAGGACACACAGTCATCTGTATCTTTCCCTTGTGTGTGTGTGGGACTGTCCGCTGCTCTGGACCACGGATGAGCTCTTACATCTGCGTCGTCTGGCTCCCCCAACTCAAGTCTCTTTCACCCCCACCAGCCTGTTTGCTTCGCCTCCTCAGGGTGCCAAGCTGTTTCCCAAGTGTCCCCAGCTTTCTCTCAGCTTTCACCTTTGCCTCTGTTGCTCCTTCCTGGGATTTTCTTTTACCAGTTAGTCGCAGGACTATTTCATTATTTATTATCTTTATGCCCCAGCACCCGTGTCACTCCCCAGAGATGTCACCTCCCCGAGCCCACATCACCCCCATGGCCTTCCCTGACCATGTTATTCTTGACTATCTCAGCTGCCTGCCCTTCCCCTCTCCCACTTCCCCTCTGTCTTGCAAATTACAAGCTCACAACTTGACATAGCTTGAGGAAAATGGGGATTCACTGGCTGCTGTGATTGGGGAGCTGGAGTGGACTGTACCAAAGATGGCTGGGTACTGAGACTCAAGTGTGGCCCTAGGAAGCTCCCCTCCTCTTGTCCCAGCAGTCCCCTTGCATTGGCATATATTTCCTTCTCCTTGGGCTTCCCTATTCCCTAAGACCCAGCAATATTGAACTCAGGCCCATTACAACCCTATAATGGCCTCTAGGTGTTCAAGCGAAAGGAAGAGTTTCGCATTTCTCACTTTAAATCAGAAACTAGAAATGATTGAGCTTAGTGAGGAAGTCATGTCAAAAGCTGAGATAGGCTGAAAGCCAGGCCTCTTATACCAAAGAGGTAATCAGCTTGTGAATGCAAAGGAAAAGTTCTTGAAGGAATTAAAAGTGCTAGTCCAATGAATACACAAATGATAAAAAAAAAATGAAACAGCCTTGTTGCTGTTATTGACAAAGTTTGAGTGGTCTGGATAGAAGGTCAAAACAGCCACAACATTCCTTTAAGCTAAAACCTAATCCAGAGTAAGGCCTCTAATTATTTTCAATTCTATGAAGGCTGAGAGAGGTGAGGAAGCTGCATAAGAAAAGTATGAAACTAGCAGAGGTTTGTTCATGAGGTTTAAGGAAAGAAACCATCTCTATAACATAGCAGTTCAAGGTGAAGCAGCAAGTGGTGATGAGAAGCTGCAGCAACTTATCCAGAAGATCCAGCTAAGATCATTGATTAAGGTGGCTACACTAAACAACAGATTTTCCATGCAGATGAAACAGCCTTCTATTGGAAGAAGATGCCATCTAGGACTTTCAGAGCTAGAGAGGAAACTCAATGCCTGGCTTCAAAGCATCAAAGGACAAGCTGACGCTCTTGTTAAAGGCTAAGGCAGCTGGTGACTTTAAGTCGAAGCCAGTGCTCATCAACCATTATGAAAATCGTAGGACCCTTAAGAATTATGCTAATTCTATTCTACCTGTGCACTATAAATAGAACAATTCCTGGGTGTCAGCACGTCTGTTTACAGCATGGTTTACTGAATATTTTAAGCCCACTGTTGAGACCTACTGCTCAGAAAACAAAAGATTCTCTTCAAAATATTACTGCTCATTGACAATACATCTAGTCACTCAAGAGCTCTGATGGGGATATACAAGGAGATGAATACTGCTTTCATTCCTGCTAACACAACATCCATTCTACTGCCCATGGATCAAGGAGTATTTTTGACTTTCAAGTCTTATTTAAGAAATATATTTCATAAGACATTAGTTGCCACAGATACTGATTCCTCTGATGGATCTGGGCAAAGTCAATTGAAAACCTTCTGGAAAAAAATGTATCGATGGCATTAAGAACATTTGTGATTCATGGAAGGAAGGAGGCCAAAATATCAACATGAGCAAGAGTTTGGAAGAAGTTGATTCCAATCCTCCTGGATGACTTTGAAGAGTTCAAAACTTCAGTGGAGGAAATAACTGCAGATGTAGTAGGGATAGAAAGAGAACTAGATTAGAAGCGAAGCCTGAAGATGGGACTGAGTTGCTGCAGTCTCATGATAAAACCTGAATGGATGAGAAGTTGCTTCTTATGAATGAGCAAAGCAAGTGGCTTCTTGACATGGAATCTACTGCTGTTAAAGATGCTGTGAACGTTGTTAAATTGCAACAGAGGATTTAGAATATTCCATAAACTTAGTTGATAAAACTGTGGCAGGGTTTGAGAGTATTGACTCCAATTTTGAAAGAAATTCTACTGTGGGTAAAATGCTATCAAACAACATCACTGTTACAGATAAATCTCTTGTGAAAGGAAGACTCAGTTGATGTAATAAAGTTAATTGTCTTATTTTCAGACATTGCCACAGCCACCCCATGCTTCAGCAACCACCACCCTGATCCATCAGCAGTCATAAGCACTGAGGCAAAACCCTTCACCAGCAAAAAGATGATGACTTGTTGAAGGCTCAGATGATTGTTACTATTTTTTTAGCAATGACGTATTTTCTACTTATGTACATTTTTTAGACATAACGCTATTACACACTTAATAGACTCCAATGTAGTGTAAACATAACTTTTATATGCACTGGGAAATCAAAATCTTTGTGACTCACTTTATGTTGATACTCGGGATTGACTGAACCTGCAATGCCTCTGAGGTCTGCCTGTACCGGCATTCATGTGCACTTGGGCTTGCTGTTGGGCTGCCAGCCAATATCACCCAAGCTCTTCTCCACTTCCAGTTGGTTCTGTCTGTCCTTATCATGTAGAACGGTGCTAAACACAGAAGTTGTTAGTCCTTATTTAAATGATTAAAGAAATGAATTAAATCTGGAGCTTTTCATCTCACTGCTTTCTGTAGCAGTGCCACCATGTGTTGTAGAGCTCCCACATTTATTTATTGAAAGTCTCCATTTTACCACTGGCAAAACACTAGTATCAATTTACCTGTCTCATGAGGCTGTTTGAATGTTCATTAATTTTTTCTCCACATCATGAAAATATTTCATTTGCCACTCGTATTAATCTGTTCTCACACTGCGAATAAAGACATACCTGATACTGGGCAATTTATAAAGAAAAAGAGATTTGATGGACTCACAGTTCCACATGGCTGGGGAGGCCTCACATCATGGTGGAAGGCAAAGGAGGAGAAAGGCACATCTTACATGGCGGCATGCTAGACAGGGTTTGTGCAGGGAAACTCCCTATTATAAAACCATCAGATCCCATGAGACTTATTCACTATCATGAGAACAGCATGGGAAAGACCTGCCCTCATGATTCAGTTACCTCTCATTGGGTCCCTCTCATGACATGTGGGAATTATGAGAGCTGTCATTTGAGATTTGGGTGGGGACACAGCCAAACCATATCACCACCTGTGATTAAAGGAGGACTTCTGTCTCTCCTGTTGGGCTGAGCAACAGGCAGAGATTTCTGGCTGTTCACTCCAATTCATGATTTCTTTTTCTAGGACACACAACTAAACAGTGTTCCAGCCTCCTATGCAATGAGGTGGGACTGCTTGGCTTCGTGCTGGCTCATGGAAAATGCACACATGCACCATGGGCCACATCTGGGAATGTCCCATCCTGTCCCCTACCCTCCCACTGAACTGAGACAGGACCCTGGACCACATCCGAAGCCACCTGTTGAAGGTAGCAGATTTGCCTCAGCCTGAGTTCTGGAGGGGCTGTGCCTTGCTGGCCTGTTGAGCCTCCAGGTTCTGTTACATGGGTGAGGAAAACCCGTCCACTGTGCTTGAGCCATTATCCTTCTGGTGATTTATTTGTTAAAACAGCAAGTATGCCTTCCCTACATCATACAGTAAATTCACCAAGTATTTGTTCTTATCCCTGTATTACGCTGTAGTCATTTTTACTTGATCTTTATATAATTTCCATAAGAACCTGACTGGCTGAATTTACTGTTTCCTTATATCCTTCCTTTGTACTGTGTAGCTCTTCCTCTTGGTGCGGAATAGATAAAGTGGCTTTTCCCTGATCACAGTGACATTTCCTGCCACATCACAGGGAGGGGAACCACACAAGGACTCAGCTAGACCTCAGAAGAGTCACTCTCTGTAAGCAAAGAAAACCATGTCGTTCATCACTCTCTTCCTTCTCCCCTTGCTCCCTCCCTCCATCCCTCCTTCTCTCCTTCCCTTCCTCCCTCTTTTCCTTCCTTCTTTCTTTCCTCCCTTCATTCCTTCCTTCCTTCCTTCCTCCGTCCCTCCCTCCCTCCCCTTCCCTTCCTTTCCCTTCCTCCTTTGCTTCCCCCTTTCCTTCCCTTCCTCCTTCCCTTCCTCCTTCCTTCCCCCTTCCCACCCCCTTCCCTCCTTCTGCTGTTCCTACCTTTCTCTTTTTCCTTTCTTCTCTCCCTCATTCCTTCCCTCCCTACTTTCCTTCCAACTTCACTGAGTGCCTAATGGATGTGAGATAGGGCATCAGACCTCAAAGAAGCAGAGATAAAGCACTGGATTGGAGCATAGGAAAATACCACATTCATAGGTTTAAAGAATGGTCACATATTGACAGTTTAATATCATTCATCTTCAAAGGAGTTTGTGTATTGATATTACCTCTGGCTTTTAATTTTCTTACCTTTTTTCTTCACTTAAATTTACTCAGAGAATTCTCAGCTGTGTGGAAACCTGCAAGTCACCTTAAATAATTGTGGGATGAGGAGGACATATATAATTAATACAATGCATAGGTGTTGTCCTCAAGTAACTCATAGTGTTCTGGGGGGAGAAATAGCAAGTGAGACTAAGAACCTCCACAGCAGGTGGTAAGGCAGGTGCAGAGAGCACTGTGAACACAGAGGAAGGACTCCTAGCCCAGGATTTGGGGATTGTACGTGGGATTTTGAGATTTGGATCTGGGGTTTCTCCTCCATGGGGAAACCTACTTGGGCTTTGCTCGTCTCCTGTTGGGATGGCCACTCACTAGGCCCGCTTTGTCCCTGTCCCCGAGGCAATGACCAGTAGCCACCTGCCCTGTCACATGTGTGACTGGCGTAATAACTGGCTGAGGTGCCTACCTGGGGCCCGGCCTCAGCCTCAGTCTAACCGCACTTCTCCCCTGCACAGAACCCTCTGTCCTGCAGCCTGGCCTGGCCAGTGCTGGGCGCTGGAGATGGGCACGAGCAATCCCGCTGTCCACCGCCACCATGTTCACGGCGATGGCCATGACTGCCAGCCATTTGCAATAAAAGAGGACTTGGTGCGAACACGAATGTCACAACCATGACGTGAAAGTGGCCGCCTTGTCCAGTTAAGTGGTTCTTGTCTTCATGCCGTGATACCAAGAGGCCGCGGAAGGAGGCCCCACGGAAACCCCAACCTTACGATTTCCGGTAAAGATAAATGACAAAAGGGTCACACTCTCATGTACCTTTGTCAATAGTGCTTAGAGGCCAAATGAATGAACAGAAATGCAGAAACGTGCATCAATGGCTCTTTCTAGATGCTAACTGGGAATATGATGATACCATGTAGGATGTCTCTCCATTTGCTTGTGTGTATAGATCTATACTGCGGGCTGCATAGATGTAAAACATTACACAGTATTCCAGCCCATTTCCAGATGCTGAAGTCTCTGTGATGATTCTGGTATCAAACAGCATCATACTTCAAAAACTAGCACCTTATTCTTTGCAGCTCAGGCTCCGCGTTTTCCAACACAATTAATTGGAATAACGGCATAAAGATGATGACATTTTTTTAAGTGGCAAGTGTTACTGTGATAATTAAACTCACTCATTAAGAATGTTCAGGGACTGGAGTTTCAGTTCCTAGTCCCTGGGAAAGATGGAAAAGGGGATATGAGGGGCCTGGTGTCCTTGTTATTCAGTCACATGGGGATGGCCAGGAGCCTGTCCCCCAAGGTACATGGTGCAAAGATCTGTGTGGGTTCCTGCCCTGTGGTTGGGATGGCCAGGTGTCTCCTTCAGCTGCCTGTGTACTAGCAGATCTAAAAGAGACAAGCTCATGGCTACATCCAGATATCCTGAATTATTCCTGTGAATGGAAATGAATGGTGTGGTAAACTTAGACAGGGTCAGCTTTTCCAGTAAGGGGTTAGACTGTAAATATTCTAGGCTTATGCAGTGCATGGTCCATTTTAGTTGCTCAAGTCTTCATGAAAACTGCAATTGACAACAAATAAATGAATGAGAAAACTGTCTTCCAATAAAACTTTATTTACATGAATAGATGGGGTTGCAGTTTCCTGACTCCTCATCTAAAGGAATGGCTGATATTAATTGAGAACTTAGACTGTTCTAAATACAGCCCATGCATACATTTACTTAATGCCTTCACAATCCTCTGAGAAAATTCAGGCACAGGCATAGTTAAGTAAACTGCCCAGGGTTTTCAGCTAGTTAGTGGTAGAACTAGTGCTGGAACCTGGGCATGATGCTTCTGTCATCTGCACTCTCTGAGATGTGCCAGTGCCTCTGAGCTGCTTGTTCTCACACAGGTGGTTTGGGGGAATCTCCGTCCAGTGCAGGACCTGGGAGGCCCCTTCATTTTTGCTCCTGCCCTAGTTGTGGACTGCTGGAGGGCTCAGGTTGCTGTCAGTATGCAGAAGACCATTTTCTTCTTTGGGGGTCTAAAGCAACAGATATAGTCACTTTATTTCTGTAAGGAATGCTCCACATTTGGCATGGGGAAGAGTATTGATAATTACTGTGTGAACCAGAATGTTCCAGTCACAGCTACCCTACCTTTACTGAATCCTTAGTGCTCACCCACCTCTTCAGATGGCTCTAACCCCATTTTTTCAGGCAGGAAGCAGGCTCAGAGTGGTCAAGTGATACTTCCCAAGTCGTGTTCTTCGTGAGAGATGCAGGTAGACGGCCAGCCTGAAGCTCGGCTTCTCTGGGATGAGAGTTTTCTCTGGGCTGCCTCTCTGCAGAGCATGCCCGCTTGTTAAAACTGATCAGAGCTGGAGTGGAGTTTTAATTGTACATCATTGAAGACTATTTGGTGTTTATGTTGACAATAGCTATTCATGTCTTAAATCAATGACCTTTCTCATCTTTATGATGTTTATTTTCGCCAATATCATTCAGAAGTTGGTTACTTCTAGTGGAGTTATCCACTGTGACATCAGAAAGCATTGCCATGAATGTCACAGCTTGAAGATGAGTCACACCCCCATTTTGGATCTCATTCATTGACAGAGGAAAAATTTTTAAAAACTGGATAGGATGCTCTTAAGATTTTTTTTTTTTTCGAAACCTACTTAGCCTTAGAGATAATGCATTGAGCAAATGCAAAAAAGAAAAAAAATCTCTGACATTTGATCTCCTCAAAAGTGTCAAAGAGCAGGATGCTAAAAAATAACTCTCAACATAATTGTTCTTCTGATCACATGTGATTTGAACCAGTTCTGTGAATGACAGATGCTGGTCACCACGTGAAAATGTGATTGCATCCTCCACAGTGGATGGAGAACGTGGCAGAAAAGAAAGCCCAGTGCATGGTTCAGGTGAAGTGAACCTGCAGGGCACCGCAAGGCTCCCGGGGGGACAGGCTCTGCTGGCAGGCAGCATGGTTCCACATTTCTTAGCACCATAAATGAGTGGAGATCTGCCCAGAGCTTCGTGGTGCAAAGTAGGAGCTAATTTTGCCTCACAGCCAACCCCACATCAGTATATCTGACAGAGAGGGAAACTGAGATACAGAGAAAAAATTGAGTCACAGGCATTCAAGTAGCCCTTAAGTTCTCAGCCCAGGATTTGAGGCTAAGTGTTGGAACAGCAAATTTCTCACTTTTAACCCTGTCAGACCTGGCTACCTTCCATGTAAAATTGTCATCAATGTCAACAGAAGGTTGAAGCCAGCAGACTGCAGTGAGCGGGAAGGTGAATCAGGAGCTGTGCGTGGGATTCCAGCTGTGGTTGTATTGTTTGTGTTCTCTGTGCAAGGGGGTCTCTGCCAGGGGTGGGTGAGGCTGGTGCCCTTCCAGGCTTCCCTCAGCCACAGGCAACAGGTACCATGGGAGCCCTGCCGGCACCCCCTCCCTCCGCCAGGGTCCTGGTTCATCTGATGGGCAGCTCCCCTCTAAGATGTGCACCGGCGTAGACACTGTGCACGAAGCTGGGCTGATGCAGACGGTTCTCAAGTCGGGAAACCACTCAGGTCCCTTTTGGGGCCCTCAAAATTGGAAAGGCCTCCAGGAACTTAGCAGTCTCTTCTCCAGCGAGTCCCTGAAGCCCCATCCGTCCCTGCGCCTCCCCACCGTGGGGACACTCACCACCACTCCAGACGCACAGCTGCATGGGGACAGCTGGAATTGTGGAAGAGCTTTGCCGTTTTTAATGAGCTATTGAACACAAATCTGCTTCCTTGACGTTCTCACTTAACTGCTATCTCACTTGCCTTGAAGCTTTCACAACTCGCTGATTCTAGATATTTTCTCCAGAGTGATGCAAAATGCCAGCTCTCTCTCTGCTAGGTCTCCAAGGCAAGACAGATTAGCAGAGGAGGGAGGGTGCAAGTGCTGCCTGAGGCCAGGGCACTCCCAGACCCGCCTGGTGGGAGGCTGCCCACGAGCACTCCCTGCTGACCCCAAGCCAGGGTCCTCCTTAATGCGCTGAGTCTTTGGCTACTTTTGCTCGCACACTGATCAGTTTTAAATGTCTTCTGGTGCAGAGCCCACAGAAACAGAGCTTCCCTGAGCCCCTCTCCTTCAGACCCTACCAACTGGAGGAGCCAAGTGCTCCTGGGAGGCCACCGCGCTGCCCGGCTCCCCCCCGCTCCCCGCAGCAGGCCTCGCTTTCGCTGTAGCCATTAAGTCCTCGAGAAGAAGAGAGCAAGTGCAGGAGCTGCCCACACCATCCCGAGGTGTCAGGAGCCGCCCGCACCATCGCGGGGTGTCAGGAGCCGCCCGCACCATCGCGGGGTGTCAGGAGCCGCCTGCACCATCGCGGGGTGTCAGGAGCTGCCTGCACCATCCTGGGGTGTCAGGCGTTTCTGTAGGAGGACCTTTGGGTATCCTCCACACACACCTGCACCACGGACTGTGTCTCCATTGCCCGTGGAAGAGGCTGTGATTCCGCGGCTGGAGCCCTTGCCTGCCCAAGTGGGAGCTCTCATCGGATGGCTCCCGTGTCAAATGGCATCTGGCATCTCCTGTGTGCCGGGAATGCAGCTAGCCCTGTGCCAAAGGTAAGGGGGCAACTCCACAAACACTGCATGTCATTTCTGCACCAGGTGTGACAAGAGGGGTGAGACCAGGTACTGTGGGGCTCAAGGGAGAGGTCTGGGGAGGCAGAGATGCCTTCATGTGGTGGGAGGTGCAGACAGGCTCAGAAAAACCTCAGGACATGAGTCGTAGTGGCAGGTGGGAAGAGCACTCAGACAGGAGTGCAAGGCAGCCCTTCCGGTCACTCAAGGGAGGGCAAGGCAGCCCTCTGGTCACTCTAGGGAATCCAAGGCAGCCCTTCCAGCCACTCGAGGGAGTCCAAGGCAGCCCTTCCGGTCACTGAGGGAGCGCAAGACAGCCTTTCCAGGCACCGAGGGAGCGCAAAGCAGCCGTTCATGTCACTGGAGGGAGTCCAAGGCAGCCCTTCCGATCAGTCTAGGGAATCCAAGGCAGCACTTCTGGTCATCTTGGGAGTCCAAGGCAGCTGTTCCGCTCACTCGAGGAGGTTCTGTTCTGTAAAGTCGCCACAAACACTGAATTAGTGAATTCTGAACCCTTGGTCTCAGGGGAAATACAGGAAGTTTATCAGTCAGCATTCTCCAGAGAAACAGAAACAAAGGTGTGTGTGTGTGTGTACAGACAGTGAAAGCTTTTAAGAAATTGGCTTATGTGATTATGGGGGCTGGCAAGTCCAAAGTGCCCAGGGTGGGCCGGCGGAAGAGCTGGTGCTTCGGTTCAGGGCAGAGAGCATCTGCAGGGAAACCCCCAGCTCCGGGGCCTCTGTCCTTGTTCTTTTAGGCCTTCAGCGGCCTGGATGAGGCCCACGCATGGCAGGGAGGGGTCTGCTTTTACTCAGAGTCTGCTGACTTAAATGTTAATTGCATCCAGGAACACCCTCAAAGAAACACTCAGAGTAATGTTTGACCAAATATCTGGGTGCCATGGCTCAGCCAACATGACAGAAAATTAACCATCACAGTTAGATTCCTGCAAGATTCTGGTGACAACACTTTCATCAATGACCAGCACCTGGCATCGTGTGATGTGTGTTTTTGTGTAAAGATGCCTATGTAATACGTGTTCTTCGCTCATCAGTGGGGCAGCCCTGGCCGGCAGCACTGTGCCTCATGCCTGCACATGGTTTCTCTAACCATATTTTCTGCATGAGGCACGTCATGGCCTCTTGCCCTCGGGATCCCTAGACAGCACTAGAGACCACACCTGGGGGCCATTTTAAACAGAAATCACTCACAGAAATGCAAAAAACACATCACTAACTATACCTCGAAAAGAACCCTTGTTTACAGTCTGAGAGCTGAAGTAAGGATGAGCGCAGAAACTGTGCCTCAGGCGACTCAAGTATTAATCCTGCTCTGTTCACGTCCACAAATGGCTGCAAATGCACCTCAAATGGAGGCTACAAGTGGATTTTAGCAAGTAGGTAGATTTGTAGGAACCAAATCTGCCAATCGCGAGGATGGCTGTGTATGAGGTGTGCTTTGGTGAGCGGCCAGGGGTTGGTCCTAGTGACAAGAACTGAGGCCTTCAAGCGGGGAGAGGCGCAAAGCCAGGGGGCTTCCATGGTGAGCTTGGCTGGGAATCTGCTGTTTTTATGAAAGGAAATGGGAAGTTACTGAAGTGAGCGGTGATCAGATTTGCACTCTGGATGAGTGGCAGTGACACCGCAGGACTGAGGGAAGAGATGCTCGATCCGGGAGCTGTCCAAGGGCTGTCGTGGGGTTGCAGGCAGGAGGTGGTGCCGTTCTAAGCACAGGGGCCATGGGAAGATGGATAGAGGTTGCGGGTGCTATGGGTGCCAGGAGGGCAGCACGAACACGGCTGAGCGAGGACAGGGAGGAGGAAAGGTTTTTGTGTGCCTTCCAGGTTTTCGAGTGCATTCCCTGAAACAAGCTCTGTCTTCCACCTTCCAAGCATTGTTCCCCATGCCCGAGGCAACAGCCATGTTTCCCTTCTCATCCCAGACTTCTCTGGGCACCCCCTGATCCCTGACGCTCCCCCCTGTGGAGGGTGGCCTGCATCCTCCTGCCTGAGTGGCTGCTGATCCCTGAGGCTCTCCCCCGTGGAGGGTGGCCTGCGTCCTTCAGCCTTCGGCCTGAGTGGCTGCTGATCCCTGAGGCTCTCCCCCATGGAGGGTGGCCTTCGTCCTCCTGTTGAGTGGCTGCAGGTTTCCCTCCTCCGCCCCCGTCAGTTCCGCTGTCTGTGTCCAGCCAGGCCCTATCCTTCCAGCCACTGTGCTCTTCCTCTCAGGCCAGCCACTCCTGCATTAGTAAATTAGATTCGTCTGCACGGAATATGAGGATGCTCAGCCCCGTTTCTGCCCCAGCTCCTCAAGCAGGGGCAGGGAGGACGGAGGTCCTGGGAGAAGCCTCCCTTCCAGGGACTCGGCATGAGGAGAGGTCTCCAGGGGCATCCTGGCAACTGTGTCCTGACCCACTGCTCCCCTCTGGGTCTTGGACCCTGCAATGTCTCAGAACGAATAACACCCAGGAGGGTGACTGACATGGGAGGCTGTGCCCACCCCTGCTTCCTTTTTTGTCATTGTCAGGCAGCACCCAGGGCTACGCCACCTTCACTACATTGGGTTTGGCTTGGAGTCTGCAGGCTTTTAGGATCCTGAGCCTAGCAGAGCCCCAGCCGTGCTGGATACTGTAAGTAATGAATTATCCATGATTAATTACAATTAACCAGGTCTCTTTCTTCCCCAGGCACTCAAAGTAAATATTTACAAGGAATTTTGATCATATGCTCACTGTCCAAATTAATATTATTTCATTTAAAAATACAAGAGTGTTTCCATTCCAAATTGGCTGTTGTTTGGAGTCCAATCAGCACATTGTGTGACAAAGCGTAACAGAGAAAGATGCTGCATGGTGGTGTCTAACGTGGCTGGCCAGCCGCAGCGAGGCTGGAGTCACACCCTGGCCTCACGGTGTGTATCTGAGAGTCCAAGGCTGCTGGCCTCTGGCGCCCCCTCCCACACCACCTGTCCACTCCTGGGGATGGCCTCAGGAGCCCCCCCGAGTGTGAGCCTGATGCTGAGGGTGTGCCTGCCCCCGCTGTGTTCCTCACCTGGAGGGGGAGCGCTCTGCAAAGTGTAGCAGGGTGACTAGGTCCTGCTACTCACAGCCCTTGCAGGAGAAGGGAAGAGAAGAGAGGGGCAGACAGACTTGGCCACCTACACAGGGCCTGAGAATGGCGTCTCTGACTGCACTATCTTCTGGAAGCATGAAGGGGCCAGGTGGTCTACTGGTCAGAGACAGGGCTCTCAGATGAATAGATCCTGGTCTTCGAGATGAGTTACTTATTTTGGATCCTGTTTGGTAAAACACATGAACTTAATTGTCAGCATTTACTCTCGCCGCTGCAAAGATGATTGCTTGCACCTAGGTCTGCAGTGTCCACACGGCTGCACTTCTGGGAGTTTCCGTAGCCAGGGGCATTACTGCGAGTCAGTGAGCCACAGCGTGCCTGCCCCCAGATGTGACACCTTATGTCTGCTCTGCAGGCCTCCTCCAGATTCACTGCCTGATCCCAAACATTAGCTCTCCCTGCACCCTGCTCCATCATGGTGATGCTTATACCTGGGAGCTGCCCAACACGGATCTAGAACCATTTTGGGTTTGTGGTGATGCTTATACCTGGGAGCTGCCCAACACGGATCTAGCACCATTTTGGGTTTGTGCAGGTTCTGGCACCTCTGCTCTGAACTGGGGTCAGCCCCGTGTGTGTTTTCCATGGGGGAGCACTGGACAAGAGGCTCAGCCACACCACTGCTGGGATTCGGTCTGGAGTGTATTCACTTCGGTCCCATCTGCCCAAGCACAGCCATGGCCGAGCTCAGGATCCCCAGTGCGGAGAAGAGCTCCCCTCTCATGGGCAGAGCAAGGCAGTGTGGAATTGGCTATGTGGTAATGTGGTCCACCCCTCCATCTCCTCTTAATTTTATCTTGTAGGTAGAAAATGTCAGAGACTTTAAGTGGTGTCCATGGTCATATAGAAAAACTTTGGGACTTTGTGAGTTTGGAGAAAATCTTCATGACTGTTGAAAGATGAGTGTTCTCCTGTTCACCATGACTCCTTTCATGCGCATCCATGTGAAGAGACCACCAAACAGGCTTTGTATGAGCAACATGGCTGTTTATTTCACCTGGGTGCAGGTGGGCTGAGTCCGAAAAGAGAGTCAGCAAAGGGAGATAGGGGTGAGGCCGTTTTATAAGATTTGGGCAGGTAAAGGAAAATTACAGTCAAAGGGGGTTTGTTCTCTGGCAGGCAGGAGTGGGGGTCGCAAGGTGCTCAGTGGGGGTGCTTTTTGAGCCAGGATGAGCCAGGAAAAGGACTTTCACAATGTAATGTCATCACTTAAGGCAAGGACCGGCCATTTTCACTTCTTTTGTGGTGGAATGTCATCAGTTAAGGTGGGGCAGAGCATATTCACTTCTTTTGTGATTCTTCAGTTACTTCAGGCCATCTGGGCGTATATGTGCAGGTCACAGGGGATGCGATGGCTTGGCTTGGGCTCAGAGGCCTGACAACTCCAACAAACCACTTGCTTACAACTCGATCTCATTTGGGTTTATGAAACACCAGGTCTGTGGGATGGGCTTGGCTCACGGTTGTGTGTTTCTTACAGAAGCCCTGTGGGAGGTGTGGCTCTTCCCTCACAGGCCCGAGCTGCAGGTACTTCCCGCTCATGGATCCTGCCGTGAACCTCAGATAGTGCGTTTCTGTCCCTTTCACACCTCTGGGACACACAGGGCTTCTAACTAAGGTGTGCGGACCATGATGTGCTTCTTCTTCTTCTCGAATGCAAAGCCTCTTCTATCTGCATGGGCTCGTTAACATTTACTGAGCATCCACTGTGTGTCAGGCACCTACTGGGCCACAGGGCAGCCCCCAGAGAACAGGACAAGCTCCCTGTGCTCCAGGAGATGCATACATGTGGATCACATTATGTTGTGACTCATGGTGTGAGATGCAACATAGGAGAGCCGAGCTGCAGAATCCAGGAAAGGGGAAGGATGGGGCGCTGTGCTGCACGGTAGGGGCTGGGAGTCTTATCAGGAGATGATGTTCCAGCTGGTCTGGAAGCCTGAATCACACAGGAAGCATAGAACATCTCTCAATGGCATGAGGCAGAGGTGGCTGCACCTGCAGGTACAGCCAGAAAGGTAGGGCTTGAGTGTTCCAGGTTCTGGGCAGAGCAAATCCTGTGGGCTGCTTTTGCCAGCAAAGTCTTCAGGAGCAGGCGAGTCTAGCTAGAAATTCATGGTTGGGTCATGCTTGGTCACAGTGAGAAGAGAGAGGAAAGACAGAGAGAGCTCTTCGAGGGAGCCCCAGGGGTGGCGGCCAGGCACCCACAGGGTGAAGAGGAGGCCTGCTGCGAGCATGTGGAGGAGAGGAGTTGGGGCTGAGAAGATGGTTCCTCTAGGCAAGGAGGAGCCTCTTTGCACCCAAACCCCGGAAAGGGAAAGGCTCCTGCCAGCTGTGCTCTGGGTGGAAATGATCCATGTCTTTTCCTGGGTGCACAAATGCCACAAAACAACTGCTTCCTCCTCTGGAAGCGTGAGGAACCAGTGAGCCTCCGGAAAACCCATGCTCATGGTCAGCTCTTCCACACTGCACCTCTTTGGGTCATTTTCATTCCTCCCAAGTCGCTCTTAGGTTACCTGTCCCAGTGCAGAGCCCTTTCCCACCTGTGAGCACCAGCAGGAACTTGGCGTAGTCTCAGTAACCGCGGCGCAAGGTCGTTACATTCAGACCAGAAGATCATTGTTTATTCTTTGCTTCCATGGGGGTGTGCTAGTTCAAGAACCTGGAACACTCAAGCCCTGCCTTTCTGGCTGTACCTGCAGGTGCAGCCACCTCTGCGTCATGCCATTGAGAGATGTTCTATGCTTCCTGTGTGATTCAGGCTTCCAGACCAGCTGGAACATCATTTCCTGATAAGACTCCCAGCCCTTACCCTGCAGCACAGCGCCCCATCGTCACCCATGGGGGTGAGCTAGTCCAAGAGCGTGACAATGTGGTGGCAGCCCAGAAACGAGCTGTTCAGTGAAAAGAGCATTTGTTTCCTATAGGGACCATCAACAAGAGGCCCTGTGCGTTTTCATGAGATTTGGGTTTCCGACGCGAGTTGTTTCCCAAGCACATTTTCTTTAGACCTCTACAAACGTAAGGGCATGTTCCTCATTAACTGGCCGGGGATCGACGCACTCTTCCAGAGGTGAAACTTTTAGTGAAATTCAGTTGAGTTCTCGTAATTCCAGAGGTCAGTTGTCATAAGGCCGTGAGTGCCTGCTGCGGGCCTGTCCTGATTCTCTGGTCAGGAATGAGATTTCTCAGCCTCCTCTCAATTCAGGGTTGCACTGGGCCTCTCTCCAGAGCCTGGGAGTGCCCTGCCCTGCACCGTGTTGGTTCTGCCCTGAGTTTTCCTTTTCCTGTAGAGCACGAGCTCCTCCACACTCAGACGGCACTCAGGAGTCGCTGTGCCTCCCGTGGAGTAGACGCTCAGTCACCACTTACAGGAATATCTTACAAGATCTTCCATTTTTCCATTTATTTCTGATCTGAAAAAAAAAAAAATGGGTGGAAAACTGGTTCATGGTGTAGTTGACAGAAAATATGCTATCTGTCATGTTCAGATAGGCCATCCTCCGGTTATTTAAGTTATAAGATTCTATCACCTAAATAAGGTCACTCCTGTTGGGAGATTATGTGGGCAGTTCAGGTCAGCAGCAGGAGGCCGCTCTGTAACCCTGGAGCTATCACAGGACGATGAGAGTCTGATAAGTTACCCCATAGGAAAGAGAGTCGCTCACTGGAACTCCCACAAATGGAATTTGGAAAACAGATTAAGGCCCAGGTCATCATGTGGGGCCTCAGTGGGGACCTGTGAGCCACCTCCCTGTGGCTTCCTGCTTCACATGGAGACTCAGAAATCTGCCTGAGGGTGACAGCCTAGATGCTGATGCTGGCCTGCAAGTCTGAGTATTCTAGAGGCTCAGATACTGGGGCAATCGCCTTTCGTCTCAGGTTACAAGCTTTGTCTTTCTAATTTAAAGGGTTAGGGTGGCGGCAAGAGGGCCTGGGCAGGCCTGTTCTCATTGCCGCCTGCAGTGTGTCCCCAGGGCTCCCAACTGGGGAATTAAGTGCTTGTGGAGTTTTTCTTTTCGCCCCTTGACAGCTGCTCTTAAGAGTCATGAGAAGAGAGATCTCACATTCACCCTGAGTGGGACTTTTGATCCATTTTATTTTCAGCTTGGTCCTAGAGTCAGGCACACACCTTGGAGGTCTGTGTTCCTGTGTTCTGCACCTGAGAAGCTGAGGAAGGCGTATGGTGTCAAGGGCCCTTTGCACGCACTATTCAATTTGCTAAAGACTCTAAGGTTTTCAAAAACATCCTCTTAGAAAGGAAGTCTTCCCAGAACCTCGCTATTCTGTTTGAATTATTTCTGCTGAGCATTCCCTGACTGTCAATTGACACTTATCAAACGTCCGGATGGCGCTGGCCTGGCCGAGCTGCCTGTCTCTTGCTGGAAGCCGGGTTCTGTGGGGGTGCTGCCACGTTGTCTGGCACTGTGCCTGCCAGAGTGTGAGTTCCACAGATGGATGAAAGCTGAATGTGTCACACCAAAGAGAACTCCTTGCAGAGCCTGGCCGACCTTGCCGACTCAAGCCTCAGCTCTGCCACATCCTGAATTCCGACTCTGCACAGGTCATCTAATTTAATCTCGACTTCTTCATCTGCAAAACAGAGATCATGGGCTGTGATGGGGATCAGCTTTGTGTCTCTGTAAATCCTGGTGCATGGGGCCGGCCACGGGCCATCGTCAAGGCTGGCTGTTATCATTCCTGTGACCAAGCTGTGCATCCTGGGACATCCTCTGTATTCATGCCGAGCCGGGATTGGAACTCAGAGCTCATGTCTGCTGTGTGCACCCACCATTCAGACCCCCAAAGCACCCTCCTCATGAGGGGGCCTGCTTCTGGGGGATCCTGAAGTAAAACTGGGGTGCACAGAAGAAGTTTGGTTGACTGCAATTCAATGAACATTCTGAGAAGCAGAATGTTTTGAAGGCCTAAGAGTTGCCAGTAAAATTAAAAAAAAAAGCATTTTTTGCTATTATTGAAAATTTTTATAAACTACACATGACTATGGTAAACTGGCTCACAGAAAGCAGTACTTGTCATCTGCTAGGCTGGATGCGATGGACGCACTGTTGAATTTAGTCTTCATGGAATTTCTTCTTTTTATTTTTACAGGAAAATCAAGACCTGAAGAGGTTAAGTAACTTGTCTAGCATCATGTATGGTGGGTCCTAGAACTGACCCTAAATTTGTCTGATCCCTGAACTCCACCCTCTTACCTCACTCTCTATCTTATAGGCTGTTTAGGAAACACACGGAAACTACTGGCATTTTTATTTATTTATTTATTTTGAGATGGAGTCTTGCTCTGTTGCCCAGGCTGGAGGGCAGTGGTGCGATCTCGGCTCACTGCAGCCTCCTCCTCAGGTGTTCAAGCAAGTCTGCTGCCTCAGCCTCCCAAGTAGCTGGAACTACAGGTGTGTGCCACCATGCCTGGCTAATTTTTATATTTTTAGTGGAGATGGGGTTTCACCATGTTGGCCAGGCTGGTCTCGAACTGCTGACCTCAAGTGATCTGCCCTTGTCGGCCTCCCAAAGTGCTGGGATTACAGGCATTAGCCACTGTGCCCAGCCGTATTTTGTTTCTATATTTTTCTATTTAATTTATTGGAATTTAATTTTTGGTATTAAGTACAACTGTAATTTGGCTTTTTCCCATTTAGATGATTCTCTCCATGCTATTTGCTGAATCAGTCCGTCTCCTTATGGTTTCATGGTTCTTTCCTCCCTGTCTCCTTAGCTGTTGAGTTCCACTGCAATCCGTGCTTTCTTCCCCTTCCTGATGCCTCATTGCTTCTCACAGGAAGCTTCTCCTTAGTGGAACCACATCCTCCTTCTCATCCCAATCAAAGGTCTCTAGTGCAAGTCTTTATGTAAAACATGATGAATCTAACCCACTTATGAAGCTTCAGCTCTGCCTCAATGTCTCCACTCTATACTGCACTCGACTATTGAACTGTGATGTTTCAGGCACCAATGGTGATCTCATGGAAGAGAAGTGTCATCTCTGCATGGGATGCACCACCCAGACAGGGCCACCGAGCATCTGTGTGGGATGCACCACCCCAGAAAGGGCCACCAAGCATCTGCGTGGGATACACCACCCCAGACAGGGCCACCGAGCATCTGCGTGGGATGCACCACCCCAGACAGGGCCACCGAGCATCTGAGTGGGATGTACCACCCCAGACAGGGCCACCGAGCATCTGCATGGGATACACCACCCAGACAGGGCCATCAAGCACACACATTGGGTGGTTGCTCAGTGTCATCCACCGAGTGGCAGAGTGGAGCCCAGAGTCGCTGTTTGCTCCCAGCCACAGACACCAGGCCATGCTGCCTCTCACACTGTCCTGAAAGTGGATGGGTGACTGTCAGGCTTCAGTGGATCTATCCTCCCACTCCCTAACATAAGCAAAACTTCCCCTCCTCCACGCAGTGAAAACTGCTTGTCACCCACAGGTTAAAATTCATCCACCATTCCTGTGACACCTGCCCCCAGTATTCTAGGTCATTGTCTCATCTTTTATCTGTCTTCACAGCCACCCTTTGCCTAACCACCATTGCCACTTTTGAGTTTGCAGATTTGGTTGTTGCCTTCACTCCTGTCTGACTGAGCCCTCCAGGGACTGCCCTCCACCATCTGGCCGAGCCTTCCCCCACAGACTTCCCCCGTTTCTTCCTTCTCACTGTGTCTTGCCACAGCCCTCGTCCCATGGTGCCTGGAAGCTGCTCAAAAGCACAAACCAGGCCATGTTGCTTTTCTGATTAAAGCACTTGAAGGTTTTAATTTTACCTTAAATTAGATCTAAAGTTCTCTTCCTAACTTACAAAGCCCCACGTGGTTTTCTTGTTTCTTTCTTTTTTTTTATTTTTATTTATTTATTTATTTCATTATACTTTAAGTTCTAGGGTACACGTGCACAACGTGCAGATCTGTTACATATGTATACATGTACCATGCTGGTGTGCTGCACCCATTAACTTGTCATTTACATTAGGTATATCTCCTAATGCTATCCCTCCCCGCTCCCCCCACCCCACAACAGTCCCCAGTGTGTGATGTTCCCCTTCCTGTGTCCAAGTGTCTCATTGTTCAGTTCCCACCTATGAGTGAGAACATGTGGTGTTTGGTGTTTTGTCCTTGCGATAGTTTGCTGAGAATGATGGTTTCCAGCTTCATCCATGTCCCTACAAAGGACATGAGCTCATCCTTTTTTATTGCATAGTATTCCATGGTGTATATGTGCCACATTTTCTTAATCCAGTCTATCATTGTTGGACATTTGGGTTGGTTCCAAGTCTTTGCTATTGTGAATAGTGCCACAATAAACATACGTGTGCATGTGTCTTTATAGCAGCATGATTTATAATCCTTTGGGTGTATACCCAGTAATGAGATGGCTGGGTGAAATGGTATTTCCAGTTCTAGATCCTTGAGGAATCGCCACACTGTCTTCCACAATGGTTGAACCAGTTTACTGTCCCACCAACAGTGTAAAAGTGTTCCTATTTCTCCACATCCTATCCAGCACCTGTTGTTTCCTGACTTTTTAATGATTGCCATTCTAACTGGTGTGAGATGGTATCTCATCGTGGTTTTGATTTGCATTTCTCTGATGGCCAGTGATGATGAGCATTTTTTCATGTGTCTTTTGGCTGCATAAATGTCTTCTTTTGAGAAGTGTCTGTTCATATCCTTCGCCCACTTGTTGATGGGGTTGTTTTTTTTCTTGTAAATTTGTTTGAGTTCTTTGTAGATTCTGGATGTTAGCTCTTTGTTGGACGAGTAGATTGCAAAAATTTTCTCCCATTCTGTAGGTTGCCTGTTCACTCTGATGGTAGTTTCTTTTGCTGTGCAGAAGCTCTTTAGTTTAATTAGATCCCATTTATCAATTTTGGCTTTTGTTGCCATTGCTTTTGGTGTTTTAGTCATGAAGTCCTTACCCATGCCTATGTCCTGAATGATATTGCCTAGGTTTTCTTCTAGGGTTTTTATGATTTTAGGTCTAACATTTAAGTCTTTAATCCATCTTGAATTAATTTTTGTATAAGCTGTAAGGAAGGGATCCAGTTTGAGCTTTCTAACAAAGCAGATACTCCCCCCAGGTCCCCCCACCACTGTCACCTCTGTAGCTGCTTTTCTCCCGGACGTGGCCCCAGATCTCTGTGATTCAGGTGTTAGCTCAAGCGTGAGGCTTCTCTGCACATCTGCCAGCTGTTTAACCCATCCTCAAGGCATCCACCAACAGAGATTTTGAGTTTGCAGATTTGGTTGTTGCCTTCACTCCTGTCCTGGCCCACTTTCCCCTGTCCTCACTGTCCCATTTGCCTCTGTGCTCCTGGGGCCTGGTGCCTGATGTCGGCCTCACATGTTGGGTGGAAACGTGAATGCACACTAGGTTTTGTGCCTGATCTTGCCCCACTGTGAGTTCTTTTAATGCCACCGATGAGGTGTCTCCAGAAAGGTCCAGGCAGCCTCAGAACGCATGTGGGGCTTCCTGTTTTCGTCCCCTTCGTTGGCTTGTGTTCTTGCATGTCTTCCCCTAAAGCCAGGCTGTACTGAGGGGCGGGGAGGGAGGAGGCACCCAGAGTCCCACAGGTCAGGTCGGAGGAGCTAAGCAGGTTCAGCTTCATCCCCTCCCTGTCACTCATGTCTGCAGAGAACTCACTAGGTCTGTGCTTGTGACTGGGAAATTTCCCCCAGCTTCTTTTGGGAAGTGTTCTTGTGGGCAGGGATTTGGTTTTTTGGTTCTCTCCTGTCTGGAACAGAATCATGGATGATAGTGTCTGTAAAACAAAAATAACGATGTGGACTGAAGAATCCCACCTCCCCTCACAGCCTGCATTGTCCTGACATATTCTGGTCATGTTCTGCGGGTTTCTGAGAAGGGCTAATGAAATTAAATGGGTTCATATTGGCTCCCAAGCAACTCCAAGGTCCCCAGCTGAGCAACTGAATCTCTTCTTCTGATGACCATAGAGCTGTGGGAATGTAGTTATATTGGAGCTTGAGTCTCACAGACTGGCAAAGTGTCACTAAGACAGGTCCCTTTCTTGAGTCTGCACCTGTGGTTCCACGAGGATGGAGGAAGCTCTTCATTGGATGCAGCGTGATTGTCCCCACCCCTATACAACCATCCCTGCAAATATACGCCACGTCTAGTTATTGGATGCAGTGTGATCATCCTCACCCCATACAACCATCCCTGAAATACACCATGTACAGCCACAGACCCCTTCTGCCTGCTCTTGTCCCATTCCTGAGTCTGGGATGTGTAAGGCACCTTGGTGGAAGGCATGGAGGATTTAGAGAGAAGATGAGCACAACAATTGCATCCAAATATGATTTGTGACATGAGAGAGGATCAGACCATGCAGACCTGGAAGGGGAACAGATGAGTTTTAGTTGGGAAGGGCTGAGTTTGGGAAGGAGGCTGTATAGGGAGAGGAGACAGAAATAATTCAAAATTGAGGACAGAAAGAGCATAGCATGAGGGCAGGGCTGTCAGCACACCCAGGATTTGTCCAGGAAGCCATGAGCTGTCCAGTTGGGAAAGTCTGTTGTGTATGGGAAGGGGATGGGGGCAGAGGAGCCGAAGGTGATAGCAGAAAGCCTCAGAGGCTGCCTGTGAGAGCTGCTCTATGTTTCTTTTTGGATGGGGGGAGGTGATGGTTGTGCTGGTGTCTGCTGAGTATCTGCTCTTCTGAGTACTTTCCAGGAGTTACTCATTGAATGCCTCCTTCACAGGTGAGAGAACAGAAGCAGATGCTAAGGCCCTTGCTCGAGGTCACATGGGGAATGAGGACGTGCAATCGGTTGGTAGTCTGTCTTCAGGGACTGCTCCCAATGCAAAGCAGCTCTGTTGCCTCTCCCAGTAGGGAGATATGGGAGGCATTCGCCACAGGCACAACATGATGGACTTGTCTATCCATTCCATCATCATTCATTCATTCGTTCATTCATTTCCTCAAAACCCTGGTCACTCACTTACTCTATGCCAGATGCTGTGCTAAGGCCAACTTGAAGTTTGACTGGGATGAGAAGATGAACCGAGTTTCTGAGCAGAGCAGCTGAGACAGGCAGGGCAGGGTGAAGGCACCTACCATGGTGCATGTGTCTCCCAGCTGCTACAGGGGCTGCAGGTCATTCTCAGAGGCCTTCTGGGGCTCCTGGGCCTGCTGCTTCTCCGGTGCAGAGCCGAGAACCCTTGCGAGCCCGTACCCCATGCCCTGGGAACACTGTGTTTCTTACCCTAAGAGCACTGGTCCTCTAAGTGCTTGTAGTTTAAACTTTCCTTCTGGCTTCTGGCTTTCAGACCTTCCTACAGAGGTACAGGAGCCCATCCCAGGCCTCAGAGGAACCGCATATGCCTGGTCTGCTAGGGCCTGGCTGGTTCACCTGGAGCCACCCTCCGTGGGGCTCTGCCTTGGTCACCCTGCATTTGGCTTTCTCCACCTCCAACTGCGTCCTCTGCTGTCTCACTGACTTCCTCAGGAAGCACTTCCCTGATGAGCGCTTGCACACAGACCTCTGCTTCAGAAAGCCTCCAGAGAACCCAGCCTAAAACGTCTCCCATGGGCATATAGAAGTGGCTCAGGAAGTACTAGGTGGACAAATGAATGAATGAGATACTTCTTTTTGTTGAAAGAACCGTCCATGATGGAGGAGGATGCACTATCATTGCTTATGTGTTGTGTCTCCCTCTGAATGTGAGTGGAGAGACTTCAGTGCCGGGTCCGGAGAGATGTCCAGAGCCAGTCCCACCAGCTGTCCTAAGGCAAAGGGAGAGGGGCTTCTGGAGATAGGCAGGTTTGCTCAGAACTGCACCCTGTACTCCTCTCTCAGAGAGTCCCAAATATTGAGACTTTGCATAGTAAATCTTTGATAAGCATTACCCTAAATATATATATTTCATTTTAAAATTGAATCTCTCTCCAACCTACTTGGGCATGGAGTCCTTTCTGCACATAGCTCGTTTAATGTCCATCATAAGTGACTTTCCATATAAAATGCTCCACCAGCACTTGTTCAGGGATAGACTCCCCTGGTGGAGGAAGAAACTGGGTGTGGTGAGCGATGCGAGGCTGGACCCTCCATAGCTGGGAGGCGTGGGAGCCTCAAGGCCATTGCAGGGACTGCAGGAACGCAATGCATTCTCTGGAGGTGAAGCCATTTTTCGCAAAAGAATTATGACAAATCTACTTTCCATTAAACAACTGAACTGTGTAATTGTTACAGATTATAATTTTTTTCTAACAGGACAGGGCATAGCTGGAAATTAAGCAGATTCTATGAACAACCAAACCTAATGAATCCTGCAAAGACTGAGCCATAAGTAGTAATGTCTGGAGTTGTAGCAGATTGTGTGTCAGTGAGTGAACTGTGTCGGATATTAATTATGTAATCATGGGTGGAATGCGGCGCAGAGAATTTACCAGGCCTCCATGTCAAACGTGGCTGTCACTCCTGAGCTGTGAGCATGGCACCTGCCGGGCTGTGATGGAGTCGGGGTGGGTTGAAGGTGGCGGCAATTAGAACCCTGAGGTCGCCGCTCGGGAAATGCCAGTGCCTGATCCAAGTCACCCGGGAGGGAGGCGGCATGAATGTCAATCCTGCTAATGGACCCAGGGCAGCTCCCACACCAAGTGTCACTGATGACAGAAGTGATTCCTCCTCTTGTCTGCATGAAGATGCAAAGAGAAAGGGCAACTTTGGGATGCACCAATCATTGCGGCTCTGACTCTGTGAGCACGCACGTGCTGGTGCTCTAGGCCAGGCACAGGGCAGGGGCCTGGAGGTGCAGAGATGCGTAAGGCAGGTGTTGATCTCAGAGAGTTTCTAGTCTGGGGAGGCAGGTATGTGATAACAGCCCTCAGAGCAGGCAGTGGTTTGTAGCAGCTACGTGGTGGAGTATGGCAGGCTCTGAATCAATGTCGCAAAGTTAGTGACTGCCCTGTGGTGGGCTGTGCTTACTGAGATTTGGCAACAACTCTAGTTCTTGATCTTCTTTGAGTTCTTGTTTACTCCAGGCTGAGTTCAGCAAACCTTTTTGGGACATTCATCATTTGTTCTTCGGTGTGCCAGGCACTGAAGATAAACAGATGGGTGTGGGTTTTGATGCAGCCTCTCCTAAGAGAGCACAGTCCTCAAAGAGAGCCCTGTGTTTCCTAAGGCAACAGGTGAGTTAGGCAGGTTCTACCTTGGAGATGGGCACAGATGTATGAGAGCTTGGCAGGACACCAGGCCCCCTGGTCCATTCAGGAAAAGCTTCCTGGGGCTAGGGAGGATGCAGAGTGTGAAGCCTGGGAGGGTACAGGGTGTGAAGCCTGGGAAGGTGCAGGATGTGAAGCCTGGGAGGGTGCAAGGTGTGAAGCCTGGAAGGGTACAGGTGTGACAACTGGGATGGTGCCAGGTATAAAGACTGGGAGAGTGCAGGGGGTAAAGTCTGGGAGGGTGCAGGGTATGAAGCCTGGGAGGGTGCAAGGTGTGAAGCCTGGGATGGTGCAGGGTGTGAAGGTAGGGGAGGGTGCTGGGTGTGAAGGTAGGGGAGGGTGTAGGGTGTGAAGGTAGGGGAGGGTTCAGCGTGTGAAGGTAGGGGAGGGTTCAGCGTGTGAAGCCTGGGAGGGTGCAAGGTGAGAAGCCTGGGATGGTGCAGGGTGTGAAGGTAGGGGAGGGTTCAGCGTGTGAAGGTAGGGGAGGGTTCAGCGTGTGAAGCCTGGGAGGGTGCAAGGTGAGAAGCCTGGGAGGGTGCAGGGTGTGAAGGTAGGGGAGGGTGTTGGGTGTGAAGCCTGGGAGGGTTCAGCATGTGAAGCCTGGGAGGGTGCAAGGTGAGAAGCCTGGGAGGGTGCAGGGTGTGAAGGTAGGGGAGGGTGTTGGTGTGAAGCCTGGGAGGATGCAGGGTGTGAACTCTGGGAGGATGCAGGGTGTGAAGCCTGGGGAAGTGCTGGGAGTGAAGGCTGGGAGAGTGCAGGGTGTGAAGTCTTGGAGGGTGTAGAGTGTGATGCCTGAGAAGGTGCAGTGTGTGAAAGTCGGGGATGAGCCAGGGTGGGAAGGGAGTCAGGGGTGGTGAGCAAGGGAGAGGAGCTTGTGCAAGCAGGAGGCAGGGGTCCTGAAGCTCCTGGTGACCAGGGAATGAGCACCAGGGTGGGCGTGGCAGGAACGGAGGCTCAAGTGGAGGGAAAGCAGTCCACTCCAGGGTTCTGTGATCCAAGGAAGGAAGCTTATGGTTCACCCTGTGCATGATATGAACGAAGCTGGTGCTTTGTCAACAAGAGATCTGGAGAGACTATGGTGTCAGCAGCCCACCCTGGCTGCTGTGTGCAGAGTGGACCTAAGCAGGTGGGACTGGATGTGGGAAGACCATGTGGCTCTCAAGGCAGTCTGCCTGGGTGTGATGGGCTTCTAAATCAGGCCATTGGTGGTCAGCTTAGGAAGACAAAGGAGGCAAGACATACATGGGGGTTAAAATCAGCTGGACATGGGACTTAAGGAATGTGTGAGGGATGGAGGGGACAAGAGGATGTGAAGGGAGGACACAGAGCTTGTGTTGGCTCCAGGCTTGGGCTCAGGCAACTGGAAGGTAATGAGAGAAGCCAATTTGGAGGAAGGTAACGAGTTTGGTTTTGGATGTAAATTTAAAGTCCTGCAGGACACCCAGCTGACTAACAAGGAATGAACAGGCTGCTTTAAATGTCAGGGAGAGTTTGGGGCTGATCTTTAGGTCTGGAAGCCATAAGCCAGAAGGAAAGTTTAAACTACAAGCACTTATAGGACCAGTGCTCTTAGGGTGAGAAATGCAGTGTTCCAGGATAAAGTAAGGAGGCTGTGGAAGAGAAGAACCCATGACCAGGACTAAGACATGGAGGCCAGAGGGATGAGGTAGGCAGGGAGGGGTTGCACCACGGAGCCCACAGAGCATGGAGCTTGTGGCAGAGAGGGCTTGATATGGTCTGGCTGTGCCCCCCACCCAAATTTCATCTTGAATTGTAGCTCCCATAATTCCCACGTGTCATTGGAGGGACCTGGTGGGAGGTCATTGAAGAGTGGAGGTGGGCTTTTATTGTGCTGTTCTCATGATAGTGAATACATCTCATGAGATCTGATGGTTTTATAAAGAGCAGTTCTGCACATGCTCTCTCTTGCCTGCTGCCATGTAAGATGTGCCTTTGCTCCTCCTTCACCTACCACCATGATTGTGAGGCTGCCCCAGCCATGTGGAACTGTGAGTTAATTCGACCTCTTTTTCTTTATAAACTATTATTAATTATTATTATAATTAATCTTTATTAGCAGTGTGAGAACAGGCTAATACAGGCCTGTATAGCCTTCAGTGATTCTGGCGCCTAGGGGTCACGATGGTCCCGTCAGACCACGGCAGGGGTGCTGAGTCTCCGACAACCATTTCTTCTCCCTGTTTGTCCTCTGTCTCATGACCCCAAATATAGACCTTTGTGGTTTCCATAGGCTTTTGTCACTGAGCCTTCTCAGCGCCAGGTCTCCAGATTCATTGCTGATGCTGTGTTTCCTAGGGTTTTTCTGGATGATCATTGGCTACCAGGGCCTAAGACAAGAAGGGCAGGAGGATCAGCATGTCATGGCCTCAGGGTCCCTGTGTTGTATCAGGTGCTGTGCTGAGCATGGGGCACCTGCAAGGTCAGGTGAGATTCCCCCTTTTCGGGAATCATCATGCAACAGCAGAGGTGGTTCACTCAGGGGCCTGCTCAGCCCCAAAGCCCACAGTCTCCATGTGGCCTCTACTGCCTCCTCCCACACTGGAGAGTAGCAGTGGGCCCAAGTGGCACTGTTTCCACACATTGCTGTCAGCACTTTGCATCCTCATTCGATATTAGATGACCAGATGCCTGAGTCCATGAACCAAAGAGTAAATGATTTTGGAGCTGGAAGACATGGCTTTCTTACCAGCAACATTTCTGAACTCTTGCAGGGACTTGATTCACATAATGGTAGCTCCTGCTCGCAGAGCCCTTTGCAATCTTCCAAGCACTGTCACTGAGGGGGCCGCAATTCACAATGTTTCTGTGTGGTGGATGACAAAGAAGAAGATGGAGCTTCAATGAGGCTGTGAGACTTTCTCCTGGTCACCTTGTCAGCAGGCGCCCCACCAGGACTTGAACTCAGGTCTCGGACCCCAGGTCTCCTGGTCCATTGCTTGCACTTTGCTTTGTAGCTGAAGGCAAGCTGGGGGCGAGGCCTCAGGAGCAGCAGGCTCTGGGCTGTCCTGGCCTGGTTGGCGGTGCTCACAGGCAGCTTCCCATCTCCAAGATGCTTTTCTGGGTTTCTCTGTTTACAGTTAGCTCTTTTGTGAGCATTTGGCCAGATGGCACCCAGGCAAACTCGAATATCCACCAGAACATCACTCCTTCAGATTAATTAGTTTCCATTTATATGCCTCACCTCACTCAGCTTTAAATGCACACTTGGAGCTTATAATTCTGGTCTTCAAAGCCTGCCCATCTCCCCGTCTTTCTTATGCCTTTTTTCCCCTGCAATGCTTCCTGGAGCAAAACCTGGATACCCCAATAGGGGCATGCTTGGATATTCTCAGAGCCCAGTTTTTCTATGTTCTTTCTCAGAAAAAGCTACCATGAAACAAAGTAACATTCATGTCTCCTGGGCATCTTTCAGACCAGAGTTCACTTTGATATCACCTAGGCCTATTTTA
The DNA here is from genome assembly GCF_028885625.2 of Pongo pygmaeus. Taxonomy (NCBI): domain Eukaryota; kingdom Metazoa; phylum Chordata; class Mammalia; order Primates; family Hominidae; genus Pongo; species Pongo pygmaeus. The sequence goes on from NC_072385.2 coordinate 131,352,345, forward strand.
AGAGGGATAAAAAGCTTTTTGTAGTTTAAGAGAACAATGATTATTAAAGAAAAAGAAGAGGGTTTAGCAAACATTGCAGACTAAGCACAATGCCCGGATCCTGACCCACGAGCCTAGGAGGTAAGTAAGGAGTTTGTTTGTTGGATCATTTATTTTATTCTGATGCGTTTATAGGTTTTCTGCCATGTGATAGATACAGGCATGTGTTTTCAGATCACGAAGCCTGTGTCTTGTTCTCAGGAATCTCCTACTTCTGTAGCAGTGTGACACAGAGGGGAAGAGCTAACTCTGTTCCCAAGTCCTGTAGGTACAAGGTAGGAAGTAAGCTCAAGGTGCTTCGGGAGGACAAATGAATAGGTCTGGGGGAGACCAGGGAATGACTCTGAAGTTCTAGCATAACCTGGAAAGTGAACAAGATTACAGGTAATAGAAGGAGGGCAGGGAAATTCTGGCAGAGAAAAAGTGAAAAGGTTAATTAAAAGACATAAAACATGATGTGTTTGAAGGACCTCATCCATTCAGTATTGTTGGACAATAACATATAAGGGCCCAGGATCAATGAAAGACTTGGGACTCAGTAAGGGGTCCCTGAAGAGAAAGGGAGGGCCAGATTATGACATTCATTCCTCATGACTTCCGTGCATCGACTGTTGCATGCATCATGACTTCACGCATTATGGCCTCCATACATCATGGCTTCCATGCATCATATCTTCTATGAGTGATGGCTGACCCATACATCATGGCTTCCATGCATCATATCTTCTATGAGTGATGGCTGACCCATACATCATGGCTTCCATGCATCATATCTTCTATGAGTGATGGCTGACCCATACATCATGGCTTCCATGCATCATGACTGGCCCATGCATTACGGCTTCCATGCATCACGACTTTTATGCATTATGGCTTCCATGCCTCTTGACTTCCATGCATGATGGCTTCCATGCGTCATAGCTTTCATGCATGATGGCTTCCATGCATCATGTCTTCCATGCATTATTGCTTCCATGCATCATGTCTTCCATGCATTATGGCCTCCATGCCTCATGATTTCCATGCATTATGGCTACTGTGCCTCATGTTTTTCGTGCAGTATGATTTCCATGTGTTGTGACTGTTTGATGCATCATGACGACCATGCAGCATGGGTTCCATGCATCATGAGTGGTCTGTGTGTCATAATATTCAGGTATTATGGCTTCCATGCAGTATAACTTCCATGCAATCATGACTGGTCCATGCATCTTGACTTCATACACAGGTAATTTTGCTTGCATGAAAAAATAAACCAATGAAAAAGTAACTTTAAAAATCACAAGTGGTCATTCCTTGCCTGCATCCCCCTCCACCACTTCCCCTACACATCTATAACTAAGGAAAGCTTGTTGAATCAACCTAATTGAGGATGACCACTTCTTCATTACTCACAAATGCAGGCATGGTTTGTTCTGTGGCCTCCAGAGCCAGATTTTAAATTCTATTTTATCATTTGCCTGTCTTCGCTCCAAATCCCAAACTGTTTCTATTCCATACACTGTCTGGGGATCAGCTCTCTGGGTACCTCTTACTCTGTGTCCAGGCTGGCTGCAAGGGTTGGACCTGCATTAGTCATCACCTCAAAGATATTTGTGAATATGCCATAAGTCCCATTTGAGAATATGATATATGATGACATTGCCTGAGCCAAACAGCCCACGTGTGTGAGAAAGCTCTCTTCTCAGACATTAGCTGTGATGATGGAGTGCCAATGCCGTCAGCATTTTGGTCATCATTGCTCTATGGTCATTCAGCACCAAGGCCAGGTGCTCCACTTGCTGCTGCCAGGGTCAAGATTCTGCCTGAGTTCAAGCTCTGGCTGAGTCACTTTCTGGCTGTTTGCCCCTGGGAAGGATTCTTTCTTTCTCTTTCTTAGGCCCCTCAGCTGTAAAATGAGGATGGCTGTGAGGTTTCAATGAGAATACATATTAAAAGCTTAATGGTAAATCTCACTTAGGGTAAAGCCAGTTAAAGTTTATTGTTGTTAACATAAATAGAATGCGGTCTCTGTCCTCAAGGAGCTACAGCCAAGAGTGAAAACTTGCAATTAAAAAGATAAATGGCATATTTGTCGAGCATTGGCCTAAATATATATAACACAAGGAAGAGCAGAGGGGCGTAGAGGTGGGATGAGCTCTGCTTGAATGGCCAGGGAAGGAGTCCTAGGGGAGCAAGGCAAAGGATCTGAGAACCAAGGCTGGACAGAGGCCGGAGTCCGAGCACAGGGGACTTCCTGGCAAGGTTACCCACCCCAGCCCCATCCACCCTATCATGTCTTGGAGGAATGCCAAAGTGTTGGGGGGAAACAACTTGAGTTGTTCTTTCCAGAATTGTCACCGAATTTTGGTGCTGTCATGTACCCCAAGGTCATAAGAGGCTTAGATGCAGCTTTAATTTTGGCTATATTAGTCCAATATGAAGCAGTAAGGGTTATAGTAAAAAAGAAGAGAGAAACTGATCCTCTCCATTTGAGATGTCTTTTTCGTTCTTGTTTTTAAGACATCAAAGAACAATAAAAGGGAAACCAAAGCAATTGAGAAGGATGGATGATTTCAGCAATGTGTTCCTCTCATCCTGCCAGCCTGGGATGCACTGGGGCAAGGCAGGCAGGCTCAGGGCACATTCTCTGATGGTTTTCCATGCCATTTCCCCCTGCACACGTATGCAATATGCGTGGTTTGGATTTTATCATGGGAAATCTCAGCATATGGTGACTTGAGCCTTTCTGGAAGGTTTCAGTGGTTTGGCCATGCATGGGGAGATGAATGGAAGCCTCCATTTCCCCAGACAGCCTATGGTAGGTAGCTGAGACCTGCTCAGTCAAGTGACAAAGCATTCCACTTGTGTTCTCCCTGGGTGAGAGCAGCAAAATCTGCCCCACAGTTAATTATAAAGAGTCTTTTTCTGACCGTCATGTTTCAGGTAACGGGGACTCACTAAACTGTTGTAAACAGAGGAACGTGGGTAAGTCCAGTAGGGCAGTGGCGTGGTGTGGTGCTCCCTTAGCAGGAGGATGAGGAGGGCCTTTCCTCATCATGGCTAATGATGGTGGGTGGGTGAGGCGTGGCTCTCAAGCAGATGTGGAAGCCCATTTTCCAGCAGTGATCCTCTGACACCAGTCATGTGTCCAGTGATTCAATGAATTCTGAGGCTAACCACTTGGAGTTAATGCCGAACCCACAGGCTTAAGGGCTGAGACACACAAGAATGCTCCCACTCCAGATGCCAGCTCCAAGTCCTGGGGACCACCTGCACTTCTGATCAAGCAGCTGTATATTTGAGGATTCCTACGACCCTCAAGTTTGATAATTTTCGAGAGCAAGCCACAGAACTCAGGAAATCTTTATGGTTACGATTACTGGTTTATTCAAAAGTGCAGGAATGAATGGCCAGATGAGAAGGGCATGAGGCAAGGTCTGGGGAGGGGCAGGAGCTCCGTGCCCTCACTGGGTGCTCCACCTCTGATATGGTCTGGCTGTGTCCCCACTCAAATCTCATCTTGAATTGTAGCTCCCATAATTCCCACGTGTTGTGGGAGGGACCCAGCTGGAGATAATTGAGTCACAGGGGCGGTTTTCCCCATACTGTTCTCGCGGTGGTGAGTAAGTCTCGTGAGATCTGATGGTTTTATAAGGGGAAACCCCTTCCACTGGGCTCTCATCCTCTCTTGCTGCCACCATGTAGACTTGCCTTTCGCCTTCTGTTATGATTGTGAGGCCTCCCCAGCCACGTGGAACTGTGAGTCCATTAAACCTCATTTTCTTTATAAATTATCCAGCCTCAGGTATGTCTTTATCAGCAGTGTGAAAACAGACTAATTCAATGCCCCTGCGTCTGCCTGTGTTCAACAACCCAGAAGCCCCTCAAGCCTCCTTGTTTCAGTGTTTTTATATGGAGTTTCATTGCTGAGACATGGTGGATTCAATCATTGGCCGTCGGTGATGGAGCTCAACCCGTAGTGTTTCTTCCCTTCGGGGAGGATGGAGCTGGGGTAAAAGTTCTAACCCTCTAATCAGGGGCACATGCTTGTTCTTCTGGTGATCAGCCGCCTTCCTGAAGCCCTCCAGGGCCCCCTCACAGTGCGTCACCGCATTAGCCTAAACTCATGTATGTTAGAGGGGGTTCCCTATGAATAACCAAAGTCACTCCTACCATTCAGAAAATTCAAAATGCTTAAGAGCCCCATGCCAGGAGCCAGGGACAAAGACCAAATATATTTCTATTGTGTCACAGGAGGGCCAGGACAGACGAAACAGAGATTGTCGACTAGATTTCTGACTCAGAGCCCTGGTCTGAGTTTGGCTGGAGGCAGCAAATAAAGTTTAGAAAATACCTGAGTCAGTGATTGGGGGATTAAAATAACCATTTGGAGCTTTAAAAAAAAAAAAAAAAAAAAAAAAAAGCAAAACACCCATTCTTCCCAATTAAAGAAGTAGTAGCCCCAGAGCTTAGAGTAGACTGAAAGGAGATCGACAGCTCAGGGTGTTTTTATTTTTGATGTGGGGACAACCATAAGCCAATTACCCTGGAATTAGCACAGAAATGGGCATGGAGGGGGAGGCCTCCTGGACCATCTCGTAGAAGCAGAGACTAATGATGGCAGGTGCAGTACCTGGACTCTCCTATTGCTGCAGCCTTCGCTGGGAATCACCCGGCTCTGGCGAGATGGCATAGGGTGGGGACACTTGCCATGGAGAAGGGATACTTGCCATGGGCAGGGATGCTTGTTGTGGGCAGGGCTATGACAGAGGCAGGGCTGGCACCGTCCAGAAGACGCCTGCCTGGTCCTTGCTGTGTCTGCACCTCCTTTGTTTCTTTCTGTGACTCGGTATGCTGCTGTCTTGGTTCCCAGTTGTCCCTTCTGCCCACAGAAGTCTTGTTTCCAGTTTAGCAGTCAGCCTACCAGGAGCCGTGCCTTCTGGAGGTAACTGGCTTCTACATCCTCCCAGCCCTGCGTTCACCCAGGGACTCTGCCAGGTCTGAGGCTCCACTGTCCTCCTTTTCCCGCCTGCAACCAGCCTCATACAGGTTTCCATGGGAATGAGGTGGGAGAAGAGACTGGCATTCCCGAGAACCCGTGACATGCTGCCTGGTCTTTGGGTAGATATTTTCTCTTTACTGCAGAGGGAGGCTTCTTTGTGCTTTCTCTATTGTCATCTTGACATTTGAAGGAAGTCTGGCATAAGTAGGATGGGTGTCTTTAAATCCAATTTACAGATAGGGAAAGTGAGATTCAAAGAGATTCAGTTTCCACCAAGGTCTTTCAACTAATCAAATGACGGAGCCAGGACTCACATGGATAGCTGACTGCACGTTTCATGCTTTTCTGTGATTCCACAGTTGAAACAATCTTGTGAAGAGCTGCGTGCTACCTGCATTTTGTCATGCTCAGTGCAGGTTCAGCTGATGCTGTTGGGTAAATCCATGTCCGCTGGAGATAGAGCAAGTGCCCCGTCATCTGGAAATAAGGGGCGGCTTCACTGCCCTGCACTGTAGGCTGTGCTCTGCTTGTAGGAGAAAGAGATACATCAGGTGATCATGAATTAATATTGAGGCCCAAATTAATTTTGTCCCAGTGGCAACCTTGGGAGCTGAATGAATCCCACTGTCTGCTTCACCCAAGGCCTGGGACCTTTGGAACAGGGGCTCCACCCCACGTCAGATGCCTTTGTCAACAGATGTCCTGGCTGTGCTGGCTTGGAACAATCACCATGCCTTCGAAAATGATCTGCACGATAACAAAGTCAAAAGGATAATTCTGTCATATCTTTGGTTACCTATAAGATTTACCTGTTATGGATGCATTCAGATGCCAAGGTAAGGGTGAATTATCTTGAAAAGTGTGGCCAGGTGCAGTGGCTCACACCTATAATCTCAGCATTTTAGGAGGCTGAGGCCAGTGGATCACTTGAGGTCAAGAGTTCAAGACCAGCCTGTGCAACATGGTGAAACCCTGCCTTTACTAAAAATACAAAATTAGCTGCGTGTGGTGGCGCATGCCTGCAGTCTCAGGCTGAGGCAGGAGAATCTCCAGCCTGGGTAACAGAAGAGACTCTGTCTCGAAAAAAAAAAAAGAAAAGTGTTTCCTTTCCTCTAACATCTAAAAATAAGTCAGAGCATGGGGTAATGTAGTCCTAAATCCAATCCTTGACTTCTTATTTAAAAATAAGGACATTTCTGATACATTTTATCTGTATCTGTTTGTTAAGGAGATGGTGCTGGACACTGGTGGAGTGGGTGGGACTCACTAAGCCCTGTCTTCGAGGTAGTTAAAATCTGGGAGAGATAAAGGATTGTTTTGAATAATAATAGTAACTGGCAGACTATGAGATGCGCTATACTGATGCTCCAGTACATTGCTGTGCAAGTCCATGGAGAAAGTGCTCAGACGCCAGGAGCTCAAAGAAAGCTTGGCCTAGCAGAGCGTCGGAGGGCGCATGGGTGCTGTGCAGTGAGGATAGGGGTGGGGGGTGGGTGCTGGTGAAAAGGGCCCATGAGCCAGAGGCCCAGTGCAGAGCTGCATGGAGCAGGGGATGCCTCTGTGCCTGGCTGAAGTCAAATTCCAAAGGACAAGGTTGAATCTGTACCTGGCCTGGGCAGAGGAGGGAAGACCTGCAGGGCAGCCTGTGCCCAGAGCCACTGCCCTTGCTAGAGCAGCGGCCACAGGGTGGTGTCCTCTGGAATGACCAGGTCTGGCTGGGTCACATGTGGCCGGCGTGGGGAGGTGCAGCTGGCCTTGTAGGCGCATCACAGACGCCCACAGGCAGGCAAGAGTGCCTATCTGGGCTTGTCACCAGACAGTTTGTGGAGCTGCCAGGGATGGGAGGAGGGCTTGGGTTACCCTGGGTCAGATCACAGGGCTTTCCATATTTAGCTGGGAGCATAGGTTTTATTCTATTGGCCGTGGGATCACTGCTGAGAGGTTCTGGGCAATGAAGCACACAGAAAATAATGACGTTCTGCAGTCTTCCAGCCTTCCTAGAGTGCTGGTTCCATGGCTTCTCCCAGGCCTGGGTCTGTATCTCCTGTGCCTTCTGATCAGGTCCCAGGTCTCAGCCGGCCCAGGGTCCAGTGCTCAGCGGGGATGCTTGGCGGAGACAGAAGCTGGCCTTTGTCGGGGCAGCCAGCACTCATCTCCCCTCCGGGCCGGATCTGAGTTCTGCCCAGTTTGAGCCCTGATTAATGAGGGCCATTAATTAGAGCGCTGTATTCCCAGTGTCATGGACGTGGCTGGGAGCCAAGACCGGAAGGCGCGGATTCATTGTCAGAGCGGATCTGAGAAACTGGGGTGCCCTGAGGGGCGGAGGCAGAGGCCAGGCTGAGAGGACGCCGTCACCCTCCTCGCCGCCCTGACGGTTCGCCATCGGCCTGCGGGCTCACGCTTGGTGTTCCCTCCAGCTCTGCATGGCCCCTGACTACAGCCATTTTTCCAGCTTCTTTCCCATGGTGGTGGGGGCAGTGAGCCGAGGTAGGGGTTTCTCTGCATATAGAGGGGGCTTAGGAGCTGAGGGACTAGGAGGAAGGAGGCGTAAGGATAGTGTAAATAGGAGAGGGGAGTATAGGAGGATTGGGGACATAACTGGAGGGGGACCTGGAGAGAAAGGGGACCTGGATGGGGAGAGGAGAACTGTAGGGGAGGGGTGTTCTGGAGGTGGGGAGGGACCTGGAGGGAAAGGGGCCTGGATAGGGAGGGGAGGTGTGGAGGGGAGGGAGGTTCTGGAGGTGGGGAGGGACCTGGAGGGAAAGGGACCTGGAGGGGGAGGGAAGGTGTGGAGGGGAGGGAGGTTCTGGAGGTAGGGAGGGTCCTGGAGGGAAAGGGGCCTGGAGGGAGAGGGAAGGTGTGGAGGGGAGGGAGGTTCTGGAGGTGAGGAGGGGCCTGGAGGGGGAGGGGAGGCGTGGAGGGGAGGGAGGTTCTGGAGGTGGGGAGGGACCTGGAGGGAAAGGGGCCTGGAGGGGGAGGGGAGGTGCGGAGGGGAGGGAGGTTCTGGAGGTGGGGAGGGACCCGGAGGGAAAGGGGGCCTGGAGGGGGAGGGGTACCTGGAGGAAGCACTGACCCCAAGGGAGGGGCGCAGGGTCTGCTGTCACGGCCAGGGAACACCCTGGGTGAGGTCACCTTGGGGCAGTGGCTCTTGAGTCTGACTGTGTATTGGGCCCTGCAGAGCTCCCGGTCCCCTTGTCCAGGTGACAGTCAGTCCTGAGCCCTTGGGGGTGTTGTGGCAGCACCCAGCAAGGTCATGGGTAATGCTGTCCTGGTGATGCCATGTGCAGCCACACCTGGGAACCCTGCTTGGGATAGATGGGTGCCTCCCAATCCTCCCACATGTGGATATGGAGGAGGCCCAGGACCCCAGGGTCAGCCCTCCATATTGGCCTTAATGTCACCTGCCTGTGTGGTAAGATCATAAGAAACCCAAAATGCCACCCCATCACCCTTCCCAGAGACTGGAAGTTTCCACCATTACAATATTTTTCCCATTCATCCACTCCACAAACATCTGTTTTTCACGGTTCTCCTGTCATATGGTATAGGGAGCTCAGAGCCCTCGAGAGGAGTCATATGCCCTGCAGACGTGGCACTGAGGGAGGAGAAGACAGAGGCGTGAGCAGGTGATGCCTGCGTCCAGGACCGTCTTGTAGTGGAGGTGTCCATCCAGCATGGGGGGTGAAGGATGCTGGGAGGAGAGGGATGGAGAAAAGAATGGCTTCTAGGGGAGGGAGCCAGACCCCAAGCAGCCAAAAGAAGAGACACACAGCCTGGGCTGCAGAGCAGCCTGGACGAACCCACCGGGCAGGGCTGGCAGGACAGGCACAGGCGAGGAGGGGCAGACGGCACAGAGTGAGCCAGGCAGAGCCTCTTGGAGGCCGGGGAGTGCCACATCCTGGCAAGTGGGGCCTCACCTCATGGACAGCCTGGCACGGGTGGCAGGACTTGCAGGGGTGAGTCTGGATGCTGGAGCTCCCGGGAGACCCAGCCAGTCAGGTCACGAGGCCAAGGAATCCAATACTCCCACAGGCCAGGGACAGTGTCCTGCACTCCTCATTTCCCCTTTAGTCCTCACACGATTCCTGCTAGAGCAGTGCTCACCCCCATGGGGAAACTGAGGCTCAGAGCAAGAGTGGACTTGCATCAGGTCCTGTATGCAGCTAAGCCATCAACCAGGGAACTGTCCTCTGCCTGAGGGTCCAGGAAGAAGCACGGTGCCTCAGAAGCAGCAGAGCCGGACCCCAGGGTTCCAACGAGAAACCTCATCTGGTGAGACCGTGCAGTCTGGGGGTCTGTCTTGGGGAGCAGGGGCTGGTGTCGAGTGGGAGCCTGGCTCAGTGGGGTCCTGGGTCCTGCAGGAGATAGAATGACATTCCCGGAGGAGGGCGTAGGAGGAGCTCAGGAGAGGAGCTGGGCTTGGTCAGCACTTGGACATCGGAGCTTAGGAACCCCTGCGGGGTCTGCGGCCTCCCTGAGGGTGTGGGGCATCCCGTGGGTATTCTGAGGGGCACCGATCACAAGTTGCCCTTTATTAGCGCAGGTCACACAGACATGGCAACAGGACCTGGGCGCTCACAGGTTTCTGCTGGTCCTGGTGTCCAGGCTGCATGGGGATCCCTTGTCCTTAATTAGAATGGAGGGAAACAGGGTCGGGGGGAGGAGTTGTGAGGGAAACCAGGGACCTCGCTGCAGGGAGCTCAGAGCGCAGCACGGAGCTCTGAAGCTGAAACACTGGGGAGCCGCATGCAGTGAGGCTGCAATTCAGCAGCAGTGCAGTGGGTCCACCCAGGGGGTAAGCAGGGGTCAGGGTGGGGCCCATCTGGGATGTGTGGGATCCGCTGGGGCCCATCCTCTTCTCAGGCTGCCTCCACGGCGGTGGCTGCAGGTGGGATCCATACGTCCTGTGCTGCCCTGGCCTGTTCTTATTGGTAAAGGAGTGGTTTGGAGGAAAAACAAAAACCTTGATTCAACGGAGGGCTTGCTATGGGTGGATTTTTGCTCCCAGACGGGAATTATTTTAAGTCAATAAGCCCTTCCTGTCCTGCCAACACGTCAGTGAGGAAACGCTGCCTCCTCTGTACCACCCTGGCTTTCTTAGAAAAAAGACCGTTTTGAGGAAGGAATTCAAGAAGTTCGCTGAAACCATCACTGATACATCTCCAGGGCTGCCATGCAGTGGGTGAGGAAGGACAGTGTGAGATAGGCTGGATGCAGTGAAAATGGCAGCTCAAGAACAACGGATCACATCATTTTCTTTCTAGAAGAATCTGGGTTTGGGTTGCAGCTCCACTCAGCAGGAGGCCCGGGAGGAGCTGGGAGCATCCAGTCGCAAGGGGAAGGGGCGGTGTGCGCTCAGGAGTCTCCTCACAGGAGCATCAGACACTCTCACGCCTTAAGATGATTGAGGCCGCTTCCTAACGGTGCTGTGGGGGCCCTTCCGCCATGCCTGAAGTACGAGCAACACTGACCCCTAGAAGCCACTGAGTCCTCAAAGGTCAGGGCCTGGTGGCAGAGGGCCGGCCGTGTGGTGACACCATCCGGAGGTTGCCGGGCGGTGTGCGGAGTGCCCACTCCATGTGGGGTGGCTGGGAGGCAGGTCCCACCCTTCACTGCGCAGGGCGGACACTGCGCAGGCCGTGACTGCTGATTCCACCAGGCCTGGAGGGGTGGTCTTTGAGCGCGGAACCCTCGTTATCCAATGGCACCAGCGACTCATTGTGACATCAGGGACGCCAACTCAGAAAGGCTTTAGAGGCTGCTCTTGCAATGGCTCCCCCGCATCTCCTCTTCTGTGCTCCCTTTTCCTGCTCAGATGCCAGGAATTGACTGAGGGACTCCGTGGCGCTTCGGGGCCAGCTCACAACACCCACGGGGCAGCTGCAGACCGGGGAGACCTCCTTCATGGGATCTGATCTTCACTCAGGGCTTGCCTGTCTCTCGCAGTTCCTGGGCCTCATTGGTGTGGGGAAGGAGGGGACAGGGGCCACCCTCCAGTTCTCACCTGAGAATCCGGTGAGGTGGGGTGTCCCTTACTGGGATGACAAGACTGGAGAGATGTGGAGAACTTTGATCCAGATGCCTTAGGTGTGAGGGGTCTCAGGAATTCAAGGCGGGCTGTGCAGACGTCCATTAGACTTGGGGAGCTGGAGCTGCACCCACCGAGGTTCCCTCCAGGGAAGGCCATGCCCAGTGCCCATGGCAGCTGCTGCCCAGGCCTGGCCACCTGCGGGGTCTTCGGCACAGCCCCCAGGACCCCATGGGAGCAAGCTCATTGTTCCGCCCTTGCCACCCGCTGCGGCTCCTTTCTGTGACAGGTGCTTGTTCTCCAGGGAAGCCTCTGGGACCCTCCCAGGCAGCCCCTCTACAGGCCCCTCCTGTATCTGTGGGGAGAAGGGGGCAGCAGTGTCCCCTAGGAGAGGAGCGGAGGCAGCCCGGGAACCAGGCCACCATGGAACCACCCCTAGCTGGCCATCAGGGAGAGAACTGCCCGGCTCAGCCTGCACCGTGGGGGGCAGCTGGGGCTGCCTGGCAGCCTTGCAGGGTCTAAAGTGCCTCTTGGGATGGGACGTGGTGTCGCGTTAGCAGGTTTGACCTGGGTTCCCTGTGTGTGGAGGGACACAGGCTTGTCGGAAGCAGCAAGGTGCTTGTGGGAAGGACTGTGTGGGTGTCACCTCCAACTCAGGCCTCTGCTAGGGACATTCCAGCCTCTCTCTCCCTGTGTCCTACGTGCCTGAGTGCCACAGAGTCACCCTGGGAGTAGGCTCTGTCCTCTACGTTTCTCTTTGGCCGCAGTAATGTCGGGGAGGGTGTCTTTGTGTGGTTATCACCAGTGGCCCCTGACAGCTAGTTAGACGGGACACTTCTCCGGTGCTCATAGGCATGTGGTTCCTAACAGCAGGGAAGCCTTCTGCGAAATGCACCTCATTGTGCAGACATCACAGAGTGCACTTACTCACCCCCACATGGGACAGCCCACGGCACACCTGGGCCATGTGGTGCAGCCTGTGGCTTCTAGGCCACAAATCTGAACAACGTGGTGCCAGACTGAATAATGCAGGCAGCTGTAACACAATGGCCGCTGTTCATGTGTCTAAACATAGAAACGTTACAGCAAAAATATGGTGTTATCGTCGTATGGGACCACCATCATATACGCAGCTTATTATTGACTGAGAGATTGTGGTGCATGACTGAATTTCCAAAAGTGTTATCAAGGTCAGAATATGAAGAATTCTCCCTCCCTCCTTCCCTCCTTCCAGGTTCCCTCTGTGATTTCTTCCTCTGCGCGAACTCACTGGCTTTATTTATTTTGATAAAAATGAATTCCAAAGGTCACCTTGAGTCCTTTCTTGTGAGAAGTCCTTTCCATAGACAGAGCTGGCCAGAAGTGACCATTTCTCATTTTTATCTGCTCACAGGTGAGGAGAGACCCAGTTAATCTCAGGAAGGCTGAGAGCCCCCCACTGCTCTTCGAGGCCTTCCAGGTTGAAGGGGTCTCAAGTCCTGTGTGGCTCCCAAGGCTCACTCTGCTGACAGCCAAAACCTCTGGAGTGGATCCATGCTTGCTCCTCTGGAGTGGATCCATGCTTGCTCCTCTGGAGTGGATCCATGCTTGCTCCTCTGGAGTGGATCCATGCTTGCTCCTCTGGAGTGGATCCATGCTTGCTCCTCTGGAGTGGATCCATGCTTGCTCCTCTGGAGTGGATCCATGCTTGCTCCTCTGGAGTGGATCCATGCTTGCTCCTCTGGAGTGGATCCATGCTTGCTCCTCTGGAGTGGATCCATGCTTGCTCCTCTGGAGTGGATCCATGCTTGCTCCTCTGGAGTAGATCCATGCTTGCTGGCCTAACCCATCGTGTGGGAACTCGGGGCCCACCCTGGTGGCCCATGGGTCCGAGTGTGCTGGAAGCATTCCTGCCCTGGTTCTGGATCCCTGCGCCTTGCAGGGCCAGAGGCTAGGTGGGCCTGGGCCTATGCCAACTCTCAGGGTGAGCCCAGGTGACTGAGCCTCCGGACAGTGGTTCTTGGTGTCCTGATCCCAAAGCTGGCCACCCTCCTGTAGAGAATGGGGTGAGCTCCCAGAAACTGAGTGGGGGAAATTTGATGCTTTGCTGCTTTTCAGGGTTCCTTTCAGGCAAGAATGGGAAGGGCTAATGGAGGGCACTTTGTAAGTGTGGGTTCCAGCAGCCACAGGCTTAGCAGCCCTCCTGAGCACAGCTGGAGGGAGGCCCTGACCCCATGCATGAGGAGGCTTGTGAGTTGTTCCAGAGCCTTCTCTGGCTGAGCAGTCATAGGTGGGAGGCAACTCCCTGCGGGGGGTAGGAGAGTGACCGCGGAGAACCTGCAGCTGAGCCTTAGGCGTCTGTGGGACTGGTGTTCCCAGCCTGTTCCAGGCGCAGACATGCCCGGCTTCCCAGCCGCCCCTACCATGCAGCTGCGCATTCCTTCCTGAGCCAGCCCCATGTGTCTGTGTCTTTCCCTCAGTGGAGTCACCCGCGGTGCACCCAGCTGGACCCTCTGCTAGGGTGACCCTGAGTCTGGTTCTTAGCATCCCCAAGGCTATGCTGGTCAAGGGGCACCCCCTTCCTCTCGCAGTACGCGGACGCAGCAGCAGCGGCCTGGGCTGAGTGCTGGTCCCATTCTGCTCCCACCCCCGCCTGCCCAGCCTTTCAGAAGGTGAGGTCTGGAGGCGGCCGCGCCACCCTTGACTGTGCAGATGTCCCAGGCCACGACTTATTTGATTTTCTTAGTGCTCATGGTTTTGGTTTAAAGGAAAGGATTTTCAGAGCTGCAGACCAGAAGCCACGAGTGGAAAAACCCCACACAGCAGCTGGCAGCTTCTTCTCTGGCCGGCATTCATTTCGCATTAAACTCAAAATCTCAGCCTGAGGTTTGTCTCTGGGAAAGGCAAAGGCAAGAGTGCCTTCCTTCCCATAACTGAGCTTTTCTGGGAGGAGAAGGGCTCTGCACTCAGGGATCCACCCCCTTGAGGGCCCTCTCAGGGCCCTGAAGCTCAGAGTGGGAGACATGCCCAGACACACAGAGCCCACTGAAGCTGCAAGCCCGGCCAGCCCTTGGCTGGCTTGAAGGGAGCAGCGTGTACTTGGCAGCTGGGCGCCCCCCTCATGGGGAAAGGGGATCTGATGAATGACCCACGCCTCCGTGAGAAATAGGTTAATGCATCATCTCACCCGGGTATTGGCATTCTCGTAGAGGAGAGGAAGACAGGAAAAGCCTCTGAGAGTGAACCTCCAGCTTTGATTGTCGGAAGGATGAATGGGGACCGCTGGCCTCACCCTTCTGGGAGCCCCTCTCTGGCCCTGGATCTGGGTAGGAGGTGGGCATACTGCCTGTGCCCCTCTCCAGAAAGGTCTCAGGTGGGGCCCAGAGAGGCTGTAGGTGACTGCGGGTGACCAGGTGTGAGCTGCGTGGCCGTTGTGCTTTGCTGGGGCTGAGGCAGCAACGCCAGAGGTCCCCACTCAGGCCAGGCCTGCTGGGACCCCAGGGGCACCTGATCTGCCTTTGGGGCTTTGGGGCACCCCTCCTCCTGGGGCTCTGGGAACAGGGTCCCAGAGTATGACAGGGGTGCTTGGGGAAGCGGACTCTGGAGTTCTACTTGGCTCTGTGAAACCAGACCACCTCACACAACCCAGAGGGTGAAACCCCTATTGAGAAAATGAGGAACTATACACATGGAAGCCGGCAGGGCCCTCAAACCCAGGGTGCTGGGCCTCCTGTCACGTTCGCTGGGGGCTCTCGGAGAGGCTGAGTGTCCCTGAGCTCACCCTGGGCTCCAGCTGCAGTTCTGCTCAGGGGGCCCAGGGGCTCGCTCTGATCTTCCTGAAGGCATGGCTTAGGCAGGGGCCGTCTGGTCTCTGCCCAGATCTCTCTTCTACCTGTGTCTCTGTTCTTGCAACTGCCAGGAGCACTGCAAGCTCCCAGATTGGGCTGAGTGGGGCCCGGTCCTTTCTGCTGTCTTTGCTGTCTGAGATTCACTGCACCAGGCTCCCCTGCCCTCTGCAAGTTCTGAGCAGGCCTCCGGCGTTGGTACTGAAGTTCAAGCTCTAACACTTGCTGCCTCCAATCAGCAGCCTGAAAACCTTCCTTCTTTCACTGGGCTTCCCGCTAAAGCCCAGCTCTTGAGTTAGCTGGGTTGGCCATCGAGAGGCTACGTGGACCCTTCTGCCTAGCACTCCATAATCGTATTTGGTGAGTGTCTGTGTCAGGCACTGTACACAGGGGCAGAGGCTTAGGAATAGGGAAGGCGAGCCATCAGATAGCCATGTCAAGTGAAAAACAGTGTGTGGTATGAATGTGGGAAGAACGCACTCACTTCTACCTAGAGGTGTTGAGGAAAGCATCTCAGGCAGTTCTAGCTGCCTGGCAGCATCCTGGGAGAAGCACCCTATGAATGACACATGCCTGTCAGAGGCCTGTGGGATGCAGGGTGAGAAGGTGGGGTGAGGGAATTATTCAGCAACAGGAACCCCAAGGTGAGACACAGTGTGGGGCTGTGAAGGACTGGGGCCACATGCCCACAGCAGGATATGGCAGGACACCATTAGAAGGGTCTCTTTAGATCCCATCACAGAGGCAGAGAAGGGCTGCAGGGTTATAGGGTCTTGACATTGGGGAAACTCACTTCCAATCCATCTGCAAACCCTGTCACTGCCACCTCCCAAATCAAGCTGAGCATGATATCCCTTGACCTCACACTGGTCATTGCCCTGTCAGGGCCAGTATCCACTGTGGAATGTGTGCACAGTGCCCATCTGGCCTTTCTGCTCTGGTGCTGCCCTCCTGCAGCTCAGAGGGGCCCTTGGAAAGCCAAGGCAGCTGTGCTATCCCACAGCTTGGCACCTTCCAAGGGCCTCACCTCATTTACAGTAAAGTCAAAAAATGAGGTCCTGAGGTGCACCAGTCCTGCACCACAGGCGCCTGCCACCCCCACTCCCAGGTCCCATCCCTGACCTCTGGCCTCTCTTCAGCAGCAACAGCCCCAGCTCTTCCCAGATAAACTGCACCAGCTCCTCCCTTGGGGACATTGCACTGGCTAATTTAGCCGTGGAGATGCCCAACAATTGTAATGATGACCCTACCTTCTTCCAGTCTTGGATGTAGTGTCACCTTCCTGGTCTGTGGTGGGCACTCTGTGGAGGTCCCCATGGCTCCTGCCTCCTGTGTTCAGATCCTGGTGTAACCCAGCCCTCTGGTGTGACACAGCCTGTGTCTCGCTTCCACCCTATAGAGTGGGCTGGTTGTGATGCACTTGTGAGTGCATGATGTCATGAAAGACTGCATTTTTCCAGCAAACTCAATCTAGGGAAGTGACCATCTGGAGCAAGTTTGCTGGAAAAACAGAATCCTTGATAACATCATGAGTAACTTTGAATAACCAAGTTATTCCCATATAGAAGGAAATTCTGCCAACAGCCTGAGTGGGCTTGGAAGGGGATTCTTCCCCAGTCAAGCCTCCAGATGAGAACACAGCCCGACTGACATCTGGATGCTGTTTCATGTAAGCCTAGGCAGAAAACCCAGCCAGCTTGACCAGACTCCTGAGGGCAGGACAATGAGTTCATAAGGCGGCTGTTTCCAGCTGCTGAGTTAGTGATAATTTGCTTCACAGCAATAAAAACATTCTATGCATCTCATTTATTTTTCTGGTTTCCTTACAATGTAGGCTCAATGTCTGTGTCTGCTTTGCCATACTGCCAGTGTGTAAGGGGGTTCCCATCCCATGGTGGGCATTGCATGAATGCTTCCTTCATGAAGCTCTGTTTTATTGATTTCAAAGACAAGTGACAGACAAAGAGAGAAGCATTTTGATTAACACAATCCAAAATGTTTTTGCTTTGCAGATACAGCAGTGGGGTCCCATGGTCACTTTATTTTTTCTGTAATCTCATTTAATAGCCATTCCTTTCCTCCAATGGAGACACAGGATGTGATAATCAGAAGGGGACTTCATGACCACCTAAGCTGACCTCCTTTACAGATGTGGAAAGTAGGTCTTGGAGAGAGGAAAAGACTCATTCAAGGTCATATAGTGAGTTAGTGAATTTTGTGCACAGACAATAAAACAGACACAAACAGAAACAAAGGCATTTCTCTTAATTCCCAGCTCAGGGCTCTTACCCCAATACCATACAAAAATCCAAGTATTCAGTAGCTGAAAAGACCAACTCTTTTGTCTGTTTTAAAAACACGTACAATGCTGAAATAAGCAAATTATATGTTGTTAGTAAATTTAAATTTACTATTAATGTGATGTAATTCTAATATTAAATAAAGTGATTTTCCTAGGAAATGTTGGCACTGGCAACAACTACATAATAGTAATTGTGAGGAAAATGAGACATCACATGATCCAGGCCTCCTGGCAAATGACTACATGTGGTGCATCTCAAAGAAACTGATTTCACATTGGGGGCAATAACTATTTATTTCTTTATGAGTGCAAGCGTGCATTTTAGTTTATGGAAAAGTCAGCCATATTTTCTCATTCTTTTACAGTCAACCATCTATATTATCTATATGATGAAATTTGATAGACTTTATTTTGCAGCAAATAAGTCTGTGGATATATTACAAATACAATTTCAAACAATGCATTACAAATTATGTAGGCAGAGATGATTTAATATTTAATGGTATATGTCTAATTCATACAATGTGATAGAATGGATCAAATTCAAGTGGTGTAGCCTTTTAGGCAATGAATCACTTGCTAGGTATCTTCATAGATATTTGATCAATATTGCCATTTAAAATAGGCTTATGTAGTGTCAGATGGGTAAATAGTAATAACACAGGCTTGGTATTTATTTTTGTCCACTTTTATTATCTTAGAGAAAAGATATTTCATGCTCATCTTTGGTCTGGTAATTTTGGAAAATGACAGAGTTAACATGCAGCTTTTTCTCCTGCTCCTTCAAAGATGCATGGCATTTGCTGTTGGTTATGGGAAGTGAGTGAAGGTGTCCTGCTGGGATTCCGTCGTCAGTACAGACGCACACAATCCCCTGTCCCTGTGTGCACTCCCTCTTCCTGAGTGCTCAGAGGAAGTGACTGCAGGCATTCTGCTGAGCACTCTCATGTGCCTGGCACCATGCATGGGAGCCCCTTTGGTGCCTCTTTAAGATCTAGGTCAGAGGCTGGTAGAGAGAGAAATCAGGACCAGGAGATGCCTGGATGGCTGCCCCCATCTCCGGCCACCTGTCCCTAAACTCTGTCTGGCCCCGAGGCTGTTCTCCTCTCTGTGCCTTCTGCTCTCTTCTGTCAGTGCTGGGCTTCACCTGGACTCACCCCTATATCATCTCATCCACTCTGGCCTGGCTTGCCTTGGCACCATTTTCTGCTTGTGCATGTTTTGCTCCTGCATGTTTGGCACATGCTCCTGCACCCAGGTATGCATCCCTGCTCTGGTGTCCATGGTAGGGGGTGCTCCTGAGCATCTGGAACCACCTTGTCTAAAGCCTGACCCAGCCCCAGGCCCACCAGTCCCACACATATCCCGACAGCCTGGGTCTGTTTCACGTGTCCAAGTTCATCAAATCCAAATTGGAGCAGAGGAGGGCGGTTCCAGTTTGGGATTAATTCAGCAGATTTGCAATCCCCTTTCTCTTAGGAGAACAGCCCCTGTCTACTTTCATCTGCATCTGCCAGTCTCAGCTCCACCTCTAGGTGACAGTGACCCTTATGGGGTGTATTAGTCCACTCTTACGCTAGTATAAAGAACCACCTGCGACTGGGTAATTTATGAAGAAAAGATGTTTAATTGACTCACAGTTCCATAGGCTGTACAGGAGGCATGGCTGGGAAGTCCTCAGGAAACTTACAATCATGGTGGGAGGTGAAGGGGAAGCAAGCACATCTTCACATGATGACAGGAGAGAGTGAGAATGAAGGGGGAAGTGCCACACACTTTGAAGCCATCAGATCTCATGAGAACTCACTATCACGAAAACAGCAAGGGAGACATCTGCCCACATGATCCACTCACCTCTTACCAGGTTTCTCTCCCAACTTTGGAGATTAAAATTTGAGTGGGGACACAGAGCCAAGCCATAACAGAGGGCTCACTAGACCCCTTCTGTGGGATTGATAAATGGAGGCCAGGAGTGGGGAGTTCTATTTTCTCTGTCTCTAAGTGTGAGAAATGAGTCAGAGTTGCTTGTGGAGCCTACTGTGAAGTGAAGCCAAGAGCTTGCAGGCCCCTGTGGGGGAACTGGGAGGATTTAGAACCCAGGTTCTCCAGTGCTGTGAGCTACTCTGGTGTCCTTTCTGGCTGCAGCCATCAATAAATCCATCTTTTTCTGAATACTTTGGTGTGGATGCTTACTACTTGTGGACATTCATAACCATCCCTGTGTGGTGTGCATCATCACCCCCATCTTACAAAAGGAGAAACTGAGGCTCCCAAGGTGTGCAGAGTCATATAAGTATTTTGCAGCAAATGAGATTCTGCTTTTCTCTTCTAAGTCTCTGCTCTTGGCAACTGGAGTGTCTCTTTTCTGTCCTTCCCCTGTTTTGTCCACAGAGAGGAAGAAGCAGAAAGAAGAGGAATGGAATTGCCCAAAAGGAACACACACAAGTAGCACTGTCCTTAAACATTTCCATGCTGATGAGGGAAGGTGGGAGCCTGTAGCCTCATTAGTTGTGATGCTTGCTGTGCATATTTCATGAGAGAAACTTTAAAGACATGACCCTAAAGAGACAGGAACTTTCAATTTTTCCTTCTTCTGCTCTCTGGAGAAATAGGTCTGGAGAAATAGGTTTGGAATCTGACACCTGCAGCCTTGGCCTCCTGGAGGGTAGGGTGCTGCAGGTGACAAGCCCCAAAGGAAGTGAGAGTGGCACCTGTTTGAGGAAAGGCAGATGTATTAGGTCTCCCAGGAACCTTGCCTCCTATCTTAATCTCACTTTGGGATATGAAAGAGCAGTGTTGGACCGAAATTACTGTCAGCCACACCTAAGCAAGAGTGTGAATGCACTCACAGAGCGGTCCCACCCGGGGGCATAAAGATGCCTCTGCAGACTTGGGCCTGCTCTGAACTCTGCCCACAGCTGCACGGGTGCCAGGCCCCTGGTCCAAGCTGCCTCAGCTCTAGGTCCTTCTTGGGGATACATGCAGGAGCCCTCTGTTCCCATCCATGTTGCTACATCTATAATGGTTGCCAAGCCATCATTTTAAAAATAACTTTTTATTTTGAAATTAGTTTGAGATTTCTAAGATGTTGCAAAAATAAGGCAGAATTCCTGTGCCTCTCCACCCAGTTTCCCACAGAAATCCCTCGGCTCTCAGCCCCTTCCCAGGCAGGTCAGAGACCTGTCCTGTGTGCAGCCCAGTCCCAGTGACTGGTGTGGTGGGGTTGTAAAGACCCAGGTCACTGGCCTTGCCTCAGCTCTAACTCTGAAGGTCTCCTGGGCCTCAGCGCTGCCCTAGGGTGGGACAGAGTCTGCACGAGACTCTATCTCTGCTCATGCCTCTGTCCACCCTGCCTCTCTGCCTGACTTTTCTGGGGCTCATGGAGGCCTCCCACACTGACCTCTCTCTCAGGCATGCCTTCTAGGCCCCCAGCCCTGGGACACATTGGCCAGCAGTGGCTGGAGGATGCACAGGCTGGCCTTGCAGGCAGTGAGAACCCTGTCACTGGAGGTGGGAGAAACAAGTAGCTGCAGCATGAGGGCCGCCGCTTCGCTCAGTGTCAGAGGTGATCCTATTGGGAGTGACTGTGGTTGAGAGACAGGGAAGGCGTGGGGTAGATGGTGGGCAGTGTGGACACCTGTTGGGCTACTGTGAAACATGGCAGGGGCCGAGCTGGCCTGAAGAACTGTGTGGTTGGTGGGGTAGGGAAAAGGACTCAGCCTCTAGGGAGGACCAAGGAAGCTGAAGGATCAGTTCTAGGTCTGACTCACAGGAGTTGCTGTATCTGAACAAGACTGAACTCTCAGTCCAGGCAGGCTGGCAGTGCCCAGGCAGAAGCTGAGGGTGGCAGGACTCAGCTTTGATGTGTGAAAGGGTTTGCACTTTTGCAAATCTGGAGCTCCCTGGTTCTCCAACACCCTCTGAGCCCAGTGAAGGGACACCTCCTTAAGAATGGGAGCCAGCACTGCCTCTCTGGTTGGGGTGATGCAGGGGCCTGACACTGCACAGCAACACTAATCCCCAGGACTTGCCCCAGGGCCCCTCCTGGTCCCAGTGTATCCAGGTGGGGACAGTCAGCTCTGGTGAAGGAGGAAGACGGCTGTAGGGCCCAGCAAGTTCCACCAGCAGGGGTAGGGGCGCAAGCAGAATGCTGGATGGAGAAGGTATTTGCGCACGAGGGCAAGGGAGACAGAGCACGGTGCGGTAGAAGGGAGGGAATGAACTTGGGAGTGCTACCCTGACCACAGGGCTCAGTTTTGCAGGGCCCTGGGCGGTGGTGTGGAATGTCCCTAGGATGTCTCCGGGGAGCAAGGAACATTTGATGGCCCCTGTGTGTGGTGGCAATACCAGCATTCACATAGCAGATGTTGGAGGGCTTGTGAGAGGCACGGAGAAGCAGGGGGCACATTGCAGAAGACATTCAGCATGAGGCTGGAGACCTGCAGAGAACTGCCATCCATATGAGGGCCCAGGAGACACATTGGTCCCCAAAGCTACCTGCATGGTGGAGGCAGGCAGTGTGGACTTACTCTGTAGGTCAGGCTGGCTGTAGAAAGGGCTATTACAGAACTGGGACCACCCAGGGCAATTTGGGTACTTGAGCTTAGAATGACAGAGGCCAGGTGTCAGGAGCCAGTGGACACAATTGCCATGAGCTGGGAAGTGGGAGGGGAATTGGGAGACCCTCATGTCCCAGATATTCATGGAGAGGCTCAAAAGAACATGGTGCCCTGAGGGTAGAGCAGGTGGGTGGCCAGCATGGGCCTGAAAGTGAAGCTGATCCCCACCAGAGGAATCTGGGACACGCTGGCAGAACTTGACACAGTTGCAGCCTCAGACCAGCGGCTGTGGCAGAAGCTGAGGTTCCCCCTACTCACCTTGTCTTCCAAAGTCCCCCAGGAAGGGTGGCCCATCTGAGTTCTGGAGGAACTGCCAGAGTGTGACCAGTGGCACTAGCCCTGGAAATGGACTGCCCAGGTCCCCTGTGACAAAGGAGGACCTATGAGCTGTCATCACCTGCGAGTACCTGGTGGATGGGGGCCCCCTTGCTCGAGGTCACATCTCCTCTCAGGGTGGTCTGCCTCCAAAGACTGGCTGACCACTCAGCAGGTTCTGAAGGGACATCCAGCCTCAGACTTGCTGTATTAGTCTGTTCTCATGCTATTAAGAAATACCTGAGACTGGGTAATTTATAAAGAAAAGAGTTTAATTGGCTCACAGTTCCCCATGGCTGCAGAGGCCTCAGGAAACATACAATCATGGTGGAAGGTACCTCTTCACAGGGTGGCAGGCGAAGGAATGAGAGCCAAATAAAGGGAGGAAGCCCCTTATAAAACCATCACCCCCATGATTTAATTACCTCCTACTGGGTCCCTCCCACAACACATGGGGATTATGAGAACTACAATTCAAGATGAGACTTGGATGGGGACATAGCAAAACCATATCATTCCACCCCAGCCCCTTCCAAATATCACATCCTCACATTTCAACACACAATCATGCCTTTCCAACAGTCCTCCAAATTCTTAGCTCATTCCAGCATTAACTCAAATATACAAGCCAAGAGTCTCATCTGAGACAAGGCAAGTCCCTTCAATCTATGAGGCTATAAAATCAAAAGCAAGTTAATTACTTCCTAGATACAATGGGAGTACAGGCATTGGGTAAATACACTGGTTCAGAAATGGGAGAAATTGTCCAAAATGAAGGGGTTAGAAGCCCCATGCAAGTCTGAAATCCAGCAGGGCAGTCAAATCTTAAAGTTTCAGAATGCTCTCCTTTGACCCCAAGTCTCACATCAAGGTCATGCTCATGCAAGAAGTGGGTTCTCATGGCCTTGGGTAGCTCCATCCCTGTGGGTTTGCATGGTACAGCGCCCCTCCTGGCTGCTTTCATGGGCTGGCATTGAGTTTCTGTGGCTTTTCCAGTGCAAGCTGTCAGTGGATCTAAATTCTGGGGTCTGGAGTAAGGTGGTCTTCTTCTCATAGCTCCACTAGGCAATGCCCCAGCGTGGACTCTGTGTGGGGGCTGTGACTTCCTATTTCCCTTCCACACTGCCCTAGCAGAGGTTTTCCATGAGGGCTCTGCCCCTGCAGCAAACTTCTGCCTGGACGTCCAGGTGTTGATATACATTCTCTTAAATCTAGGTGGAGGTTCCCAAACCTCAGTTGTTGACTTCTATGTACCCACAGGCCCAACACCACATGTAAGCCACCAAGCCTTGGGACTTGCACCCTCTGAAGCAATGGCCTAAGCTGTGTGTTAGCTCCTTTTAGCCACAGATTGGACACAGGGCACCAAGTCCTGAGATTGCACAAAGCAGCAGACCATGGCCTGGCACAGGAAACCATCTTTCCCTCCTAGGCCTCCCAACCTGTGATGGAAGGGGCTGCTATGAAGACCTTTGACATGCCGTGGAGACATTTTCCTCATTGTCTTGGTGATTTAACATTTGGCTCCTCGCTACTTATGCAAATTTCTGCAGCCAGCTTGAAATCCTCCTCAGAAAATGGGTTTTTCTTTTCTTTCACATTGTCAGGCTGCAAATCTTCTGAACTTTTATGGTCTGCTTCCCTTCATGTATTTTTGTGACTACGTAAAGCTGAACGTTTTTAACATTGCTCAAGTCATCTCTTGAACACTTTGCTGCTTGGAAATTTTTTCTACCAGATACCCTACATCATCTCTCTCAAGTTCAAAGTTCCACAGATTTTTAGGGCAGGGGCAAAATGCCACCAGTCTCTTTGCTAAAATATAGCAAGAGTCACCTTTATTCCAGTTCCCAACAAGTTCCTCCTCTCTATCTAAGACCACCTCAGCCTGAACCTTATTGTCTATATCACTATCAGCATTTTGGTCAAGGCCACTCAACAGGTCTCTAGGAAGTTCCAAACTTTCCCATATTTTCCTGTCTTCTGAGCACTGCCAGCTGTTCCAACCTCTGCCTGTTATCCAGTTCCAAAGTCACTTCCACATTTTCAGGTATCTTTACAGTGGTGCCCACTACCCAGTCCCAATTTACTGTGTTAGTCCGTCCTCATGCTGCTATGAAGGAATATCCGAGACTGGGTAATTTATAAAGAAAATATATTTAGTTGACTCATAGTTCTGCATGGCTGGGAAAGCCTCAGGAAACTTACAATCATAGTGGAAGGCACCTCTTCACAGGTTGGCAGGAGACAGAATGAGAGCCGAGCAAAGGCGGAAAAGCTCCTTATAAAACCATCACCCCCATGATTCAGTTACCTCCCATTGGGTCTCTCCCATGACATGTGGGGATTATGGGAACTACAATTTGAGATGAGACGGGTGGGAACACAGCCAAACCATATCACCCCTGGGATGGCTGACACCCTGCAGAGGATGCCCCATTGCAAGGGTTCCCTTTCCTCTGCCTCCCTCCGTCCCTGCCCACAGGACTGTATCCCAAGAGTCTGTAGTAAATCACCTTTAAGCCCACGTCCCGAGGGGCAGCCCAGGACAGGAGAGGACACAGGACAGCGGACACAGGACAGCGGACACAGAGCTGGTGGTCGAGGAGGGCCATGGAGGGCTCCATGCTGCTCCTCCACTTCTGCTAGCTCACAGGAGTCTGAGGTGCTCCAGGGCTGTGTTCTCAGGCCTGCATCCTGAGCCTTCTGCTTTCCCTCTGAGAGGTGGAGTCGTGATCTCTTCCACCTGACACCAGACTGGCCTCAGCAACTTGTCTCTTCCATAGAATGCAGAGGGCACCTTTGGAGGCCTGAGGCTCGCTCAGGAGGAGCTGGAAGTGGCCTCTTGGAACACCACCTGTGGCATCCCAGACACCAGGGGAGAATTTCTAGCACCTGCTGGGGAGGCTGCCTGGACAGGGTGGGGCCTCCATGGGCAAGGATGGGGGAGGCTTAGTTCTGGCCAAGGCCCCCCGGCGGTGAAGGGAGCAGCCCAGCACCTCCCTGTGGCCAGGCTGACCTCTGAGTGACCCCGCTGGTGTCATGTGGAGAATGGCCCGCTGAGCTTTGCATGAGTTGCTGACCCACACAATTGTGAGATATAATAAAATGAGATAATTTTTAATCCATAAGTTTTGGGGTAATTTGCTATGAGCAATTGATAAATGGGGCAACCAGTGAAGTTGGCCGAGCGATGTTTGGTGCGGGTGGGATGCCAACGTGGCCCCTGGCAGATTCCCCGTGTTCTGGGAGTGGTGTCTTGGAGGGTTGGGAAGTGGGTGCTGGAGACAGCCGCCCGTCCACCATGTCGCCTCCCTGCAGTGACCCTGCTGCTGGGCCTGCAGGATGTCCACAAAGGTCTCTACTCTCGTCATGGAGGCAGAATCTCATTCGCTTTTATTCTTCACAGCACCTGGAGAGGCCTTTTTCACAGGGAGGTAGGCGATGGAGCCGTGAGTCCCAGCCAGCTGTGTGCTGGACAGCAGGACGCGCTGCTGCAGGGAAGCTCGGGCTGGACAGAGGAGTTTTGCTGAAACCGCAGAGTTCCGAGGGAAAGAGGGTGGCAAGACAGGAGAGGCAGGAAACCGAGGTGCGGCGGAGGGGGTCCCAGGGCTGAGTGAGAGGGGTCTGGAGGGAGGAGGGGACTCAGGAGCCAGACCACGCGAGAGGGAGGATGAGGCGGCACTGTGGCAAAAATAGCAGGGGGCCAGGGCGCTCAGATGAGGAAGAGCCTGCGGGCCGCAGCGTTGCCAGCAAAGGCGAAGTCTGCAGGGATCCTCCCCTCTCGTCGGGGGTGCGGAGTCAGGTGCGCGTCCCCGGGGCCACCCCTGGGCTCTGGGTCGCGGAACCTGGTTTAACTTCTCCCGTTTGCCGTGCGCCCTGAACCAGCTGGTTCTCCGGCAAATATGGAAATTAAGGAAGTTAACTCGTCCAGGATGCTTTAGCTGTGCTGGGTACCAAGTGAGTATTCGTCCATCTAAGGAGCAGCGTTTCCGGGAAAAGGCACTGGTGGAGAAAGGGGTCCTGGTCGCCGCGGTTTAGCCCCGCGGGAAGCGAACCCCGGGAGGGACCGTGAACCTCGGCTTCCCCCCGGGGGCACCAGGGACCCCGGGCGCGGTCAGAGTGACCGAAGGAAAGGGCGGTGTTTTCCAGAAGTCATTCAAATGATCAATAAAATTAAATTTTACTCTACGTAATTTTTAAAAATTAATAGACTTTCTTTTTTAAAGGAGTTTTAAGTTTACTGAAAAACGGAGCCCAGAGTACAGAGAATTTCCGTCGACATCATACCTTCACCCGCTCCATTCCCTCCATAATTAACATATCCCACACGCACACACATATACACACACCATACGCACCCCACCACCCACACACCACACATATATACACACGCCACACACACCCCATCCCACACACCACTCCATACACACCGCCCCACCCCCACACACCACACATATATACACACACCATACACACTGCCACCCTCCCATGCCACACAAACATATATGCACACACCACACATATATACACACACCATACACACCCCACCCCCACACACCACACATATATACACATACCATACACACACCACTCCACACACAACACACATATATACACACACCATACACACCCCACCCCCCCACACACCACACATATATACACACACCATACACACCACCACCCTCCCATGCCACACAAACATATATACACACACCACACATATATACATACACCATACACACCCCACCCCCCACACACCACACATATATACACATACCATACACACACCACTCCACACACAACACACATATATACACACGCCACACACACACCACTCCACACACAACACACATATATACACATGCCACACACACCCCATCCCACACACCACTCCATACACACCGCCCCACCCCCACACACCACACATATATACACACACCATACACACCCCACCCCCCACACACCACACATATATACACATACCATACACACACCACTCCACACACAACACACATATATACACACGCCACACACACCCCATCCCACACACCACTCCATACACACCGCCCCACCCCCACACACCCCACATATATATACACACCATACACACCCCACCCCCCACACACCACACATATATACACATACCATACACACACCACTCCACACACAACACACATAAATACACACGCCACACACACCCCATCCCACACACCACTCCATACACACCGCCCCACCCCCACACACCACACATATATACACACACCATACACACCCCACCCCCCACACACCACACATATATACACATACCATACACACACCACTCCACACACAACACACATATATACACACGCCACACACACCCCATCCCACACACCACTCCATACACACCGCCCCACCCCCACACACCACACATATATACACATACCATACACACTGCCACCCTCCCATGCCACACAAACATATATGCACACACCACACATATATACATACACCATACACAGCCCACCACCCCCACACCCACCACACATATATACACACACCATACACACCCCATCCCCCCGCACACATATACACACGCTATACACACCCCACCCCACACACCATACACACAGCACCCCAAACACACCACACACATATCTACACACGCCATACATGCACCACCTCACACACACCACACATATATATACACACCATACACACCGCCACCCTCCCACACCACACAAACATATATACACACACCACACATATATACATACACCATACACAGCCCACCACCCCCACACACACCACACATATATACACACACCATACACACCCCATCCCCCCTGCACACATATACACACGCTATACACACCCCACCCCACACACCATACACACAGCACCCCAAACACACCACACACAAATCTACACACACCATACATGCACCACCTCACACACACCACACACATATCTACACACACCACCTCACACACACCACACACATATCTACACACACCACCCCACACACACCACACACATGTACACACACCGTACACACATCACCCCCCACACACCACATACATATCTATACACACAATACACACACCACCCCACACACACCACACATATCTACACACGCCATATACACACCACCTCACGCACCACACATATCTACAATACCATACACACATCACCTCACACACACCACACATATATACACGCACCATACACACACCACCACCCCCCAAACCACACACATATATACACACACCACCTCACACACCACACATATCTACACACACCATAGACACATCACCTAACACATACCACATATATATACACATACTATACACACACCATCTCACACACACCACGCATATATACACATGCCATACACACCACCCCACACACACCACATACATATCTACACATACCATACACACACCACCCCCCACACACCACATATATCTACATGCACAATACACACACCACCTCACACACACCATACATATCTACACACACCACACACACACCACCACCCCCCAAACCACACACATATATACACACACACCATACACGCACCACCCCACACACACCACACACATCACACATATATACACACATCATACACACTGCACCCCTCCACACACCACACATACATATATACACACACCATACACACACCACCCCCCACACACCACACACATATATACACACACCACCACTCCACACACACCACCCCACAAACCACACACACACACTACACATACACACACACACTACACATACACACACACACACGTAAACACCACAGACACATACACACAGGCATATACACACAAACTACACATGCCACCTACACATCCACATACCACCCACACATACCACCACCACCCCACACATGCACACATCCACACCCCTCCCCATACACACACACTTCACTAGTGAAGAACCACAAAGTCAAAAGCCTATTAAGCTGCCAGAAGTAGAGTTTATGAAGCTGTAACAGCTTTAGGAAAAGACGTCTCAAGCTCCTGGACTTTTGGAGCTGGAGGGAGCCTGAAGGGTTATCTCCGGCTCCTCTCCAAGGTTCGGGAACAAGGGCTGGTGGCCCAGTCACTTCCCAGGCACTCAGGGAGTGGCAGGCAGGGTGGCTGGAGAGCAGACTCACAGGGCTCCTCACCGCCTCAGTCACCAGCAACACCTGTGGGCTCCTGGCCTGTAGCCGCCTGACTTCAGCCCGTGGTGTGAAGGAGGCCGTGTGCTTGACTGCTAAGACAGCTCGTACCCCGCTATGGAGGTTTCAGATCCCGTGAATGCCCCTATGTTGTCTAAAAAGCGAGCTGTGGTAAGGCTAGCTCACCTTTTCTGAGTATTTACCATGTGCCAGGGAAACTGAGGCTGTACACAGAGTATCCCACTCAATCATCACTCCTCTCAGGAGGCGCTGTCCTGACGTTACATGGGGAGACAGCCTTGAGCACAGGAGCAAATGAAACCAGACAACAGGGCGTGAATTCCATTGCTGGTGCTGGAACTCTGCCCTTCTGAGCCTGCGTGGCTGACTGGAGCCCAGGAGACTTGAGTGGCAGGGGCCACTCCGCCCAGTGGCCATGCACTGCCTCTGCCTGGCCTGCCCCTGGTTCTGAGAGCTGGCTCCAGGCCCTGCTGCAGTCCTCACATGTGGGTGGAGCCTCCTGAAGTGAAGGTCTTCCTGAGCCTCCCCTCCCAGGTGGGCCTCACCTCTCCAGCATGCAGCTGCCCAGCTCCCCCTCTAGCCACAGCCTCGCCCGCTGCCCAGCCCCAGGGCCAGGCAGGGTGTGTCTCTGGTTAAGCATAAGGAGACTCACTGCCCTTGAGGGATTTACTGGAAGGAGAAAGACTCGCCGAATGGCCCTGCCTATGGCAAAGTAGACCTGGCCTCTGCCAACTCCAGCTGAATGGCACACAGGGGCCCTCATGACATGGCTGGTGACTGTGGTGGCCTCATGCTGTCATCCGGAGAGCAAAGGCAGGGCAGGTCACCAAGCTCAGGTATGATGAGGCTCTCAGGGGAGCGCAGAGGCCCTGGCTCTGAGTGAAGAAGGCAGGTGTTCTAGGTGTGCAGGGCAGTGAGAAAGGCACCAGCACCCACCCACCCACCGGGAGAGGAGAGAGCTCTGCTCTTGGCCACACACGCCACACACCATCTTATTCAATTTCAACAAAAAGCGCATAAACTACTCCATTTGCAAATGAGGAAATGGACGCACAGAGAGATTGCGTGGGCTGACAAGAGTCGCTGGGCTGAGGACCGGCACTGCCAGGGTGGGCTGCAGGCTGTGGGCCCCCCTCCTGGTCTCTCCACGCGCCCTGGCCACCTCTCATGAGGAGCATGAACCCAGGCCCAACCAGCTGCAACAGGCAGGCTTGTTGATTGTCTCACCTCCCGCTCCAGGGTTATTAAAGGTGGCCGTGTTCCCTGATGGGCCTGCCCTCCTGAGATGAGTGTGCACACAGCATTCTCGGCAAATCTGGGCATGTGCGTGGAAAGCCCAGGGGCCCTCTGGGAAGACCAGGCCCCGTGGAAATCTCAGGGGTCAGTGGGAAACCCAGGCTCCTCTTACACAGTTGCTCCCTGGCTCTTCCTGAAGGGGCGGAGCTCCCAGTTTAGATCCTGCGAATGGTGTTGAATAACACTCATGTTCAGTGTGAAACAAAGAGAAACCACAAGTGTGAGGCCCTCTAGGTGCTCGGCTCATATGTCCTAATTTATTCCTCATAATACCCTTGGTACAGTCATGCCTGGTCCTATTTTTAGATGAGGAAATTGCAGTTTAGGGATGTTTGGTGATTTGACAAATCGCATCACCAGTGAATGGCAGAGCCATAATTCAAAACAGCATCTGTTTTACTGAAAGAAAAAAAAGTAATTACTGGTCAGCTTATTTCCTTATTGATCCTTCCAAAAATTGGTGTTATATCCTCAAGTAGAATACATGCAAACTATATATTTTTGCTAATATATAATAGTTCCAATACTTTCTTTCAAATGTTTTATTGCCTTGGAAGTATGGCCATAGGAACCGGAAGAGGGAAAGGCCAGCTCTGGGAAGAGCTGTTCTTGAAGATTTTCCAAACAGAGCTGCCCTGCTCATGAAACTAGGGCTCTCTCCTTTGCTTGCCAGTCACAGCATGCATTTTCTGAGTTTATTTCTCCTTAGAGAATCTCAAGGAAATTTGTACTTTGAAAGGGAAGTAAACTCCTTGGAGAAATGGTTGATTCTAGGACAGAAGCAGTAAATGTACAAGATGAGCCCGGAGCATCTTGCAGAGCCAGAAAGCAAGGAAGTGCTCAAAACCCAAATTAAAAACAAAATCCAAATATAATGGGAGGCAAGGTTGAGGGGAGACAGGAGCTGACTGCAAGGACCCTCCAGTGGCTGAAGCTGGGGCAATTTCAGCAACAAAATAAATAATGTGGCGCTGAATTATAACCCAAAGTATAAAATGCATGTCAGTGCTTTTATACAAATATAAACATATAATTGAGTAAATACGTGGAGGAGAATAGATCTCTCATGCAGAGAAATTCTAATTTATAAAGATACCCCACCCTTGTGCAGGTGTGGCTGAGCTCCCACCTCTACAGCGTGGGCTGTGCACAGCGACTTCTCTCACAGAGGCAGCCCACAATGGGGAGAGATTTTCAGTGAGAAGCCTCACAAACCCTTCCACGGCCAGGTGACTACATCCAGCAGCAGCAGAGGCAAGTCATGCTGGTGGCAGATATCTGTGATAGGACGTGATGGGAGGACACTTACCTCTGCATCTTCCTCCCCAAACACAGAACCCAAGTCTAACCATCAGGATAAACCTCAGCAAAACCCCACTTAAGGGGGCATCCTACAAAACACACCCGGCCAGCACTCCTCACAACTGTTAACAAAAACTAGGGAAGTCCTAGAAACTGTCCCAGCCAGGCGGAGCCCAGAGAGACAGGATTGCTCAATGTCCTGTGGGATCCTGGGTCAAAAAACGTGTCAGTGACAACTATGTCCACCTGAATACATTACAGGCTTTAGGTAATAATGTAAAAATAGTAACTTATTAATTGTGATAAATGAGCTAGACGTAGGTTAGGTGTTAGTAATGGAGAGGGATGGGCACATGGGCACTTGGACTGATCTTCACAACTTTTCTGTAAATCCAAAACTATTCAAAAATAAAAAGATTATTAAAACAAACAAATCTAAATAAGTGAATTTTTAAAGAAACCTGACTTTCACATAGTTTACTGATATCTCACTTAAGAAAATAAGCCCATCACAGTCCATCAAGCTGAGAGGTTGGCATGTGCGTGTTTTGGATGTGTCCCCACCCAAATCTCATGTTGAATTGTAATCTGCAGTGTTGGAGGTGAAGCCTGGTGGGAGGTGATTGAATCATCGCGCAGATTTCCCCCTTGCTGTTCTCATGATCGTGAGTGCTGGGAGATCTGGTTGTTTGAAAGCGTGTGGCACCTCCCCTGTCTCTCTCTTCCTCTTGCTCTGGCCACGTAAGACGTGCCTGGTTCCCCTTTGCCTTCCACCATGATTGAGAGTTTCCTCAGGCCTCCCAGCCATGTTTCCTGTAAAGCCTGCAGAACCATAAGCTGATTAAACCTCTTTTCTGTATAATTACCCAGTCTCTTGGGTAGTTCTTCATAGCAGTGAGAGAATGGCCTAACACAGTGTGCTACAGGACTTCTATCACCACGGGGCTGCAGCGTGTTCCTTAGCAGAAACTATTTTTGCTTTTCTTGAGGTTTAAAATTTGGGGGCTATAAGTGATGTTGGGTCTGCAAGTATTTAAATAAGATAATGCCGATAAGAGGATCTGCCCATACAAGCTGTGAAGCTGAGGGCTATGGTCATTACCAATGGTGTGTGTCGACGAGGGCTCCAATATGGGGTAGATCCGACTCCCTACTGAAAATCCTCAAGCACCCTAGAGTTCCCACAGTTGGGAGACAGACATGGTGTGGTCCAGTGAGAGCACCTGCTCTTCTGGGAGGAGCCACCTGGCCCCGTACTTAGTCTGTGGGATTAGGATCACACACATGGCTTCCGAGGCTGAGAGGAACATGAGAAATTTCACTGATGGATAGATGAGTCTGTTGTAAAACAAACATAGTTCTGTAGTTCTGCAGCCCCTGAGTGTCCATTGCCAGTCTGTGGTGTAGCTTTGGGCCCCAGACATGGGAGTCAAACAATAGAGAGATGAAAACCAAAGATGAAACCCAGCATAATTCTTCAGAACAACTCATGGAATAAAGGCGTAAGAAGTGTGTTCTTTCTTTGGGTGCCACAGCCTGCAGCACTGGGAATCCAGGATACTCGAGTTTCCGGGAAACTGGCATCCATGACCCCAATCTCCACTCCAGTTGGGATGAGCCGGAGGCCTGAGGCTGCGCCCCGTCTGCCCTCTGCACTCCATCCCTTGGTCTACGTTGACGGGCATCTACTCCCCAGTCCTGAACCAAAAGCTGTCAAGTAAGTCTCCATGCAGATGTAGTTTGCCTGTAGCTCCAAGTCTGTAAACTGGGGGTTCGTCCACCACTTGGTGAATTGTGAGCTCACTTCGGAAGCTGCAAAGGCTGCCTCAGAGGCTCCAGGATGTCCTCAGAGATACTGGCCTGAGTTGGACAGAGAGTCCACATATGTGCTTCCTGTAATAGTTTTTCTCCCCTTTTTTACTAAGAGAAAACCACAGTGAGAAAATTCTAGCACTGTCCTTTTTGGCTCCAGGCCCTTACAGGGCTGTTGGCACTTGGGTAGATTCCTCTCAAACCTTTTCACCTGGTCCCACATCGCAGTCCTGTGCTTCCTGCTGCCCCAGCACCACTCCACCTAACTTCTCGTCTGCCGCAGAAGCTGAACTGACCTTCATTCTCTCCAAACATGCCCTTTGGCTCTTCTGCTTTGGCTAACAGCAAAGTGTTGTCAGTTTAATTTTCTACTCTTAAATGGAGAACTTACTGTGTGCTGGGTTTTCTTCCAGACAGCCAAGACAAAAGAAAGAAAACATGAACAGGGGAGAGGGGGACTAACATTGATGGAGTGTCTGTCATGTGGCAGGCTTTGTAAACACATGGAAAAGAGAATAATAACCAAACCCTGAGAGGCAGCCATTTTTATTCTACTTTAGAGGGGAAACTGAGGTGTAATGAGGTTAGTCCTTCTCCAACATTCACACAAACAGTGACTGGCATAGGCTGAATTTAAGCCTAGGTATGTAGATTCCAGATATGATCTTGGCGCGTGATCTGCATCTGAATGGCTTTAGTCCAGTGGGGTGTCTGGAATTATGCACAGCCTAATAGAGTCGCTTTGCATAACCTCTTCTAAAAAGTAGATCCTGGTGAAACACATGACTTTCTCCAAGGAGAACTGATTTAGGAGAGCAAAAATTAAAGTGGTGGGCCACAGACTGAAAAAAAGAGCAAGGTTTATTGTCTACCTGTGCTAAGCAGTGTCCTTTCTTTACTAATTCAGGTTGTTATAGCACACACACTTCCTCAGCTCTTAGTATAAGTCAGAGCACATATGCAAACAATGCCCACGTGCCCTCCCTCACTGAGCTTGCATTCTGGTAGGGGAGACAGACACTAGACACATAATCAAGCAAGTCAGTATTCAAATGGAATTCTGGCGAGTTCTGTGAAGGAAAGTGGTATGTTGGCCTCTAAGGAGCAGCGAGGACTCACCCGGCTCCAGGGCAGCCAAAGAGGCTTCCTTGAGGAGGTGATTGCCACTGGGTGGCCTGCAGGTTGAAGGAGAGTTAATCAGACAGGAAGAGATGGGGATTTCGGTGGGGCGTAGAAAAGAAATCTTGCAGACACACACAACGACATGTGCAAGGGTCCCAAGGTGGGGAGGGAGCGGAGACGGTGGGCAGAGGGCAGGGCTGGAGGAATGAAGGAGCATGTGCTGTGCAGGGTAAGGCAGGTGGAATGCAAACACGCCCATCTCTGCATCCTCCAGGGACTCGTGACCTTCTCACTCTGACCCTGCAGCTTCTGCCTTCAGGAGTTGGAGTCTAAACCCCTCCAGCCACCCTGCTGCCAAAACTGGGCCTGCCTTGCTTTGACTAAAAGGACATGGTGAGCACAAACCCTTCTGAGCCTCAGCCTCAAAAGGCCTGTGTGCTTCTTCCCACTCTGTCTCTGTCTGTCTCTCTCAATTCCGCCCAGGCAGAGGCCGGTGACACAAGCCAACGCCATCCTAGGCCAGCCAGCTCCAGCTCCCCCGTCAATGAGACAGACTCAAGCATGAGCCCAGCTGAGATCAGCAGATCCAGCCCCCATGAGAAGGGCTGCCAAGCTGACTCATAGACTCAGTGAGAAATAAGAAATAGCTGTAATTTTAAACCACTAAATTTTGGAGTGGTGCGTTAGGCTGCAATAGCCATTTCATCAACACAGGAAAGAACTAGGGATGGTGAGAACCGTAGGTCACATTAAGAATTTTTTATTTTATTCCATGGGCAAGCCAGTGAAGCATTTTTCTTTTCTTTTTTCTTTCTCTCTCTCTCTTTTTTTTTTTTTTTTTTTTTTGCAGGGA
The DNA here is from genome assembly GCF_028885625.2 of Pongo pygmaeus. Taxonomy (NCBI): domain Eukaryota; kingdom Metazoa; phylum Chordata; class Mammalia; order Primates; family Hominidae; genus Pongo; species Pongo pygmaeus. The sequence goes on from NC_072385.2 coordinate 131,388,021, forward strand.
AGTGATATGATTAAGTTGGCATTCTAGAGAGACAATTTTCTGAGCAGTCAGAGAACAGCAGCTGTGTGGGAGGCTCTCATTCACAAATGACATCACCAGTATGTCTCTAGGAAACAAAGCCTGACCTCTTTGTTTCTGTTACCTGCTATCATGTTCATTAGCTAAATTTTATCAACCTCTCTGGGTCTTAAATCCATGAGCATTAAGGCAGCTCTGAGTGAGAGGCTACAACCATTCACTGCGGCCACAGATTTCACCAGAGAGCTGGTGACAATAAATGAATATTCATTAATCCATTCCATGTACAACACCAGCCAGCCACCCACATACCTTCACATCCACCCATCTGCCCACCCCGCCGTTCGTCACTCCTTCCATCCCCCTGTCCATGCATCCTCCCTTTCTTCCTTTGATGGAGGGTGACCTTTGCACCTGTCTAGCTAAGTATAATACCTCCATTTTTCCTTAGGTCTCAGTGTCCTCACCTCCGTAAAGACCTTATTTTCCAGACATTCTTCACGCTAAATCCTGCATTGTCCCTTTCTTCTCTCTATTGTTTTATTTCCAAGAGCAGATACACGTTATTTATTTCTTCATTCCTTAGTAAATCCTCTCGACTTTTCTTTGTCCTCAAGGTATCACCCTGTGTATCTAGTTCCCTTGATAGACAAACTCCCTGAAAGGGCACCTACCTGCACCTCCTCCACTTCTCCCCTGCTATGCTCTCACGGTGGCTGTCAGTCTTCTCTGCATCCTCCAGCAAAACTCTTCTCGTCAACATCAAGTGATCAGGCCTTGCTCTTTCCTCCTTGAAGCCATTTCTTTGTGTGGCCTTCAGGACATCACCTGCCTCATGTTTCTCCTACTGCTCTGTCTCCTTCTTAGTCTCCTTTGCAGATAACTTAAAGCTGGAACATCAGGGCTTAGTCTTTGAAATGTTTTTATTATGGTCACATTTATGCCTTACTGATTCCATTCAGAGTCATAGCTCTAAACACGCTCTGGATGTTGATGAGTCCCATTGCATATGTCCAGCCCCATTCTCTCCACAAACTCCACACTCATCTATAAAACTGTGTGTGTATAGCAATTCTGCTTAGGTGTTCAACAACTGCAAGAGGTCCCATGTGAACTTCAAAGCCTGCTTCTCTTGCTTTCTTCCTAAATCAACTAATGATCATCACATCCTTCCAGTTACTCAGCCCAAACACATAAGAATGACTTTTATCTCTTTTTTTTATTCTCTGAATACATTACTAATCCATCATCAAATCCTGTTGAGTGTAACAACAAAATACAAAGAGCAATGACTACTGCTCAACAGCTTCTTCTGTCTGTGTATAAAAATGGCCTCAACCCGCTCTCTCTGCACTCACCTTGAACCTTAGAGTCAATGCTCAGCAGAGGAACCAAAGTCACTGTAAAACACAAATGATACATGAGCATTCCACTGATTAAAAGCAAGATACTCATAAGATTTGCTATGTACTCAGAGTAGACCTAAATCGAAGCCTGTGGGACAGAGTCCTACGTGATCTTACCTCCATCAGGACTCTGACCACTGGATTCCATAGTCACTTGTGCTTATTCCACATTATCTATGCTAGACCCCTCCTGGTCTTTAAAGAAACTCGGCAGGCTCGGCTGGGCGCAGTGGCTCACGCCTATAATCCCAGCACTTTGGGAGGCCGAGGTGGGCAGATCACGAAGTCAGGAGATCGAGACCATCCTGGCTAACACGGCGAAACCCTGTCTCTACTAAAAATACAAAAAATTAGCTGGGCATAGTGGCGGGTGCCTGCAGTCCCAGCTACTCGGGAGGCTGAGGCAGGAGAATGGCATGAACCCAGGAGGCGGAGCTTGCAGTGAGCTGAGATCGCGCCATTGCACTCCAGCCTGGGTGACAGAGCAAGACCCTGTCTCCAAAAAAAAAAAAAAAAAAAAAAGAAAGAAAGAAAAAGAAAGAAACTAGGCAGGCGCAGGCCTAAGAGCTGTGGCATTGATATTCCCATTTATTGTAGTGCTCTGCCATCAGCCTGATCCTCACGCCAGCAGGGGCTTCTCCATCAGCCTCCTCTCTCACTCCAGCACATGCTCCTCCATCAGCCTCCTCCCTCAGTCCAGCAGGTGCTCCTTCATCAGCCTCCTCCTCACTCCAGCAGGTGCTCCTCCATCAGCCTCCTCCTCACTCCAGCGTGTGCTCTTCCATCAGTCTCCTCCCTCAGTCCAGCAGGTGCTCCTCCATCAACCTCCTCCTCTCTCCAGCAGGTGCTCCTCCATCAGCCTCCTCCCTCAGTCCAGCAGGTGCTCCTCCATCAGCCTCCTCCTCTCTCCAGCAGGAACTCCCCCATCAGCCTCCTCCTCTCTCCAGCAGGTGCTCCTCCATCAGCCTCCTCCCTCAGTCCAGCAGGTGCTCCTCCATCAGCCTCCTCCTCTCTCCAGCAGGTACTCCCCCATCAGCCTCCTCCCTCACTCCTGCAGGTGCTCCTTCCTCAGCCTCCTCCCTCAGTCCAGCAGGTGCTCCTCCATCAGCCTCCTACCATAGTCCAGCAGGTACTCCTCCATCAGCCTCCTCTCTCACTCCAGCACATGCTCCTCCATCAGCCTCCTCCCTCAGTCCAGCAGGTGCTCCTCCATCAGCCTCCTCCTTCACTCCCCCAGGAGCTCCTCCATCAGCCTCCTTCCTCACTCTAGCCAGTGCTCCTCCATCAGCCACCTCCCTCACTCCAGCCAGTGCTCCTCCATCAGCCACCTCCCTCACTCCAGCCGGTGCTCCTCCATCAGCCACCTCCCTCACTCCAGCCGGTGTTCCTCCATCAGCCTTCTCCTCACCTCAGCAAGTGCTTGTCCAACAACAGCCTCCTCCCTCAGTCCAGCAGGTGCTCCTTCATCAGCCTCCTCCTCACTCCTGCAGGTGCTCCTTCCTCAGCCTCCTCCCTCAGTCCAGCAGGTGCTCCTCCATCAGCCTCTGCCCTCAGTCCAGCAGGTTCTCCTCCATCAGCCTCCTACCATAGTCCAGCAGATGCTCCTCCATCAGCCTCCTCTCTCACTCCAGCACGTGCTCCTCCATCAGCCTCCTCCCTCACTCCGGCAGGTGCTCCTCCATCAGCCTCCTCCTCTCTCCAGCAGGTGCTCCCCCATCAGCCTCCTCCCTCAGTCCAGCAGGTGCTCCTCCATCAGCCTCCTCTCTCACATTTTTTTTTAAAGTACCCATCTCACTGAGGCCTCTCTCTCAACCTCATTTCTCAATTTTTACCCCACACACTTCCTGTGCTTGGCATCTTTTTTTTTTTTCTTTTTAGGATACTTCCAACATTTTACATACTTTACATATTTCTCTTGTTCATTGTCCCCTACACTACTAGGCCTGAGCCATGGGGAGAATGATTTTGCTGTTTTCAAGGCCAGATCAGTCATCATGTTTTTCAGTACTCAGGAAATGTTGATAGAATGAATGAATAACTGGATGAATACACATAAATGTGTCGAGCATCAGGACATGACAGGATCAGACTTGTCAGAGATTCTCCTTGCCTGAACCAACCTGTGCCAGTGCTGGACGTGTCAGCGCCCATGGCCCTGCGTGGGAATGGAGTTGCTCAAATGCCCTGCGGAAAATGTGCCTGGATGTTACCACCGAGGTGAGCACAGAGGCAGGGCCTCCCTCCTGCATGGTGCTGAGACCTGGGCGGAGCAAGCTTATCTCTACTGAACCTTCACTTTGTGCCAGGGACTACTTAGACACTGTGTAGAGGTTGGGGCTGATGCCACTGAGGTGAGCACAGAGGCCGGGACTCCCTCCTGCATGGTGCTGAGGCCTGGGAGGAGCAAGGTGATCTCTACTGAACCTTCACTTTGTGCCAGGGACTACTTAGACACCATGTAGAGGTTGGGGCTGATGTTGGGTAATGGGGTCCCTGCTCCCAGTTAGATGTCAGCTTGAGGAAGTCGGCAGCCCCTCTGTCCTGGGCTCCTCACCTGCATCATGGGGCCCTGGGCTGAGCCTCCACCTCTGTCTGGTCCTAAGCCAATGATCCATCCCCTGCTGGCCTCGTTCACGCCCTGCTCTTTTCCAAGGCTTCTTCCCGTGACTCTGCCTGACCTGTCAGCTGCTCTGCAGATCAACTTTGAAATGCACGTTGTCAGGAGCACCTAAGCCTCAAATTCCAGGCTGGTGGGAGAGCCACGTTGAATATTTAATTGTTTTTCACGTGGTTGCTGCTGAGAGCTGCCCAAGGTAAGGTCAGCTCTGAGATCATCTGAGTTCGTCCGTAATCACTGCCTTTACAGACTTCTCCAAGGGTTCAGTAGGAGGCTCAATTTTCGCCCCATTAATATTAATTCGTTGGCTGTGGGGGCTTGTTCTGATGACATATTCTCTTGTTAAATATTCATTGCTGGAGCTAGAGGTGCACCACAGACTAACTATTACCAGGGGAAAATTGGAGCAAATCACCATTAACTGCTCCTGACAATCGTCTCTGATTTGTCTCTCTGCCCTTTGAGAAGCAGCCTCCCTGTCAGAGAACGTCCAGCCTGGTCCTTGTCAGGAGACGGGTGGGATGGGAGGCTTCTGGCCAGTTGCACAAGGGCTCTTCTGTAGCTCTTGGACGCACCAAAGGCCGTGCGATGGGGCCCCTGTTCTGAACAAGAGGCCCCAGCGGCGCAAATCCTCCAGCGCCAGGCTTTTCACCTCCTCTCATTGTGCACAGCCTTCTGCTGGCTTCACAGACAGTGGGGTGTTGGGGCGGAAGGTATTTTCTTCACCACATCTGCATGTTTACAGATAAGAAACCAATTCAGAGATGTGAAAGGCGTTGATCAAAGTTTGCATATTAACTAGGGTGGGGCTGGGAGAAAAATCCCTGACACGGTAGGCTTCTTATTGGTAAATCAAAACCAGTAATCAATATCCTATAGCTGGTTCCATCAAGTAATGTTTAGATCCCACAAGAGTGAGAGTCAACATGCTTATAAAGTAAACTTGCTCATCAAATTATTTCAGATGAGACCAGGTGTATTCGGGGTGGTATGGCTGTGGACTCATCCAGTTATTTTAAACAGCAATCAATCAACAGGACTTGACTGACCCTCTGCCCAGCTCTGAGCACCATTCTAGGCCTGGTGGAGGAGCCCGTAATGCCAGGGCCTCATATGACTCTAGAATGAGTCCCCAGCACAGGCACTGCCAGTGGCACAGAGCCACCCACTAACCTGCAGATGCCTCCAATGTGCTTTGAATCCATTCTGTCTTGTTTTAGTTGGACAGAACCAGGCTCTGTTGCCTGCTGTCTAGAATCTAAACCATTAGGTTGATGCAGAAGTATCCCGGTTTTTGCCGTTACTTTCCATGGCTAAAACCATGATTACTTTTGAACCAGTGTAATAGTATCAAGTGTCAGCTGAAAATAATTGGATTAAATGTTTTCTGGTTCAAAATTCTTCTTCTTGGGGAATACACTGAGTATTTGGTGGCTAAGAATCTACTTCTTGGCCTAGAAACTCTAGGCCATTGCCACCTTTTTTTTTTTTTTTTTTGTCTTGGACCTTTCTTTTCTTTGGTCATTTGTGTTTTAGTTCAATTGTCAATTTCTTCACCTAACCTTAATGTAAAGGGACTCTTGAAGCCAGTGGCCACCTGAGATGTGGGAAGGAGCAATCAGTCACAGCTACACAGGAGGGCCTGCCAGGGTGCTCTCTCTCTCTCTCTCTCTCTCTCACAGACACACACACACATGCACACACACACACACACACACACACACACACATTAATACTATGCACATCCATACATTCAGGGCCAGAGGAGGTGGGATTGTACTCAGTGATAACACAAGTTGCCGCCGAATCTCCCTGCTGCTCCTGCCGCTGATGTCACTGCGAGGAGTCAACAATCCTCAAAAACGAAAAAAAAAAAAAAAAAAGGAAAAGAAAAGCAAAAAGGAAAAAACAAGAGTGTGCCGTCTGAGATAGTTCTAGTCTTACTGACTTTCTCCTGGCTCAAATCCTGTTTTCTCTAGGATTACTAGTGACTTTCCTGGAACTTTTTGTCATGAAGCCTCTGGGGTTAGTTGTCCACTGTGGCAAAATGCTGTCTTGATCTGATGTCTGTGACCTGGGAGCCTGATATGCGCTATTTTATCTCTGCACATGATCTTTTTTTCTAAGATGAGATCAGCATGACTTTCCATGGTTTCAGGGCTGTGCCCTACCAATGCCCTTGCCAATGTGTCCATCTTTCCTGGGCTCTGCTTTCTCTGAGCCTGTGTCCATCTTTCCTGGGCTCTGCTCTCTCTGAGCCTGTGTCCGTCTTCCCTGGGCTCTGCTTTCTCTGAGCCTGTGTCCGTCTTCCCTGGGCTCTGCTCTCTCTGAGCCTGTGTCCGTCTTCCCTGGGCTCTGCTCTCTCTGAGTCTATGTCCATCTTTCGTGGGCTCTGCTCTCTCTGAGCCTCCCTGTCACCATCCCTCAGGGCTGATTCCTCCCCGGCCAGCTCACAGGTGGGTTTCAGGAGCCTCTTCGCAGTCTGCATGCGCTGCTTCTCAATTGTTGGCTCAGGATATGAATACAGAAATGCTGCGCCATGATGGGCTGTGTGTCTGCTGCTCAAACTTCAGCTGTGGTTTCAGCATCCCAGCCAGTAATTTCCCAGGAACCCACCTCCTATTATACCTCAGAACAGGTTCCTTCCCAGCACCCTTTCCCCGATGATGAGGCATCGCAGGCACTTTCGATTTATGATTGTTGCCTTAACACCCCCGGGCTCTGCGGGGTGGCTGCGCTCCATGGTCATTACGAATTACAAAGGCAACAATTTGTTGAACACCTATTATGTTCCAGGCATTTTCCAAAACGATTGCCTAGAAGGTATTTATTTCCAAACCTTACACAGGATGCCCACTTTTTTCTTAAATTGTGGTAAAATACACATAGCATAAATTTTACCACTTTAACTATGTCTAAGTTTACTGTTCAGTAGTGTTAGGTATATTCACATTGTTGTACAATCAATATCCAGAACACTTTTATCTTGAAAAACTGAAACTGTCCCCATTAAAGAATAACTTTCTCCTTTCCCTCAGCTCCTGGCAGCTGCCTTTCTACTTCCTGTCCTTATGAACCTGGCTACTCTAGATATTTCATATAAATGGACTCACACAGTGTGTGATTTTGTGTGAGTGTGTGACTGACTCCTTTAACTTAGCATAATGTCATCAAGTTTAATGAATGTTGTGACACGTGGAAGAATTTTCTGGCTCGGTCCTGTGGCTCATGACATGCCCTGCAGGCTGATGTGAGGAACAAGCCATGGCCAGCGATGCTTGTCTCTGCTCCTCGCTGTTCACAAACTCGTTAGTAGCTGAGACTTGACTCCCCACAGTCCCCCACTGCCTGTCTCTTCAAAGCAAGGCCATTTCTCCCACTCAGCCTGAGTCTCCTTGAGTGGAGTCTTTCAACAGCCAGGGCCCCTTTCCTGGGCAGAGACCCCAGACCAATCTGAATAACGGCACCCTGTATATGTCTGTGAAGTTCCGGAAGGCAGTTGACAGGCCAGCCTCGCCCTGGCATCCATCACCCTGGGGCCCGGATGCCTCTGCCCGCTCAGCCTCAGTGACCTTAGGGCCTCTGGGGTAGAGAAACAAGGATGGACGCACTGAGCTCTGGGGCGGAGTGGACATGCCGGCCAGGCCAGGCTGTGGCGTCATCCTGGGCGGGGGGCTGTCGAGTGTTGCCCCTGGGGGCTTGGAGAGAGTGGGTTTCTCATGGGTTTCACATCAGGCGCAGCTGGGCCAGCACTGTGGTTTGCCATGAAGCAGCTGGAGGACTGAGGGAGAAATGGGCTCTCAGTGAGACACAGCTCCCTCCTGTCTAAAATGGGAACTTGGTGGTGCCCCAGGCCAGAGAAGGCACCCCTGCTCACAGTCACTCTCTATATTGGAAATGGGGCTAAGGGTCTGCAGACGCTTGTCCCAACTCTGACATTACCCATTTGTAGAACCTTGGACCAGTGAATCAACTGCCATAAATCCCAGTTTCCACACCCGGGAGGTGGATTTCTCAATGCCACACACGCTTCCAGCCAGCTCAAGAGACTGAGCGAGACTGGACTTGCAGCGGCTGGCGCAGTCCTGCACACGCATCTGCAGCAGTTCTCTGCAGTGGGTGGCGCGGTGCCTGCACACACGTGTGTGTGGCAGTTCTCAGCAGTGGGTGGCGTGGTGCCTGCACATGCGTGTGCGGCGGTTCTCAGCAGTGGGTGGTGCGGTGCCTGCACACGTGTGTGTGGCAGTTCTCAGCAGGGGATGGCCCAGTGCCTGCACACACATGTGCGGCGGTTCTCAGCAGCGGGCGGTGCGGTGCCTGCACATGTGTGTGTGGCGGTTCTCAGCAGCGGGTGGCGCAAAGCCTGCACACGTGTGTGTGGCGGTTCTCAGCAGCGGGTGGCGCAATGCCTGCACACGCGTGTGTGGCGGTTCTCAGCAGGGGGCGGTGCGGTGCCTGCACATGCGTGTGTGGCGGTTCTCTGCAGGGGGCGGCACAGTGCCTGCACACGTGTGTGTGGTGATTCTCAGCTGCCGTTTCCTGAGTCTTCCTCTCTTTCCATCCAAACTCTACACACTTGCTTACAACACTGAAAGTGCAATGCAGTCTCTTGGGGCCTCGCTTTCATCCTTTGGGAGATCTTGGGCTAAAGAATAGTATCCAAGGACAGTTCTGACTTTAGTACTTGGGTTTATTTATTTTTTTTTAAAAAAAGCAATATTCATCAAACTAAAGTAAACAGAATGTTGCAATTAGCTTCTTATTGTCACTGAACTCAGTAATGAAGGAATTGAGAATTTTGTTTTCCTTTCATCATTTTTATGTTTCCTTGTATGCTGTAATGAATGTCGCCACTTACTCTCAGGTAACTATGTGGAGTGACATGAGCTAATTACATACTTTGTAACCTCCAATCAGCAGAATCTCACAATATATCAGGATAATGCCCTTGTATTTCACTGCGGGAATGGCTGGCAGAATTGCAGGTTAATTATGCATGCATTTAATAGAATCATGGTGTGGGGGAGGAGTGGGGGCCTCAGGAGAGAGAGATGTGGAGTCAGCTCCTCTGCCCTTCCCAGTCCTGACGGCTGCACAGTTGTCCTCTGCTGCCAGGGTGGTATATGTTGGTTGCATTTATTTGTATGATTATAAAAACCCCTTACCCTTGCAAAGCAATTTATACTGAACAAAATATATTCATAGGTAGTATTTCATTTGATTCACAAATAAACTTAGGAATTGGTAGACAAAGGAGGAATATTAGTATGTTTATTTTGATTTTTTTTTTTTTTTTTTTTTTTACAAATGAAACTGTGGCTCAGAAGCGATGAAGCTAAGCTCTGGCAGAACCGGGACTCAAACCCCTGTCCCTGGACCCGGAACTCGGGGCTCTTCCAGGACCACATCTCCTGCAATAGAGTTTTAGACATGGGGAGCAATAGCAAGCTGAGCTTCCTCCATCTCTGGCCACCCATGGCTGTCTCTGCCACACGTGGTCACACGTACGACATCCTTTTATTATCTTCATCACCCTCAATGATGTCCACATCTGCTCACTCACTTCCCTGTCATCTCATGGCGGGTGCATGGGGCATTGGCTGTCCTTGCTGTCTGAGGCCATCCTAGAGACCCGAGTTGCTATGGGCATCTGCGATGCCCATAGGCCCCTGCTGTTGAGGAGAATGTGTTCCTTCGATGTTGGAGCAGACCATTTTCTTCCTGAGCCCTGGCTTTCATTCCTGCCATTTCTTGTTTTCCTCCCACTGTGAGTGGCTGCATCTTGGTGGGGTCGGCCGGTCACCTTCACATTGCTGTGTGTCTTACATCTTGCATGGCCTCCCAGGAGACCAGGCCACACGTGTGTGAGGACTGTGTGGAAGTGCGAGTCCATGAGAGAGAGTCTCAGGCAGGCGTCGGAATCTATGGCGTTAATTCTCTCTGACAGCCTGGAGCTGCCCCTGCTCATATTCTGGTTCTCAGCTGTGTCCCTCGTAGCTGAGGGCACTGACTAGGAGACCTCTGGACAAGCGATGTGTGTCTGTCCCCACAGTGCCATGGCCTGCCAGCTGAGGGAGCGGCTTCTCATTGACTGAGGGAGCAGCGCAGATGAGCGGACGCCCTGTGAGCAGCCACAGCCAGCACCTCCTCCATTAGTCCATTAAAAAGATCAAGTGTGCGTGGGGGGCGTGGTGGGTGGGGAGGGCTGGAAAGCGCCCCCTGAGCATTCATGTGGCAGGTGGTCTGTGCAGACGAGACTCGTTCTTGTTCATGATGCCTCTAGGAAGCAGGAGCCATGCTCTCACTTCACAGATGGAGGGTCTGGGGCTCGTAGGCAAAGCTGCTCTCTATGCCCTGCTGACATGTGGCTGGGGACAGGGACCAAGCCCTCTCCACCCCTGCTGCCTCCTTCCTCAGCCTGGAGCACTCCAAGGACCGAGACTCCAGCTGGCTCCCAAGGCCTGGTCTCAGGTGCGCTGCGGCCAGCGTGGGGTGGAGGGAAGGCCGCCGGACGGTGCGGGGTGTGCAGAGGCTGTGCCGCAAGGTGGCTCCTGTCGGAGGGGAGCCCGGACTTGGGCATCACTGGCCACCTGTGATTCTGGTAGCTGCTCCCCAGGACAGTGAAGTAAATGTGTCATCTGCCTCTTCCAAGAGTCGCTCACCTTTTCTCTCTGGCAACAGCTGGAGGTGGACTTATTCGCTGGAAAGGGGCCTCAAAGGACAGCTCCCCTGATGAGGAGAAAGTGCTCACACCTTGTGGTCCCCCAGTCCTGGGAGAAGAGGGCCTCATTTTGGGGTCTTTCTTTAGTGAAATGGAGATTGCCTTGTCCTGGAGATTGCCTTGTCCTGGAGTCTGCCCAGCTCTGAATTTCCTCTCTTCCAGGAAGTCTGGGTGCCTCCTGTCCAGGGTATAAGCCCTTGAAGGAGCTTTGGAGGGGGAAGGAGCAGGTGTTGCCTGTCATCCCAGGTCTTCACAGGGCAGGAGTGTGCCTGGTGGTGTGGACCTGGGGCCTCCCCAGAGAAGAGGGTCGGGGATCAGCAGTGAGAGGAGGAAGAGCTATGAGGTAAGCTCTTTCTTCAGAGATGTTTGCGGAATTTTACCCTCAGGAAGTTAAAGCCGGGCAAGGCTGGGGCTGTGGCACCATTCATCCTGCTCTGGGGTCACTATCCTGAGGCCCAGGTCACAGCGGGCTGGTGTAGGAGAAGAGAGGCCTGGCCTCTGGGGCACTGGGGAGTCTTTTCCCATTCAAATCCTCTTATTCATCCAGCGGCAGCTCCTGAGTGTGGCCCTGGGGTGGGCAGTGGGGATATCAAGGCTTGACAGGTCCCTGTGGAGGGGGCAACTCCCACCATGGAGGGAGGTGAGCAGCGAAGGGATGATGTGGAGGAAGACAGCAGGGCCTGGTGGCCATTTTCTTGAGACATCTGAGAATTCGAAGAGGCTGGTGGGCAAAGCCCATGGGTCCACCCCGCCCAGGGGAACACACAGTGTCCAGGGAAGATGTATTGGCAACACCTGCCAAGGGCCAGATGGGGGCCGGATGCGGCCCTGGAATGCACTGGCCCATTCGGTGCCACATGGGCACCTCCACAAAAGCCCGAGTGTGCCAGCAGCTGGACGGGTCAGCTGGGCATCCTCCAGGCCCCACATCCCTCCTGGCAGGAAGCCCTCCCTGCTGCAGCCCCGGGCAGCTGTACCTCCTCTCCCTTGCACCCTGATGTCTCCCCTCACTCTTTCCCTCCAGTCTGGAATGAAGAGATGAGAAGCTGGAGCTTCTGATGTGAAAAATAACCCTTCAGCCACAGCTGCATCACCAGGCACAGGACTGCATCCTGTGGTTCACCTAGAATTCTTGACCAAGGCATCATCATGGTGTCCTCCCTCCCTCCCTCCCCGTGTTCTCTTCTGGCCCCCCTGCCATCCGCTACCCAATCTCCAGTAGCCCAGCCACCTCCTCACTCCACCAACCTCTTATCCCCGACACTGATGGCCGGTCACTGTCACTCCCTCCCTCCCTCTTGACTACCCCTGTTTTTTCTCCTCCCTCTCAGGCGTTCTGCTGGGCTCTTTTCTGGGCCCCACCTCAACACAGAGGCTGGTATTTCTTGGGTCTCTTGTTCTTCTGCTTTGGGCAGAGGTGACTGCAGGCCTTTGGTGACTTTAGAAATGCTGCAGCAATGAAGGCTCTGAGACCTGGATACTCGATGGCACTAGACTCAGTGCCCTGCACAGAGCTCCTGCCCAGTGCGATGAAGAATGAAGCGGGCACCACACAGAGCTCCTGCCCAGTGCAGTGAAGAACGGAGCGGGCACCGCACAGAGCTCCTGCCCAGTGCGATGAAGAATGGAGCAGGCACCACACAGAGCTCCTGCCCAGTGCAGTGAAGAACGGAGTGGGCACCGCACAAAGCTCCTGCCCAGTGCGATGAAGAATGAAGTGGGCACCGCACAGAGCTCCTGCCCAGTGCAGTGAAGAGTGAAGTGGGCACCGCACAGAGCTCCTGCCCAGTGCAGTGAAGAGTGAAGCGGGCACCGCACAGAGCTCCTGTCCAGTACGATAAAGAATGAAGCGGGCACTGTGGCCATCTTCATGTGGCAGCTCAGGGAGAGGAAAGGAGACCAGTGTCCATCATCACTCAGCTGCTCTCTTTCTCACTGGTGCCTGCTACCCTCCTGTCTCCTCTCTGCCCTGCGGGCTCCTCCCTCCCTAGCTGGGAGGGGACAGTTGGTCCAGGTGTCATTTCCTCCAGAGCTTGGACAGAGCCGGGCCCTCCCTGCCCCCAGGAGGCTACCCTTCTGTTACTGTTAAACATTCGGCGGACTCACCACTCCGTGCAGGGCATGAGGCCGCATCCTGGGTTAAGAAAACAAGCTCTTGGAGGGGAGAGACCTTCCTTATTTCCTGTGCATCCCTCACAAGCAAAGTGACAAGCAGGTCACAAGCAAGTGGCCCAGCTCCATTCATGTTTGGAGTGTCTACTTGGGGGTGAGACTCGTAGCCATCTGCAGCCACACAGGCCTCACACAAGGCCTCATCCTATCCTTATGGCAACTGGGGGAAAAGTTCAGGAAAAGCTTTCAAGTACCATCAGGCCTGTTTCCCAGAAGAGGAAATGGATGCTGATAGCAGCTAATTTACCTGCCCAAAGCACATAGTAGGAGGCACGGTCAGGACTTTAATCCTGAGCTTTTGACTCCAGGCTCTAGATTCTGTAAACTCTTTAGGAAGCGTACTCCCTGGCCAAGTGCGGTGTTTCACTGGCTTAGGAATTTAACATGCGTGGGCAAAACGGCCACAGTGAGCACACCTCCATGCAGGAGGGATGGAAGGAAGAAGGTCGGCATCACCCGGGGCTGTGACCCTCCCGCAGGTCGTGTGCCTCCCTTGTGCCCCAGTGACCATGAGGGCCCCCTCGTCTCTGCTGCGGACTCCCTGCCAGCAGGCAACAGGTCTATGGGCTGTGGTTTTTTTGCTTTTTCTGAGACAGAGTCTGGTTTGGTCACTGAGGCTAGAGTGCAGTGGCATGATCTTGGCTCACTGCAACCTCCGCCTCCTGGATGCAAGCGATTCTCCTACCTCAGCCTCCCGAGCAGCTGAGACTACTGGCGTGAGCCACCACGCCCAGCTAACTTTTGTATTTTTAGTACAGACAGAGTTTTACTATATTGGCCAGGCTGGTCTCGAACTCCTTACCTCGTGATCCGCCCACCTTGGCCTCCCAAAGTGCTGGGATTACAGGCATGAGCCACTGTGCCCGGCCTGGGCTGTGTGTTCACCACTGAGAGAGGCTGTTGAGATCCCAAATAGGCCCTGTTGAGACCAAGCCTGGCAGGGGCAGAGATGAACAGGATTAAATGCAGCACAATAAAAAGGTGGAAATGGGCAGAGAAGGAAGAGGCTGGCTGCCAGCAGAGAAGCCCCAGTCGATCCGTGTGTGGTGTATGAGTCCTGTGTGTGGCCTGTGTGTGTGTGTTTATGGACGGTGTATGCGTGTGTGTGATGTGTATTTATGGGTGGTCAGCGTGTGTCTGTGGTGTGGTCTGTGTGTCTGGTGTGTAGCTCCAGTGTGTGTTTGTGTATGCTTGTGTGCACATGTGTGTTGTTGTCATGCAGTACATGGGTGTTATGTGCGTGCTTATGTGTGGTGTGTATCTGGCGTGTGATGTGTTGTGTGTAGTTATATGTGGTCTGTGTGTCTGGTGTATGTGCGTGCTTATGTGTGGTGTGTATCTGGTGTGTGATGTGTTGCGTGTAGTTATATGTGGTCTGTGTGTCTGGTGTGTGTGCGTGCTTCTGGATGCATGTGCAAGTGTGTGCTGTGTATGGTTTGTGCTGTGTGTGTCAGCAGTGTGTGGGTGTCAGTGTGGCCAGGAGAGCTGGTTGTGGGGACAGCTGCTTTGTCACCAACTCACAACTACCCAGGGTGCAGAGATTTAAAAGCTGAAGCTTTAAGAGCTCCACGTCCCTGCGAGCCATGGGGGACTTTCTGTGAAACAGCCCACCTGGCTCCCTCCTCCGGGTTGTGCCCTGAGGGAGCATCAGGCTGCGCTCCTGAGTCTGCACCCCTGCTGGGGCCCCACCTTGGGGAGTGGATCTAGGGGGTCACTCTATAGGGAAACTGAGTGACAAGTAGGGGCCTGGCTCAGGATAGACCTGGTAGCCTGGGGGTGCAGGTGGGAGGTGCCCACCCTCCCAGGACACCTGAGTTACGACAGAACCCACTGCAGCAACAGTGTGGGCATGGCTCAGACACAGGCTGGGCCCCGGGGAGGCAGGGAAGGGAGTCAGGCAAAACTCCAGAAAGCACCTTAGGGCACAATTCATGCCTTAGACGGGAAGACCTTCCACAGCGTGTGGAGAGACCCAGCGAGCAGACTGGGCTGATTGGGGGACACAGGACTGGGAGGAAGGAGACAGGGCCAGGAGGCAGGCAGGTGCCCTGAGCAGATGTGCGTGAGTACGGCCAATCAGACCTCCCATCCAGGGGCCTCCAGGCTCTCCAGGTAGTGGTTTTTGCCACAGCTCTTCACCTCAAGATGGCAGGGGGAGCAAGCTGGGGGAGAATGTCGGGGGCTAAGGGCCACTAACATTTCATAGCTAGCAGAGCAAAGCCTCACTACGGTCAGGTCAGACAGCCTGTGGAGATGGGAAGCAGGTTGGGAGAGGAGACACGGGCCCAGCACAGGCTGGTTCAGCTGCCCTGCAGCGGGGTTTACGAATCAGTGCCAGTGCAGACAATGTGGACGCAATCCCTTTCCTAGCCCCTCCCCTCATTTCAAAACAGCTGTTTGCTTTTCCTTTAGGTGCGTCATTAAGGACTTACCTTAGCATGGAAGTGCCATGATATGCCAAATGGGAAATGCCAAGTGTACAGGATGAGCTCCTCTACCAGGCATGTGGGTGGGGTGTGCAGTCAAGTGCGGTAGTCAGGGCAGAGCGGAAGGCAGCAAAGGCAGACATGCAAGAGAGCTGATGTTCCAGGGAGCAGACACAAAGCAAGCAACACGAACCTGTGATGTGATGTGATGCGGAGGTGGGGAAAAAAGCAAGGGGAGGGATAGAGGTGACGGGCGGGGGTCAGGCTGCCAGAAAACCATCTTGGAGAAGGTGATATTTGATCAGAGAGGGAAATCAAGGTGTGAGTTGCAAGGAGATTTGGGAGAATAGTGCCCTGGAATTTGGAACAGTAGGTGCGGTCAGGGCGAGGTGGGGTGGGCTTGGCCAGAATAGCAGACAGCCACAGGGTAAGAAGGGGTGCGGTGAATGCGGGGGTCTGAGGGGTACAGACCCCGGAGTGGGGCCCTGCAGGTGCAGGCAGCAGTGCGGGTTTCGTGCCTAAAATGGCAGCTTCTAAAGCAGTAATCTAAGTACATTTGAGAACCACGCGGCACACAGGTCAGATGTCAAGGGGCAGAGGGGATGTTGGGAGGGGAGCTATGGTTGTAATCCAGGTGTCAGGAGATGGCTGATGATTTAAGTGGTAGAGGTGAAGCAGGGAATGACACGTAGATTTCAGAGACCTCACTGGTAGACAGGACGCCGCTTGGGAGGGAAAGGGAAAACTAAAGAATGACTGGGTTTTTGCCAAAGGTGTCAGGAGCTGTGGTGCCGTTTGCCGAGGTGGGAAAGACTGGATGAAGGTGGCCTTAGGAGAATGGAGAGTAGGGCTCTGCCTTAGAAACATTGAGTCTGGGGCATCTGTCAGCCCAAATGCAGCGATGCCCACTTGGGAGCTGGATGCACAGCCCTGGGTCAGGAGCTTGTCGAGGTGAGAGGTGCAAGCTTGGACGTCCATAGCATCTAAGTGGTGCTCAGTGTGACACCACTCAGTGGTGCTCAGTGGGGAAAGGCAGAGATGAGGATGGAGAGCAAGCTTGGAGGTCAGAATATGAGGAGCCATTGGGGAAGGAACCTGAGAAGCAGTCAGCAATGAGGCGAGGAGGGGCCAGAGGTGTGGCAGCCAAGGGAAGAGACATGTCAAGGAAGCAGCATTCAAATGTATCAAACACATGTCAGTGTTCAAATGTATTGAACATTGCTGCCATTCAAGGAAGCTGGAGACGGAGAATTCTTTTTGGATTCGGCTAGAGGGAGCTTTTTATTGCCCTTGATAAAAGCAACCACAGGAGACGGTGATCAGGGTGTGTTGAGGTGAGAATGGAAGGTGAGGAAGTGCAGAAAGGACAACAGGTGACAGTTTTGTAAGAAAATGGGATAAAGTTAGAGACATGGGACCTACGGGTTTCTTTCCCTGTTTTATTAAGATGGTAACTGTCACGGCATGGTTATAATCTGGTGGAAAATGGCACAATACAGGGAGACGCTGATGCTGAATGGGGAGAGGGTGAGAGTAGCAGCAGCTTCCTTGAGTGGCTGGATTTCTAGGCAACATTGAGGTATCACTAAAGTCTGTGTTCTACATTTAAATTTAAAATGAGAATGGTCAGCATGGTTGTGTGTCTGTAGGTGTGTGGATGTGAGTGTGTAATGCTTTTGTTTATCCATGGATAAGCAGAGCTTGAATTTTTCCCGGTGAATGAGTATCTTGGAAGAAATATGGAAAAAGACTTGCCAAGGTACACAAGCAGCGCTGACATTGATGAGCCATGTCCTCTGATCCATTCATGATGGAAGCGAGGCTATGGGTTATGGGCAGTAGAAGCCTGGTAGGGTGAGTGGATTGGAGGTTACAATGGGGCCAAACATGAGCTATCTTGGAAGTTCTAGAATGAGTGATCTGGAAATGATCTGGAAAAATGGACGGCTCAATGGGTAGATTTTTAAAACCAGACACCGGAGGCTACACATGATTGGTAATGCAAAGATCTAGGAGAGTGTGGCTCTGCAGTGAGAGGCTCATTCAGGTGGGGACACCACTGGGGGTGGTCGAGGGGTGTGAGCATGGAGGATGGAGTTACCCAGAGACAGGAGTGGTGACGGGAGCTGTCGTAAGTGAACCAGGTGCTAAAAAGAAGCCAGTGGGGTGCCCCCGAGCTGGTGAATGACAGAAAAAAGCAGAGTAGCATGCAGCATAATATGATGGAACATGCTTCCAAGGTGGGGGCGGTGGGGTTGTGAAGGAGAAGGAAAGAGCAATGGCTGGGGAAGATCAGGCAGGGGAGGTGCCCACACCACCTCTATCCTGGTGGTACCTTGGGTGTGGGAGATAAAAGAGCATGGCTGGAAAGAGGACTTGGTGATCTTAAGGGAGATCCACACTTCAGTCGGAGGGGGAAGTGGATGGAAGACTCAGGGAGGGTGTGGGGATGTGTGGTTGACAGTCCGTGCCCGTGAGAGAGCAGAGAGAAAGGGTGATTGGGACTGGGAAAATGTGTTGAATGGGAAGAGATGATGCATGTGAGTGGGGGTCACGGCTTTGGGTGATGACAATAAGTTAATAGTGGGAAGGCTTGGTTTTTGAATTGTAACAGGTATGATAGTTTTACTTTTGGTCTTTAAGGCATGGGGCAATCGTGTCTAACGGCAGCGCCTGCTGTAGTCTGAATGTTGAGGTCCCCACCCCAAGTTGATGTGTGGATCCTTAATCCCCAGTGCAGTGGTGCTGGGAAGTGGGGCCTTGGGGAGATGGTTAGTTCCTGAAGCAAAGCCCTCATGAACGGGATCAATGTCCTTAGAGAAGACATCTCAGGGGCTTGTTCTCCGCTTCTGCCATGTGAAAACCCAGAAACAAGGCACCATTTATGAAGCAGAAAGAGCCCTGGCCAGAAGCCACATCTTCTGGCACTTTGATATTGGACTTCCAGCTCCCAGGACTGTGAGCAATACACTTTTGTTGCTTATAAGTTATTGAGTCCAAGGTATCGTGTTATAGCAGTCTACATGGCCTAAGACAGTGTCCTTAGAATGGTATTCACCCACTTGCAGAGGTGCAAGCAGTGCTGACGTGGTGCTGGTAAGATGGACAGAGAGTGGACTGGCCATGCGCATGTGAAGCTCTGGCTTCACTTTGGTACAAGTGGAGATGGGCTTCCTGCCGTGGAAGGGAGAGGATATGAGGACCAAGGGAAGTTCCCGAGATATGGGGGGACTGAGATGGGAGAAGCTGCGGCTTGATGAGGGGCAGTGTTCCCAGGGTCACACGGGATCTGGAGGACCCACGTGCACCAACTGTTGTCTTATCTGAGGTTTGGGTGTATCTCATTCCATGAGGAAACTTCCAGGCCATTGTGTTTGATTCTGGGTCCCAGTTACTGGTTAGAGCTCTTGCTGAAAGTCAAGCCTTGGACCAGGGGATGCCCTTTAACCTGGCCAGGCTGCTGTTGTTCAGAGATGACAGGCTCAGCCTTTTGAGATTTTTGGGAAGGCTGGAAAGAGGGCCTGTCATCCAGGGACACGTTGGCTATGCTTGAGGGTGTGGCTGGAAGAGCATGGGCTGTGGAGGCAGAATGAACTGGATTCTGGCCTCTGACCTCTGGTTACAGCTGTATTTTCACATTTAATCATCTCCATAAATGTGCTTCCTGACAGTGTGGACAGGAATGCAGGATGCACGTGCTGGTCTACTGTGAAGGTCAAATGCAGAGGTGCACTTTCACCCCCTCTGCTTTGCAGATGAGAAACTGTGAAACTTAGGGAGGGCAAGTGACAATGTGACTCTGAGATCTGAACCCAGACTCACACAACATTAAAAATTCTGATGCCTTTCCTATCCCATCAGCAGCCTTTGGGTGCTACTAGTTCAAGTCTCTTGGGAAATGGGACTTAGAACAATAAGCTCTTCTCCACATGTTCATGTAATGTAATTGCAAAGTTATTGGCAGGGGCCCCGTGGGAAGTGGCCTAAGCCCCTCTGCAGAATCCCATCTGTCTCATGACTACTGGTGGTGTGATCCTCCATTGGGATGTTGTGGGCACCTGCTCTGTGCCCCAGTCTATCTCATGACCACAGGTGGTGTGATCCTCCACTGGGATGTTGTGGGTGCCTGCTTTGTGCCCCAGTCTGTCTCGTGACCACTGGCAGCGTGATCCTCCATTGGGATGTTGTGGGTGCCTGCTCTGTGCCCCAGTCTGTCTCGTGACCACCAGTGGTGTGATCCTCCACTGGGATGGTGTAGGCACCTGCTCTGTGCCCCAGTCTGTCTTGTGACCACCGGCAGTGTGATCCTCCATTGGGATGTTGTGGGTGCCTGCTCTGTGCCCCAGTCTGTCTCGTGACCACTGGTGGTGTGCTCCTCCAATGGGATGTTGTGGGCGCCTGCTCTGTGCCCCAGTCTGTCTCGTGACCACCGGTGGTGTGCTCCTCCACTGGAATGTTGTGGGCGTCTGCTCTGTGTCCCAGTCTGTTGTGACCACTGGTGGTGCGATCCTCCACTGGGATGTTGTGGGCACCTGCTCTGTGCCCCAGTCTGTCTCGTGACCACTGGTGGTGTGATCCTCCGTGTGATCCTCCATTGGGATGTTTTGGGTGCCTGCTGTGTACCCCAGTCTGTCTCGTGACCACCGGTGGTGTGCTCCTCCACTGGGATGTGGTGGGCACCTGCTCTGTGCCCCAGTCTGTCTTGTGACCACTGGTGGTGTGCTCCTCCACTGGGATGTTGTGGGCGTCTGCTCTGTGTCCCAGTCTGTCGTGACCACTGGTGGTGCGATCCTCCACTGGGATGTTGTGGGCACATGCTGTGTGCCCCAGTCTGTCTCGTGACCACTGGTGGTGTGATCTTCCGTGTGATCCTCCATTGGGATATTGTGGGTGCCTGCTCTGTACCTCAGTCTGTCTCGTGACCACCGGTGGTGTGATCCTCCACTGGGATGTTGTGGGCACCTGCTCTGTGCCCCAGTCTGTCTCGTGACCACCGGTGGTGTGATCCTCCACTGGGATGTTGTGGGTGTCTGCTCTGTGCCCCAGTCTGTCTCATGACCACCGGTGGTGTGATCCTCCATTGGGATGTTGTGGGCACCTGCTCTGTGCCCCACACTTGCCACGCGCTTCTCACGGACTTTCCTTGGATGCCAGGGTAGGTGATAAGCATGAGGTCTGAGCACCCCAAAACCGCATCCAGACTTGATTTGAGTTGAGGAAGGGTGACAGCATGGACAACTATGAATATTGGGCCTGGGGGCAGGGTACCTGCCTCCAGAAGGTCCTTGGCTGTGAATCAAGGGCTTGACCTCAGTTTCAGAGAAGCTGAGGTTATAGGCAGGGAAACAAGTGAGAGGCTCAAGGTCTGACGTGATCTGGAATTCAGAGATTGGTTAATATAATAGGATGTTAGCCTAGAACTTGGTAAGAAGCTCAGTGGAGACCCTGGCCCATGGGCCGAGGCTTTATCGGGGCCCAGAGCAGCCGTTCTTCACCTTTGCTGCACATTAAAAACACTGGAGATTTTTCAACAGTCCTGGTGCCCAAGCTCTCCCAAGACCAAATCACTAGGGGTGAGGTCCAGGTTTCAGTATCTTTTAGAGTTCACTGGGTGATTCCATTACGCAGCCAAGATTGAGAAGCCCTTGCCTACTGAAGGGGAAGCTGGAGCAAGTGCTAGCGGTGTGGCCGGGGTGTGGAGATGCAGGTGCTGGTGGTGTGGCTGGGGTGTGGAGATGCAGGTGCCAGCAGCACGGCCAGGGTGTGGAGACGCAGGTGCCAGCGGCATGGCCGGGGTGTGGAGACATAGGTGCCGGCGGTGTGGCTGGGGTGTGGAGGTGCAGGTGCTGGTTGTGTGGCCAGGGTGTGGAGGTGC
Organism: Pongo pygmaeus; assembly: GCF_028885625.2. NCBI lineage: Eukaryota > Metazoa > Chordata > Mammalia > Primates > Hominidae > Pongo > Pongo pygmaeus. The sequence continues at coordinate 131,409,256 of NC_072385.2, forward strand.
AGGTGCCGATGGCATGGCCGGGGTGTGGAGGTGCAGGTGCCGGCAGTGTGACCGGGGTGTGGAGACGCAGGTGCCGGAGGCCTGGCTGGGGTGTGGAGGTGCAAGTACCAGTGGCATGGCTGGGGTGTGGAGTGTGGTGCTGAGCTGGGGTGGGAATAGAGGCATGGACTAGTCACCTTGGGATCTGAGACTGCCCCACTGCCTGCTTGCAGAAGAAACACCTCTGTTTTCCCATGCTTGCAGGAAAAACGTGAGCCCCTTCACAAATGACCCTGCCTTTCTGTGATTTCTGCTCTGGCTTCTCTGCAAAACCTCCCACTCTACTTACCTCCCCATGCTCACTGATGCCGCCCCTGCGTGAGACTCTTATTGTTCCCATTTACGTTGTGCCATCTCAGGCTCCTGCACTGCATCTATCTCTCACCTGACTCCATGGGCAGACTGCAGAGGGGAGGTGAGGGCATTCCTGGCTGGATTTCATGGCCTCACCTTCAGTACTGAAGAAAAGGCCAAGTTTTGGGATTATGCACGCCACTGCTTGACTATTGTCTCCTTGCTTTCTTTGACAGACATTTATCCAGCACCTGCTGTGTACCAGCAGGCTCTGTTCTAGGTGCTGAGTATACAAGAATGGAGAAGTTCACCTAAAATGTTACCATCTTCTCTACAATATCTTACCTCAACAACACACTCTTGTGCCTGGATTGTTGCAATCGCTTCCGAATCAGTTTTTCTGTCTCCACTCTTATTGTCATTCAAGCCTTTCTGCACCTGACAGCACAGCAGTTCCTCCATAGTGTCACTCAGCAGCTTAACCCCCACCACACTGCCCTCAGGAGCAGCCCCCAGTGTCTCATGGGGCTGAGATGATGCCCTCCTTGACTTGAACCTTCATGCTCCTCAGAGAAATGCCTTTCAACTTGGTGCTGTCAGACCTGCATAGACTCTGCTGAAGCACAGCCAGTTCCTCTCAATTCTTGAATGAGCCATCTTCCCTCTCACCTCCAAGTTGCGGCTCACTCTGTTCACTCTGCTGCATGATGTTCTCCCTGGCTCTGCAGTTAATTGCCTGTGTATCACTCCTGCTCCATGGAGAAGATGATCAGAAACATCGTTCCTCCTCATGTCTCCAGTGCCTAGTGTAGTGCTTCCTCCCTGGTAGAATTAAAAGTTTTAATTGAATTAATAAATGTGTTACTTAATTACAGTGTATAAATTTTGTTGTTTACTTGAGAAAGTTATTTAATGTCTCTAGGCTTCTCTGTTCTCATTTTAAAAACAAGACAGTAATACTTGTCTCAAAGAGTTGTTATGATATTTGAAATAAATTATGTTTGTAAAGTAGCCTCAGATAGGCAAGTCAGACAGCTATATAGCAATTGTTCATCCAATGCCAGTTGTCTACCTCCTTCCACAGTGGGAGGCAAAAGGTTATGTGTGTTATTTCTCTCTGTGGAGTGGAACAAGCCCATAGTGAAGGGTCCAAGGAGTGAGCTCTAGCCATGCTGCTGGCCTCAGGAAAATCCCTGTCATCTCCATGCCTGGCATTGTCCTTCCTTCCTCACAGAGGGAGGCAGGAAGAGGATGAAATGCACACGGTCACACTGGGCATTCTCTACAGTGTAAGGGTTCATCACCTGAGTGTTTTGGCCTCTTGAGTAATCTAGAAATATAGGTTTTAAATCAATTGCATCGTTGCTTTTTCTTCCAAGTCATAAATAAAATGGTCAGTGTAGCCTGCCTCCCCCAGTGCCATTGCCATTTAGCCATGAGCACTACGCCTATTTCCAGCACCACGGCCAGTTCCAGTTCATCATGCATGACACCGAGGTGATTTTAAACACAATTGTACTCAGCTTCACAGAAACTCTGAAACATCCTGTAACTTACCCTTCATGAGAGTCTGCATTCATTTGTTGTTATCCGTTTGCTTAATGCTGTTTGGGGGATACTTCATTCATCCAGCCCCAGGTGTGGGAAGGTGCTGTGCTCAAACCCACACAAATTTTGCAGATAACTACAGCTTATCAATGTGATCGGCAAAACTTAAACACACAAAAATCATTTTGAATGTTGAACTAAAATACTTCTAAAATGGATAGCACACTGTCTCACCTACATTATATGAGAAACATAATGTAATTACTTATTGATGATATCATGTATATATCAATTATTCCATCCTATAAAATAGAGTTACTCTTGGTAGCTGTGGAGCTGTATTACACTGTTTCTCCATGCACTAAATGACCTAAACATCTAATGATTTTTGAGTTTCATTGGAGTTTATTTTTCTTCTCTTATGGCAAGCTGTTGGCAGTTTTTGTAAGATAGGTTGACAGGCGGTTTATTTTCTTCTAATTTTTTTCTGAATTTTAAATAAAAATATATAGTTAATGCTCATTTATTTAGTGGAAAGTATTTATTTAAAGTGAAATAAGTTCTGATAGAGGTACAGATCACTGGAAAACAGTGAGAGGAATTATTATTTTGGTGCTGGGATAGAGGGCCTCTGGGGAAAGGCGTGGGTCAGGACTAACTTCTTTAGCGAAGTCATCCCTTAAACATCAACAATGTTGATAGATGAAAAATTTAGGGGCGAATTCTTTTAAGAGGAATAATGTGATTCAAGCTGCAGGGCCACATTCAGTGTGTCCCAGAAGACAAATGTCCCAACCCTGGCTCTGCCTAGAAGCTGTGTGCCCTTGGGCAGGACCCACCTGTCTCGTTTGTAAATTGCAGCCAACACTGACAGGCTCCTCATGTCACTATGAGGCTGCACCAGATCGGAGAAAGAGCCCCAATTATTCAGGACTCTTTCATGAGAGACCTGAAGACCTGGCACATTTTCATTACAGCATGTTTCCTAGGAGTTACCCGCAAACTCAGATTGTTTTAAGGCTCAGGAATACTGCAGGTGCATGTGATGTTGAGGCTGGAGAATCCTTTACTTTGTTTCCTTGGGTCTTTAAGATTTCAAAGGTATAACTTTTCATATGTTCAGTGACCAGAGGGAGAGTTTCTCCCCGTGAAGGCATTTGTGTCTAACCTACTCATTACATTCCCGCTGCAAACATCAGTCTCGTATTTGACAAGGTTGCAGGTCAGGGCTGGCATTCCGGGCTCAGAGACTCCACATAGCAGCAGCTCTTCTGTCAGAGGAGGGCATTGCAGGGGCTGGGGGAGGACCGCCCGACCTTTGAAAAAGGGCCACAGCGACAGGCACAAAGAGCAGCCAGATGCCAGACGCTGCCACGTTGAAGCACAGAAGAAAAAGAACTGGCAGGTCAGGAAACTCCAGGTAGAAAGAGACATCTTGCAGGGAGTGGGGAAGCTGCGGAGCCTCCCTCCCAGGGGAGTTCTGCCAGTTCCCGCAGTTACCACCACGCACACCCCAGGAGAGCCCCGCTGCTCTCTTGAAATCCCATGTTCTTGGTTCTCCCGTATCATAGAGGTGACAGGGTGACATTTTAAAAATCCTTCACAAATCCTAACGAGAAACTAGGAGGGAAATATTATAGGCTTAAAATAGTCATGTTTCCACAGTGCTGGGGCTTGTGCCCTATGCTGACTGCACTTTCAAAGGTTGCTGCAGCTCCTGGCTGGACCCAGGGGGTCTTTGTCCTCTTGTGTCCCCTGTTCTCTGTGGAAACTGGCCTCCTTGCCTTCCACTCCCCACCTGCCCAGGCTTTCCTGGCATTTCAGGGCTGTGGACTCCCCCTTCTTGGGGATAAATTCTGCAGGCGCCCAGGCTGCCCACCTCTGCTTGGCCCCCCAGAGAGAGGCACTGGCTGGAGATGGAGGTGGGGAGGTGAGGGAAGTCGGCGTCCTCCCTCTTCTCCTGCCCTGGACGGTGACTTACAGCTGCTGCTGCTCCTCTCTGTGCCTGCCTGTCACTCAGGTCTCACGGGGTGCTCATCACCCCCTCTTCTTTCTCCCTTGCCTTGACGTGGTCCTTGCCACTTATCCCTCGGGGCAGTGGCTCCTCTTGGCCGCCCTTTGGCTCTGGCTTCTTGGCCTCTCCATCGCTCCTGGAACCAGCACCCTGCATGGAGTCCCCTCAGCCTTCCAAGCTCCGCGTGGTGTCTGCTTCTCACTGAACCCTCGTACACACACGGCATCACCCATGGCTTCCAAATTGTCCTCTCAGCCTCCCTCAAATTGTCCTCTCGGCCTCCCTGCTCCTGGGGTGGCCTCATTGTCAATTCAAACTCATGATTTTCTTCTTCCCCCTCCAGTGAGATCTTCCCGGATTCTTACTGTTGCTTCCAGCTTCTGACCCGAGAGAAGCACCCGGTTCACGAATGATTCCCACCAGCGCCAGCATCGTGCGCTTCCAACTTTCCCAATTTCAGGTCCGTCATTGCAGCAATAAGGAAGGATTTATCGGGTGAAAATATTCTTCTGTGGGGAAAGTGGAATCGTGAAAGTCTTCCCACATGGGGCTTCAGGCTAATGGCGCACCCCTCCCACAGACGAGCGTGCGCTAGCTCTGGGGCTCTCCCCAAGTAGATGCCAACCACGGAGCCACAAGTTCACTTAACGTTCAAAAGAGCATTTGCTGAGCACGTCAGGCAATGATCTTGGTGACTGGGGTACATAAGTTTGGGGAAAAAAAAGACAAAGTTACACTGGTTTACAATCCATTGAGGAAAGACAGAAAATGATAATATTTAAGCTAGCTAAAAAGCATTAGAATTTAAGTTTGGGGGAAATCAAAATAGAGGGTAGAACCGGGTGCAGGGTTTGGAAGCGCCATGGGGTACCCAGGGGTCATCTGTATTGCGCAGGCCAGAAAGAGTAAGCACCATGGTGTAGGAGTTACTTGAGCAAAGGGGCTTTTAGGAATATGGAGAGAGCATCACAGGGAGAAGGTACAGATGGCACTCTCCTGTGGCCTGAGTAGGGGAAGCTGGCCAGGCAGGAGGTGGGGACGCAGTCAGGGCAGCATCAGGGATGGGTCAAGTAGAACCCCGCAGGGGACGCAGTCAGGGCAGCATCAGGGATGGGTCAAGTAGAACCCCGCAGGGGACGCAGTCAGGGCAGCATCAGGGATGGGTCAAGTAGAACTCTGCAGGGGACGCAGTGTGGAGTGTGAGATGCAGTGTGGAGTGTGAGAACCAAGAAGGCCCCACATCTCCTGAACAATCGTGGGACATCACTCCCGAGGGGCAGATGCTGAAGAAGGAGGGTGGTCACGGAGGGATGTCAGGAGGCCCTTGTGGAAAGCTTTCATTAGAAACATCTGAAGTGTGAAACAAAGAGGATTCCCAAAGCTCAGCCACAACAAGGAAAGTCTCCCCTAGGCCCCAATGCCTGCCCATGCCCTGAGAGAGGGGCTGTTCCTCTGCCAGAGGCCCCAGATTTCTGGGTCAACAAGCTGGGGACTGACAGGGACATGCTGCGTACAGAGGTCCCCGCAGCACATCTGTACCCCTCCCTCCTTGGTGGGCATCTGCGGTGAGGGAGGGTCACAGGCACAGACACAGCTGCCAGACTCACTGCACCCTGAGGCTGCTCCTACTGCTGGGGCTGCCTTAACAGAGGGGTGTGGACGGCAGTGATGATAATATGGAGGTTTAAAGAAATCTTAAATTCTTACCTGGACTAGGGTTAACACCTGAACTCTCCCTCTCTCTCTCTCTCTCTCTCTCTCTCTCTCTCTCTCTCTCTGTGTGTGTGTGTGTGTGTGTGTGTGTGTGTGTGTGTGTGTGTGTGTGTGTTTGGGTAAGGATGGTATTTAATTCTCACTTTCTGGGGAAGACTGTCCCACTCCAAACACAAATGAAAATCTGATTCTGCTGTTCATCTTCAAAGGCTGAGATAAAATACTTTCTCCTGAATTAATGATTCCTTGTTTCCCTCAGTTCCTTCAGGCTAATGTTCAGATTGTAGTGGTTATTTCATGAAACCATATCAGAGCTATTATTTTCTCATTCGATTATGAACACCTTGGGAACAGGTATCTTGTGAATTCAACCTCCACGCCTCACATAATTCCAAGCACAGTCCCTGGCACATCGTTGATATTTGGCCAATGAGCAGATGGATTGTGCAATAAACAAACACACCAGAGTGGAAATCTGTGGTCACTGTGGTTTTTAAAGTTGGGCAATGGGCTTGGAGTAATGCTGCAGGACAGCTTCTTACGCCAATGGCAGTGTGAGGAAATTTCAGCAAATCCCATCTGAAGACGTATTCTCTGCTGGCCATGCCTGTTCTGCCGCAACACTGCTATCCTCAGGTTTCCCAAGTTTTCCCTGCTTTGACAGCCTAAGGGCTACTCTACTCGACCGAACACCTTCCCCAGGACCCCTTCCCCAGGCTTCCACGGCCACCCAGTTGGGTTCAGCCAATGATCAACACCACAGGAGGACTGGGGATGGGAGAAGCGGGGTCTTGTTTCTTCTCGTCTCCTGCTGGTTGGGCGGATGCCCCCATGACTCCAGCTCCCACCAGGTGGGCTTCCCGGAGGCTCCAGCTGCACAGGCCTTGCTTTTGCCTTCGGATCTGAAGAGTGGAGCCCTGCTGCTGCGAATCTCCGTGCTTCAACACCTCCCGTTGGCTTCCTTGACTCTGCCATGTTCTGGTTATTAAAGTCTTTGGAGCATCCTGGGTTAGTTGTGTTTATTTCTGGAAACTGGAAACCATTTGTGCATGTAGTGTTGAGGATTCCCAGATTCTCCACGGACCTGGTGGCCAGTTAACCATGCATCTGTTTTGAATGATGCCTCTGTCTCCCTGGCTCTAGATCCTGATTTGGCCGTAGATGCCATGGGTGTGTAGCATGTGCGTGTGCAGAGTGGGTCTTTTAGAAATCGGACTTGAGCACTAGTTTGTAGAGCCCACTGCATAGGTGGTGGGGCCCTGGGGTAAGAGCACCCAGGAGGCCACCCTGCTTTTTGCTTCTGGGTCCTCTCCAGATCCAGCTCTCCTCTGGTCTTCACCCAGTTGGTGAGTGTCAGAGACACCTCCCCTACAGAGAGGTGCGGGTCCCCCCTTTCTCATCATCCTTCAAGTCTCTGCTCCACAGAAGTCTGTGCTGTGTGTCTGCAAGGTTCTCTGGGTGAGGGTCCTCCCGTTCCCTGCTCCTCTATCCCGGCTCAGTTCTCCAAGCATCCACCCCACACGGGGCAGCGCCGGGCTCTGCCACCCAAAGGCAGATTGATAAATGTTGTTTAGCCATTCATTGATGATCTCATAAATATCAATCATTCCATCCTATAAACCAGCGATACCCTTAATAGCTATGCAACTGGGTTAGGCCATTTTCCTTTCTCCAAGTGGCCTGGACATCTCATGATCTCTGCGTTTCAATGGGGTTTGTTGCTCTTCTCTCATGAGAAGCCAATGGCAGTTTTTGCAAGGTAGGTTTATGGGTGATTTGTTTTCTTCTTTCTACTTTTGTGATTTCTTAAATGAAAAAATATGTAGTTCACACTCATGTTATTATTGGAAAATATTTATTTTAAATGAAATAAGTACTAATCGAGGTACAGGCTAGCATCCTCCTGGAAGATGGGGTGAGGAAGGGTCTGGGTGGTGGAATAGAACTCAGAGCACTGGGCATGTGTGTGAGGTGGGGAGAGAGAGCTGGACATGGGAATGGCCAGGAAGTGTTGTCTATGGACTGGGCACCAGGCACAGGTGCTTTGGAGGTAGAGAAAAGGGGCGTGTCTGGTGTTCTAGGAAGGCCTCCTAGAAGGGATGATGCTTGAACTAAGCCTGTAAAGAACAGGGTTTAGCCCAGGAGGAAGCCAGGAGCCAGTGCTCTGGACAGAGGGGAAATGTTGGTGAAGTGTGTCATACACAGGATTTCACCAGCAATCTGGTATTTCCAGGTCAAATGTGAAGTGGGAAGAAGGAAGATGGATCTGGAGGAGGAGAGAAGGCCGTTGCTGTCCCTAAGGTGAAGGGGGTTAGAAGCTAAGGTCTTCCATCATGGGAGGCCAAGAACAATTTCAGCAGAGGTTTAACTGCCACTTGAACAGAGCACAGGAGAGGCATGGGGAAGGGTAATTTAAAGGAAAGGGGTCTGGAAGAAGAGAGGCTTATTAGAGATTATTTTTAGGATCTTTGTATACTTCATCTTCCAAATTAGGACACCCTTGTTCCTGGGAAAGGGCACTGCTGATGGTTCTGCCAGGACAATAGTCATACACTTGGGTTTTACCAAAGGAAAACAAGGATGTGTGGAAACCCAAGCGGCTGCAGTAGCGGGAGATGTTGGCAGAACAGCAGCTGGAGGACGTGTGGGGAAGGAGAGTGGAGTCATCAGCAGTGATGACCGACCAGGTGCGGGCAGTGTGAGAGGCAGGGACCACAGGAGGATGCAACTTCCGACCTGGCTGAAGCAGGAGGCATGAGGCTCAGCTGCTATGGGGGCTGACGGCGTGGAGCCCAGGAGCCTCCAGAGCCAGAGCCCGGAGGCATTGTCTGGGTGAGTGATGGAGACTCAGGGGCAGCCAGCGTGGAGCCCAGGAGCCTCCAGAGCCGGAGCCTGGAGGCATTGTCTGGGTGAGTGATGGAGACTCAGGGGCAGCCGGCGTGGGGGTGGGGCTAAGCCAACCAGAGGAGAGAGTGAGCAGACGGGGCACACAGTGGGCAGGAGCCGCTCAGAGACCCCCGGAGCGTGCACAGAGGAAGAAGGAGCAGAGCAGGGGGCCTGGGAGAAAGCACTGCCCTGCACAGCCCCTGCAGGTCGGGAGACGCACAAATCCCAGTCTCAAAGAGATGACAAGCTCTAGAGAATTATCTAATCATATAAAGTCATTTGAAACTACTCAGAGGCTGTATCCGAGCTTTCCAGAGCAACAGGACGCATTTATAACCCATCAAACACTCCCTAGGATTTCCGTTCCCAACTTCCCGATTCCTTCCGATTCCAGAGGCCATCGTAGGCATCTCAGTCCTCAAACCCGTAAAATTCCCTTCCTGCATCTCCTGGGCCACACTTACCATTTCCCTTCCTCAGTTACCCTCTAGTGTGAGGGACCTGCCACCCCGTCCCCCACCACACACATACACGCCAGTACAGAAGTTCCTTTTTATGTAGGAGGAAGATTATTGGATGAAGGATATCGGATGAAGGATCATAGAATTCTCTTGAAAAGGCAAGGGAATAGTATTTGGTTAATTTGGTTTGTTATGCATAGGAGACAAGGAAATACATACTCCTAAAGATGGAGGGAGAATTCAACAATGTCCAGAGTGTCAGGAAGTCCCCAGAGTCTACTGGGTTTGACACTTGTGGGGTCAGAGGTGGGTTTTTCACGGCGTTTGGGTGACGTGTAGGGGCGGGCTCAGAAGCCCAACTGAAAACAGAGACATGGAATGGCTGCTAGAAATGACAGGATTCTAGCTGCAGGGGGTGTTGGTGGTTCTGTTTGTATGTTTGTACAATGAGAAAGACAAATACCTGATTCTAGGATGGCAGACCAGAGCTCATAGAGAGGGATGGTTTAGAGACAGGGATCTCAATCACATTCAAGACCCTTTTTTGCTAAAAACATAATCTTCTGTTCTCTGTCTCAAGGGAGATCACAAGTTCCTGAGCTGTACAGAATGCTCTGTCCATAGGACAGGGTCTTCCCTGCTCCATTCGAGTGGGACACGTTGTCGGCTGCCTATTCCTCAATGTCCGTGACTCAGGTTCCATCAACAAATTCCAACAGGCCATGTGGAAGTTCTTTTAAAAAATTATTTGGCCGGGCACGGTGGCTCACGCCTGTAATCCCAGCATTTTGGGAGGCTGAGGAGGGTGGATTATCTGAGGTCAGGAGTTCAAGACCAGCCTGGCCAACATGGTGAAACCCCATCTCTACTAAAAATACAAAAATTAGCCAGGTGTGGTGGCACACCCCTGTAATCCCAGCTACTCGGGAGGCTCAGGCAGGAGAATTGCTTGAGCCCAGGAGGCAGAGGTTGCAGTGAGCAGAGATTGTGCAACTGCACTCCAGCCTGGCCAACAGAGTGAGACTCTATCTCAAAAAAAAAAAAAAAAAATTATTTGATAAGAAATGTCTTCTGTTTCCCTCTCCCAGGGAGGTGGTGGCCATTTGCTGATGGGGAATTTCACTCTGATAGAACTTCCTTATGTGGGTAAACGGGTGGGGTGCCTCAAGGATAGCGGCATTCACATCAGAAGGAATAAACCCTTTCCCAACTCCTCTCCTCTTTGGTCCCTGCCAGTACTGTCTTCACCGACTAATGAGACAGAACGGATCATCTTCCAATAGCAGCCCTCTGCTTGTTCTCAAATTCTATTTGAATATCTCAAGCATGACTCTGGGGAAACGCACAGTTGCTTCCAGCCCGGAGGGGGAATCCACAGCAAATCTGTTCTACACCGGCCTCCGGATTGGAGACGCCTCAAGTGAAGTCCACCGTGGTGGCAGAAAACACCCACGGCCTCCCCGACACAGGTGGTGGCTGAGCCCCTCCCTGCTCCCACCAGAGACATAGGAGAGACAGGCAGGAAAGAGAAGGTCTCTGAGCTGCTCCTGGGGGCAAAGGAGCCACCCAGATCACTGGACAAGCACGCGGGTGTGCAGGTGTGCAGGCTGGGTACATCAGCGCAGGCACAGGGAGGGGAGACGCTTTTGCCTCCAGAGCCGGCAGCAGAGCCGGGTCCTTCACTTCACAGTGGGCTCAAGGCTACTCTGGCCAAATGCTGCAGGAAGTGGACGGAGAAATGGAGCCCCAGTGCTGAGGGTGCCTGTTCCTGACTGAGCACATCCTGGAGTGGGGGGACCTCGGGAGGCAATGAAGAGACAAGGAAGATGCTGCTGTGCTGAGAGGAAGCCCAGATGCTTGTCGGCTCGTCCGAGGGACTCAGGGTGTTCTGCTCTGGTGTCTTGTCAACCCTTATCACCCTGAGGGTGACACCGAGGCTCTCGAAGGGGACGGGACCTGCCCATGAGTCACAGCCCACCTCGTGTTTACCACATCCAGCTGCCTGCTCTGTGCTAAGCTCCTCCTTGTGTCCATCAGGGCCTAAGGGCCACAGACAACACAGAGGTTATGACTCTTAAGGGGTGTTTCATCCAAGGTCTATTTACAATGCTGAGGCGGGTGGAGGGAGCCTCAGGCGCTGGCGCTGGCGGTTCACCAACCACAGGGCTAGTGGGCCGGCATTGGTCGCTGCTGCCTGGCCTGGGGCACAGCCAGAGGGACGGGATATCAGGACCAGAGCTTTGTGAGCGGGGACTGCCTTGAGTGGAGCAGTGACCTTGACATGAGAAACAGAGACCTTGGTGTGACAGACCCAGGGGCACGACTACTTCTCCTCACTCTTCTTTCTCCCCACTCTCCTTCCAGGGCTCCCTGTTGGCCAGAACCAACCAGAAGGAGGAAAGCAAGAAGCCACAGACACTGTCTGCATCCATGCCACAACCTCACAGGCATGGCCAGGTGGGTGGCCCAGCCTGCGAGAGAAGCAGACCCTGCTCAGCCCACCCCTGAGATCACGCAGCCGGCACCGGCGCACTCTGGGGGGACTCTGGGCCCTGCTCTCACCGCGTGAGTCTGAACAAGCCACCTCTTCTCTCTACGCTTTAAACGCTGCATCTGTAAAGCGGAGATAAAACTGCAGCTCCTCCACGGGGCTTCCGTGAGGGTTAATGAAGTAACACATGCACGGCAGCTGACACGCAGCAAGGGCTCAGCCACCGTGAGCTTCTCAGCCTCCCCCTGGGCTGCAGACCCAGCACCTGGGGCCTCACCTTCCCAGAGACTGGCCCAGGTGGTAAAGCGGCAGCGCGAACTTCCTAGGAGTGAGGGATGAGGGTGAACAAAGGGCATGGGAGGGAACAAGGGTACATTTCCTACCCCTTAAATTCAAGCAGCTCTTCGAGGTCCCAAGAGCACTTTCAGCTGAATGGCACGTTGATGCCTGAGGCCGCTGGAGATGGTGCGTTGTCTGAATGGTGCAGACAGAGCTCCTGAGGCTCACAAAGGCTGGGCGATGTGCTCAAGGCCACATGGCTTGTTACCCGCGGTGCAGCCATCAGTCCTGGATGTGATTCCAGATTCTGTGTATCTGCCGTGCACATGTGTGTGTACGCAGCCTGAAGCAGGCATATCTGCCTATGCTAATGCAGGCACTTTACACACACGGAGCCTGGGCGCATGTGTCTCTGTGCTCAGTCTCCCCACAGGTACGGCAGCCCCCCGAGGGCACGCATTGTGCCTGATGTACTTTTGTCTCCAGCAGCACACAGTCAGGGCTCAGCCCACGTGTGGGCCAGTGCAGCGTTTTCTCCAGAGCCTGCTCCAGGAAGAGGAGGAAATCTTCTCTCTGGCTATTGGGAACTTACAGGAAGAGGAGGGAAAAGTGTGCTCTTATCTGCATACTTTTTCTCCCTCCATGCTGAGGTTTTTCTACCTCCACATGATTAAAAAACGGCAAATAAATTAGCATATGAAAATATGTAACAAGGGTGAAAATGGCCCTGCAGGAGGTCACCCCCGTAGTGACAGTGTTCCAGGCTTCCAGGTGTACCTGCCACTCCAGGCCGAGTGGAAAGAAGGCCTTCCCAGAAGGGCACCGTCTCAGTGTTGGCAAGGCCAAGGCTCCTACATGACTTTCTTTCCAGAATCGGTGTAATGGTCCCATGAAGGATGCTTCAGTTTTCCAGCAATCTCCTCTCCTGGGTGTGGGCACTGCTGGAAAGCAAATCAATTGGTCCCACAGCTCTGCCATCCGTGACACAGAGCTGAGCTGACATCCTCCAGAGAACCCCAGAGACTCACGCCTGGGCACCTGGGCCTGTTCAACGTGGAGCAACAGGCAGGCACTGAGCATGCTGTCAGCTGAGCAGTGAAAAGGGATGAGCTGCTATGTCAAAAATGACACGCCGGCTTCTGCTGGTCTTGCAAAAGAGCTCTGCAGTGATGTGACTGCAGCTGACATCCCGCAACAGCAGCGGCTGGTTTCTGTGCTGGATTGAAATTCATCCAGCTCCCTGCGTTCACAGCAATGACTTCCAATGCTAATTCTCAGCAAGCAGGGCATGAAATATATTCACAGGCGCTGCTTGGTGAGGGCCCTTTGGAGTTATTTGAGGTACCTGTGATGAAAACATCTGTGCCACTTGCTTTTGTGCATTTTTGTTCCCTTGGTTTCAATTATGCAAAGAATCTTTGGGCAAGAGAAAGAGAGAGGGGGAGAGAGAGAGTTTGCTGATGTAGTCTTTTTCCTTTTTGATAAGAGTGAGTGCCTGGTCTGATGCCTGAACAGGGGAAGCATAAGAAGAGAGAGGCAGACTTTCATCTTCCGCAAAGACACAGGGACGTGCTCTGCCTCATGCAAATGAGCTGTTCTAAAAGCGTCCCTGTGTCCTGCTGAGCCGCCTGGGCTCCCTTAGCCCTTCTCTCCACAGGACAAATAAAGGGTGAGTTTACTGAGCTCATGTCTGTGAACATAAGTAATTGAGGGGGATGCTGGCAGCAGCGAGGGTGGGCGGATGACGCGGTGGAGGAAGCCCACCACCCAGGGCTGTTGGCACGTGTGTGCTGTGTGATTTCCACCTAATGCCTTTCTTTCTGGCACTGCAGCCTCAAAGAGCCTCTTGTCTTCACTGAAGATCTACCCATTTGTTCTCTCCTGAAGAATGTGGCCCAAGCATGGGGTCTATAAGAGGTGACCAGAGATTCAAGACTCGAGAAGGGCCAGGGTCCCCTCGAGGCAGAGATGAGCTTAGAATCCAGGTCTTCTGATCTCACAGGGACTGTGGTTGGGTAAAGTCCCTGGGAGCTGCTTTTTCTAGTGCTGATCGAGATCCCATCCCAGGGCCGCCAGTGTGGGGTGCGATGGACACCTTGCCCGTCTGCAATCTTTTCTCGTCCACCCTGAGCTCTCAAATCTAGTCTCTAATGGTTTCGCAGGAAGCATGCATTGACCCCTGGACTGCCTGAGCCATCTCAGCAATGGTGGGACACACAGGAAGAGTCTGCTTTCTATTATTCTGGAAGCAGGAGCCAGGCTCCTCTGAGTTCTCGGTGTCTCTGTGTGGTCCCTCGACGTGGAGCAGGGGCTCCCAGGAGGCCTGGTCACTGGGGGCGAGGACAGCACTGCCCACATTGGGAGGGAGGAGAGGCTGAGCACTTCACCCTGACACTCAGGCACAGTCTCCAAGCCCATGCTGCCCCCACACCATGAGTGCCCCAATCAAGCACCATCTCCTGAGCTGGGATTTGCGCGGGAATCTGCTCTCTTCTCTGCACACACGTTCTCTTCTCTGCATGGCTGGGTGGCTCCCTGGTACCCTCACATGCCTGCACCCAGAGCAGCTCTCCCTCTCAACCCTCCTCAGTGACCACGAACTCCTTGCCTTTTGGTTTCTGACCCGGTTGAACCAGTGGGCGGCACTATGAGATCAAAGCTCGGAGGCTGTGTGGGTGGAGTTTGTGCCTCCTGCCCCTGTGCAGGTTTTCCACAAGCGGATGGGGTCCTTCACCTGTGGCCCCAGCCCCTCAGCCAAGTTCCTGATAAAGTTCCTTGTCGGTTTGCCACAGCTGCTGTAACAGATTCCCACGATCTAAGTGGGTGCAGAGCCACCTATGGCTCAAGTGACCGCCGGGATGGGAGGTCCTGGCAGCCAGGTGTCCGTGTCAGCAGGGCTGTGCTCCTTTGGAGCCCATGGGGGATTCTTTACCTTTTTCTGATCTGAGGCACCCGCCAGAGTCCTCGGCCCAGGCCCCCTCCTCCCCCTTGACAGCTCACCAGGAGCACCTTCAGCCTCTGTCTGGCCTCGGCCTTTGCCCTCTCACTCCTTCTCTGACTCCTACTGGAACCTGAGTGATTGCCTTGGACCCCCTGGATAATCCAGGATAATCTCCTCAATCCCCAAATTCTTAATTTAATCGCATCTGTGAGTCTCTTTGCCAGTGAGGTGATGTATGACAGGCCCCTGGGCAGGGCATGGACACCACTGGCATCGATGGTTCTGTCTGCCCAGGCTCCCTCCCTCCAGGGCTGCCACTGGTGGGTGCCTCACTGCCCTGTGGCTTCCTGCTCTCTGCTGAGCCTTCGGAGAGACAGAGAGATGCCCCTCATTAAAGGCATCCCGAGCAACGTGGTTCTGCTGGCTCCTCTGCACGGCCCGTCTGGGATCCCCACACTGGCCTCTCCTCTGAGCTCAGGTCAACAGCCCTGAGCTGCCTCCACCCCTTCTCCTTTTTCCCATCCAACAAGGCTGCTGTTGAAGAGTGGGAGGGTGGTAGGGAGATCCGTGCTGGTGGATGGACCCGGCAGGGAAGGAGAATGTCCCCTTGGCTCTCTGCTGCCCTCAGGCCGTGCAACTCTGACCTGCACACGTGCTGTCTGTGCTGCAAACCATCGCCCACTCAGGCCAGTTTCCTTCAGCAGCTCCGGAGACTGTGGACAGCAGACCCCCAGCTGGCCCACCTTGTATCCCCTGTGCCCTGCACTGAGCCGGTGCTGAGGTCGATGCCTACTGGTGAGGCTCACACCAGGCCTTCCCTGAGCCTCCTTTTTTGTGGTTCTCATTGCATTTTGATGAAATTATTTATTTAGCCATTGCTGCACTTTCTGCTATGGTATCTGTGTACCAAGTTCTCTCTCCTTAGACCAGGAGCCGTGTGCAGCAGGCCTGGGAGATGCCCCAATGGCTGCCGAGGAGACTGGGGGACGGCACAAAAGTGGCTGTGTTGACCCCCACCCTGCCCCACCGCCATGTTGTGAAAGCACCCTTCCTCCAGGCGTTTCCCCTCATGGGCCTGTTCCTTCCTCCTCTGCCCTCAGGGCCTGCCTGTTCTGCTGCTGCCGCCCTCTAATTACAGAGAAATAGGGCACCCAGCTAAGAAACCAGCAGCTTACAGCTAGTAAGGATAAGCTTCGTACTCGAAAAGAAAAAAAAAAGGAAGAGGGAAATTTTCAACATAAAGACCTGGACTGTAAATGGAGGAATTTCAGGCCCAAAGCAAATAAAATGTGGAAGTGACAGGCCCGTCCCCACCCTCAGCTCTGTCTGACTCCACAGTCAGAATGCCTTGCATCCGCCTCCCTCCCTCCAGGCCTCAGTGGGCTCAGGTGGAGCGTGAGGACGGAGTGCATGGTGGGGGTTCCGACAGTCCAGATCCCTCCCACCCCACCACTTCTCACAAGGATGCAAAGACCCCAGCACGTCTGAGAACCCCATTTCCACCTGGCTCGAGAGGGGTCTGGCAGGGTCACGGGAAGAGCCCAGCCTTGCTGGAATCTGCTGGTCGTGGATGAACAATCACCCCAGCAGCTCACTTGCCTTCTCTGTCCTCCAGTTCCCTAATCTGTAACATGGTTATTAATACCCAACTCGCAAGGTTTTCATAGGAAGGATGCTCAGGACAGCGACCGGCATGTAGCCCTTACTCAACAATGTGGTTTGCTTTATTTTCACTAGTGTCTTGCTTCAGTCTTGTTCCTAGGACAGAGTTATCCACAAAGAAGAAGTGGGATCCCAGGGAGGGAAGGAGGAATGAGGGGAGGAGTGAACGGCAACCTGTGTGGCCAAGACATCGCTCAGAAATGTCCTTGAGCGCGGGCCCTTCTGAAAGGCATAGAAGCCGGGATCAAACACAATTGCTAACACGATTTTTCAGCGCACACTTTTTGGCAATCGGTGTGTGTGTGTATGAGATGGAGACAGGGTGGAGGACGAGGGGGCGTTGGTCTCCGGCTTTTCAGAGAGGAGGTGGATCTGGGGAGTCCTTTTCTCTTCTAATTATTTCTGGATGGCTGCTGCATTTTCTCCCCTCCTATCTTAACCGCCTCGTGCAAAGTGTCTACAATCGATAGCGGCTCAGGCTGAGAGCTCTTGGAAGGAGCCGGCAGAGCCACTTCAGCTGCCAGGCAGGATGGAGTCTGAGGTATTGGGCAGAGACCCAGGCTGGGGAAGTGGGCAGCCTGCCGCACCCCACGGCTACTCCCATCCCATCTCATCCCATCCCGTGCTTGCCCAGACCTTGAAGACACAAAGGAATGAACCAGCAGCTCTTTCAGGGCCTCTATGAACCCTGCTGTGCCCTAGTCGGTGTCTCATTTAGTTTCTCAACAACCCTGAAGGGTGGATTTTATCCTCCTCCTCATGAAGAGCATGGGTGAGGCGCTGTCCTGAGGACGGACCTGGGGTTTGCCATCTCCCGACTGCAGTGGGAGAGGTGGGAGCTCTACCCGCAGGCATCCACAGGGGAAGGCCACAGCGGCCCTGGGCTCCCACGTGCTGAGCGCCGTTTGCGGCTTGTGAAGTCTAACGTCACACCCGCTACCCTTCCAAAGACGAGGTAGACTGAATGCTGTGTTCACTAAGTGACAAGATCTTACCCTTGAGGGTTGAGGCTGCAGCCCCCTAGTGCCTGCTGGTTACTCTGCTCCTTTTGGGGCAAAAGGGGTGGAGGTTATGTCAGTGAGTTTTATATCATTTTCTCCAAAACCAGTTTTGTGACTCTGACCACTGTGACTTGATTGAGAGAGGGATTGGTGCCTTGGCCCACATAAGCCTTCCACAGCAGCCTGAGGAACAGCCATAACCAACCTGGCCAGACTGTGCTCGGGAGGCTGCAGGGAACCAAGCTTGGCTGCAAGAGCAGGCACCAGCTCCTACAGAGTGGCTGACGAGGCTTTTCAGTGAACGCCTTGGCCGAATGTGCCTGGTGTACTCTCAAACAGCCAAACTGTAATACAGGTCCTCTTTCTTCACGGCGAAACACAATACTCATATCAGCCTAGTTAATCATGAGAAATTGGCAAGGAAATGAAGAAGGTATGTCGCCTCCGTTTTTCAAATTGCAAGGACAGATGTGCTCTTAGCACCTTGCAGGCTTGGTGAAGGATGAATACGACAAAGCCCCTGCCTTCAAGGCTCTCACAGCGGGGAAGCCCACCCAGA
This sequence comes from Pongo pygmaeus, assembly GCF_028885625.2. Classification (NCBI taxonomy): domain Eukaryota; kingdom Metazoa; phylum Chordata; class Mammalia; order Primates; family Hominidae; genus Pongo; species Pongo pygmaeus. The sequence goes on from NC_072385.2 coordinate 131,427,144, forward strand.
GCCCCTGACTCTGCTGCTAGTGCACAGGACAGGGCTCAGAGAGGGAGGAGGACAGGCCACTCCCAGGGGCAGCCAGATGACTGCGTGGAGTGATGGGATGGGCACTTGCGTGCCCGCCTGGGAGCACCATCACTAATCCCACTGCCCGGAAAACTGCCCACAGTCGCAGAGCGAGCAGCAGAGGCTGAGTGCAGCCGGATTCAGCAGGCTGCAGTGTTTGCATCCTGCCTTCCCCCACCGCCCACCACCCTGGACCTTTCCTCTTCATTTAAGGAGGGTGCTTCCTCCAGGCAGGAGAAGGGATGGTGCACACAGGGACGGGCGGGGACTGCCTGCCAGGTGCACATCTTCTTGTTTCCTTATGTTCCCAATAAACAGAGCACCAGAGTAGTAACTGAACGGAAGGGGAGTGTCCTAATCCTAGATTTGCTTTAGTAAATCCCATCACTATAAGATATTTATGTAACTATAAAAAGATGGCACCAACTACATTTGACACGCCATTGATGTTAAAATATATTTTTCAGTGTGTACCTTAGAATTGATGGAACAGCTTATTGGCAGTGTGCTTTTCAGGCAAACTCTGCTGTGCCTTAATTTAGTCATCTGTGACATGGGAAAGACAATGTAGCCCTACAAGTTGAGAGACGTGGTGTCCAGTGATGATGACTTTGGTTTATGAACACTGCAAATGTACCTTTCAGCCCTCCTGCCACTTCGGCCCTCCTGCCACCATCCAGCAGATGGACAGGCCCTTGGAATCAGGATGGTCCTTTGAGGTGCACCATCGTGTGGCAAGCACTGGCTCTCATCTGGCCTGGCCCTGTGCGCTGCATCTGGGCCTGCCCTTGTTTCCATGGAAGGGAGGGGGAGGAAATCAACACGCCTCTAAGTGCAGCTCAGGATCCGTGCGGTTCCAGCCGCTCACGGGGCTGGTCTGTCCTAGCATTTGGGCATTGAATAACACAGACAAGAGGCTCTCACTCCATTAATTATTAATTGTACTTTTTGCATTTCTAAGGACAGCAAAGAGCTGAGCTCTAAGGCGGAAGAGAGGGAGACTGGAAAGGATCAGCAGACAGAGCTGCCCCTGTGCTTGCCCCTGAGGGACTTCCCGGACTCTGCTCCGGTCATGTCCTCAGACTCGGGACATGTGATGGAGTCTCTCCACCTTGCATGTGGGTTTGCGCATACGGGTGTGGGGAGGCAAAATTTCCAAGTGCACGGTGGGAGGGGGCTGTCTCTATTGGGAAAAAGCAGGAGACTGGCTCTGGAAAGAGCCTTCTTTGTCTCTGAGCCCAGCCTTGCCTGAGCCACCTGTGCTGTGGACTCTGGAGAAGGTAAAGAGCCAGCCCTGCGTGGGACCTGCAGGCGATGTCCCTGTCAGCCATGGGGTGGGAAAGTCACTCTCCCTGCTCCCTGCACATGTGCTGAGGATTTTGCCCATGTCCGCTGTTCTTTCTCAGCGGCCCTCTCTCCTGCCAGCCAGTGATTCCAAGCCCCCAACGCCCACACCTAGTGAGGGCCCTGGAAGCACTGTGGGACATGCGGGCCCTCCGAGGACAGTGAAGGCTGGTGGGGGTCACCCTTCTCTGAGAGAACCAGAATCCTTTGCTTCCTATACATATTCCCCTATTATCTTCCTAATGTGTTCCTCATTCTGGAGAGGTAGAGTTAATAAATAAGAAGGGGAAAAAGAAAAGAGAAATGTTTTGCCTTAGTTGAACTTCGTTTAAATTGTCTCCTTCCAAGATTCGGGGGGGGTTCACCATGATCGCCATTATTATTAGCGTCTGCTCTAGAGGGGAAGGGGAGGATGGAGAGGAGCCAGCCAGGGCTGGAGCGTCCTCCTGATTGTGACCTTGGCACAGCCTGGCTGTGAAGACAAGGACCAGCCCACAAGTCTAGGCCTGAAGGAGGAAAAAAAGTTGCCTGGCAGGAACCCTACGTCTTGGAGTCTTCCCACATATTTTGCCAGATAGTAAAACCGAGTCCAAAAAGGAAAGTGTCTTGCTCCAAATCTCAAAGCCTGTTAATAACAGGGCAGGATTTTTACAAAGGCTGCAACAAAATCAGCCAAGAGAATGGACCCTAAACTCTGAAGTGGATTATTTATTATTCACAAAACCGTAGGCTTAAAGGCATGTATGCAGATAACCAATTAAAGAGCCTTTGCTGGTGTTTTATCATCCTGCCCTCCCCAGGTGCTGGGGGCCCAGCCAGGAGGGGCTCAGGTCTGCAGAAGCCCTCTCTGACCCAGCCCCTGTTTCGTTCAGCATTGAGGTCTCACACCACTGCCTCTGTTACAGACCTATGTACAGAACCCCAGCTGGTTTTGAGAGGACTCCAGGTGTCTTCGCCGTGTCTACACCTGGTTTGTGTTATCTACCCAGAACACCGGGTAGGAAATCTGGGTTTCCATCTAAGTGCTTAACAGTGATTATGTGAACACTGTGCGTCTGATTCATTATCTGATTTTCATCCCCACTCCAGCCTCATAAGATGAGCATCTCTTTTTCTTTTCCTTTTTCTTTTTTTGAGATGTAGTCTCACTCTGTCACCTAGACTGGAGTGCAGTGGCGTGATCTCGGCTCACTGCAACCTCTGCCTCCTGGGTTCAAACAATTCTCCTGCCTCAGCTTCCTGAGTAGCTGGGATTACAGGCACGCGCCACCACACCCAGATAATTTTTGCATTTTTAGTAGAGACAAAGTTTCTCCATGTTGGCCAGGTTGGTCATGAACTCCTGACCTCAAGTGATCCGCCCTCCTTGGCCTCCCAAAGTGCTGGGATTACAGGTGTGAGCCACTGCGCCCGGCCTGAGACCAGCGTTTCTATCTTTGCTTTACAGAGCGGGAAGATAGAGCTTAGGGAGGCTCTGGGAGTCTCCACTCTGGCTCGGACTCTGGCTGTGAGATTACACACTGGCCCAGGCCTCTCCCAGGAGCCACACTGCGCAGGTCACTGCTGGTTCAGTCATTCTCATGTCAATTCATTGCCATTTCCTCGTTCTCGGTGTGTGAACTCCCCTTTACATTGCAGAGTAGTGTTATCGTGAACCATTTTGCTAACTGTGGACACTCTACTGTTTTTATTTTTAATACCATAAATAGCAGTGTCGTGAACATCCTGGTGAATACAGTTTTCTTCTTGTTTTAGATTATTTAATTAGGAAAAGTTCCCCAAAGTTCCTTGACAGCTATTGCTTCCTGTAAGTATCATTTTATTCCATGTTTACTTTTACCATCAGCGTAAGGCAATGTGTGTATTGCTGCTCTCCCACTCACTAGTAACAACCTAGATTATTAATCTTTTAAAATTTGATTGCCAAAGGGAAACAAAGCCTCTCCTTTCACTCTCATCACTTGGATCCGTGGTGCACCGGGACGGCGCGCACAGCTCTGTGTGCCCTCTTTATTTCCTCCCCTGGGAGTTATTTGTTACCAGCAGGAGGCCTCAGCAGTGAGCGGGGGCTGGATGGAGACCTGCGTTCCAGGCCTGGTGTCCTAGGTGACGAGGCCTCCAGCCAGAGCATCTATACTTCCTCACAGCCCAGATGTCCTTGAACCCAAGGTCAAATCCCTGAATCTTCTGCCCATCCTCATTCCTCACCACTGGCCCCTGCAGATGGTGCAGCGCCCACCTCCTTCCGTGCTCCTGTCCTGACACCTGCATCCCTCCACACAGTCAAAGCTGGGACATCTCCAGTGAATCTATCACAGGCAACACGACCGTTTCCTGACTCCTACGGCTTGGTCAAATCCCTCCTTCCACCCCAGGCCTCTGGACTGGAAGGCTGTGGTCATGCTGGTTCTTACAGCCCTGATGGCTCCCCTCGGGCTCCTGGTGCCACGTCGTGCCTGTCCAAGCCACTCAGCTTCAGGATGAAGAGGTGTTTGCCCTGCTGGCTCCCTGCAAGGTAAGTAAGCGTTTGTCAGGTGACAGCTTCCACATGCAGGCAATGTGACCTCACCCACCGACATGACAGTGCATCCACAGCACATGAGCAAACGTTTCCTTTCAGCCACAGGAGGGCGATACCATAGTCTTTTGATCTCTCAAGAAAAAATACACACTGGAAAAATGCAAGGTATTATGGTTACTTATATAAAGCTTCTTACCTGTGCACATGGGCCTCAATAACCATAAGGATCATCATACCTAAGGAAGAAACGTTCTCAATGAATTCTGAGTTGGAAGTGAAGAGACAGGATTTGATATCAGAAAGGACGCCATAAAAACTGTCGTGTGCATATCACTTAAAAACGGATTCTGCCACGGGGCTTGAGCCACCAGCCCAGGGAATGTAGCTCCCTTTTCCTGTCACCCACCGTGGAAGTCACAGAGAACGTGAGCAGCCATTAGGTGCACGCCTGGCAGTGCCGGCTCAGGGGGGCTGTGGGAGAGCAGCTCAGGCCAGAGCTCAGGGTTCCTGGTCCAGGCTGCCCTCTGAAAGTGTCCTTGATCATGCCGAGGTCCTGGGTATTACAGGGTATGCCCTCAGGTTTGTCATGTCAGGTTCAGGACGTTGCTTGGAAGAGCCAGTATCATATCCACAAAACTAGAGCTAGGGCGGAAGCTATTCCTCTGTAACAGTTTCCCTCTTTGTAAAATGGGAATAATGCCCCCTGAAAGCCTTCATTCTTACCCTTGAAAATGATAGAGTTCTGTGACTGTAGAATTCTAGGTCATTAGCCCAATGCTACTGAGGGCATCCTCCTACTTCCTGCTTTTTACAGAGGATGCCCCATCCCCCTGTCATCTTCCTCCAGTGCACAGTGTGGATTATTTCATGGGCTCGTCTTTGCCACATCTAGGCTCTGGTGGATAGTTCAACCTGTGATTCTGTCACTGTTGGGTGTGACCTGCATAAGCAAATTGGTCGCAGTGGTGTGGCCATCCAGGCACCTCGTTATCCCAGGTCTCATCTGAAACCCATCACCACCCTTGCTGGACTGACGTCTTTTCTCTACCCAAACCCGCTCCTCCTCCTGCGTCGTCAAAGACTGTGCAATTCTCAAACCAGAATGCCCACACATCCTGGGTTCCTTTCCTGGGCATCGTGGGCTATTTAGCAGCAAGTCCTGTTACTCTGTCTCCTTCACTTACCCTCCTGCAGCCTCAGCTGCTTAGGACACCCTTGTCTCTGGCCTGGAGCACCACTGCAGCGTCCTAGGAGGACTATTCTGGTTTCACTCCCTCAAATCCATCACAGAGAGATCTTCCTGGGGGAAATGTTTTAATTTTTTTTTGTTTTCTAATTTGTTATATTTTCATTAATAAATGATAGCTACATATATTTATGGAGTACTATGTGTTTCAGTATATGTATATATACACATTGTGGGATGAACAAATCAAGCTGATTAGAGTACCTGTCACCTCAAATGTTTGCCATTTCTTTATGGAAGAACATATTTAAAATCCTCTCTTGGGGTATGCTGGTCAAAGGGAACAAAGTTTCAGATAGGTAGCAGGAATCAGCTCTGGTGACCTATTGCATAACACGGCGACTATAATAAATAATAACATATATTCCTAGTGAAAATCTTGACCAAGTCACTTCCCTATTTAGAATATTCAGAAGCACTCCACAGCCCACAGGGTAAGACCCAAACTGTAACTTGATGCACGAGCCCTTGATGCCAGGTGTCTGAGCACCTTTGCTGCCTGTATGCACTTAGCCTCTGCCCCTGTACCCAGCCACTGTCACACACACACTCCTGCTGTGCAGCGCCCTGCCTCTGGAATCAGTGGGTATGGCCATCTGTGTTCAGCTGCCAATGTTCTCTCTGTTTCACCCACTCACCCAAGAATCATGACTTTCAGGAAGCCATCCAGACTCCTCCTGGCTCTGGGTGGGGCGTACATCCCTGATGCTCCTGTGCGCATCCTCAGTGCTCCTGTGCGCACATCTTCAGTGCTCCTGTGGGCATCACTGGTGCTCCTGCGTGCACCTCTAGTGCTCCTGTTGACATCCCCAGTGATCCTGTTCGCATTCCCGGTGCTCCTGGGAACATCCCCGGTGCTCCTGGGAACATCCCCGGTGCTCCTGTGCACATCCCCGGTGCTCCTGTTTGTATCACCAGTGCTCCTGTTCACATCCCTGGTGCTCCTGTTTGCATCCCTAGTGCTCCTGTGCACATGTCCAGTGCTCCTGTGTTCACATCTGGTGCTTCTGTGTGCATCCCTGGTGCTCTTGTGTGCATTACTGGTGCTGCTCTGCACATCCCTGGTACTCCTGTGCACATCTTCAGTGCTCCTGTGTGCATGTCTGGTGCTCCTATGTGCATCCTCGGTGCTCCTGTGTGCATTCTCGGTGCTCCTGTGCTCATCTTTGGTGCTCCTGTGTGCATCCTGGTGTTCCTTTGTGAGTCATACACATTTCCACGGCCACCCCTCTCAGTTGTATTTTTACTCTCTGCTTCCATGGTGAGCCCTCTAGACGGAGGAGCCCTCCAGTGTGGATCCTTGTGTGTGCAGGCTCAGGGAAGTCCAGGCTCAAGGCACCCTTGCTGAATGAAAACACAGCTCGCTCTCACCTTCCTCAGACCAAAATCTGCATGAGTCCGAGTTCTCCAGAGAAATAGACCGAGAGAGACAGAGAGAGAGAGAGATTGATTTCAGAGAATGGTTTCACTCCCTCGTGGGGCTGGGAAATCTGAAGGCTGGAAATTCAGGTAAGGTCGATATTGAGTCCAAAGGCACGGGAGGCAGACCCGCCTGTAGCTAACCGTGTCGCTCTTCCCTGTCTGTTGCAGTGGGAGGAGGCTGTGGTCACCTCCATGGTGACCTTTTTATCCATCTTAGCCTTGAGGACCATCGTCTTAGCTCTACTTATTTCACTGGGAACTCATCAGAGTTTTCAACATCAGGACCTTCAAATTGCAGTTCTTTTCCTTTCTCCCTGTGCCTTTCCTCGTCCTCCTTCTCACCGGTACCTGTCTCCAGCTCCCTGGAGGCTACAACACCCCTCCACCCTGGCTTTGACCCTCATTTCACTCACCTGGACCCAACTGTCAAGAGGCTCTAGGTCTCTGCTGGGCCAGAGAGGATCACCTCTGACCTCAGCACAGCCCCCTCACCAGTGCCAGTCCCGGGTTCTCCCACTTCGCACTCTCTCTGCCTTCCCTCCCTGAATGCTGAGTTTTACTGGGAAGTCATAAAAATGCAGAAAGCAACAAGACCAAGAAGAAGCTACATTACACCTAGCAGAATTTTGAGATACCCTGCCTCTCATTCCTTCTTGAGGCCAGACAAGGACCTGAAGGTTTGAATAAAGCAGAAGAATGGATGAGAAGATTGTGGTAGGCTTTTCTCCTCAGCATCTTCCTGACAGCTCATACCCTGGTTCTTGTTCTCATTTTATTCTCTTTCTTTTACTTTTCCAGCTCTGCCCCCGTCTTTGCCACTAAATCTGCAGTGTCTATTGCTGGCCATGGTCTCCCCGCTCCAGACGCCTTTCTGCCTGCATTGAGGAGAGAGACACTGACCCTGACTGGAAGCTTCCACACGTGTGCAGGGGGCCCGCCCGTGGTGAGGTCTCTGCAGCATGATGGGGCTGGAAGCTGGCGGCTTTGTCGTGGTTATCTATAAATCTTGTGTTTGGGAACAGCCAGGCCTTTTCCTGAGTGGTCAAGGTTAGGCTGTGTGGCCATGCCCTGACCGCCACCGTTCTTGGAGCTGAGCTTCAGGAGAGAGCTGGGGTCTCTGTGAATATTACACAGGCGTTTATTTAATCTCATTTCCAACATCACACCCCACCGACCTCTACTGGGCATGTGTTCCTGAATGTAAGCTTTGTTAAGTGTGCTCCCAGCTGACAGACAAAAGGGGCTCCCTGTGGCTACCTGAGGCACTCAGAGTTAAAACAGAAGCAGGCGGCCATGGCAGGAAAAGGAAGCGGTCCTCGGGAAGATGTTGTGAAAGTGTCATAGGACCTCCCTTTCTACAATCAGGCCAGACCAGTTCCTGTTGTTGGTGCTGAGCCAGACCTTGGCTTAAAATTCCCCACTGACCACCCACAGGCCACCTGAGGCTGATGCAGAGAGACCGGCAATGTCTTGCTTAAAGGCCTTCCAGTCTAGATCCTGCAGCTAACTCCCCCCAAACTCCTATTCCGAAGGATTTGCCTTCATCATCTCCCAATCCCCGATCCCTCCACCTGCGTCTTACACCAAAGGCTGTAGAAAAATCACAGATTTTTCTAAAAGCAAAATCTATTTGCTTTTAGAAAATAAGGTTCTCCTGTTGCCTCCACAGATATCACCGGTCTTTTGTTAACAGCTTCCATGTCATTCTGGATGCCTTACATCCTCAGCAGTAGCCAGGGCGAGGGAGCTATGTGGGGAGGAGAGGGGTGCGGGACAGGCATCTATACCTCTCATACAGACCTTGTCCACACTCCTCCTTTTCAGCCCACAGGCTCCGCACCTCCCACGGCTACTGGTGCCCCAGTTCGGAGCCTCTCCAGGTTCTTCAGAGAGCAGGGCTTAATTCCTAACATCCCCCCTTTCCCCAGGTGCCTGGGCTCCAGCTTTCTCAGCTCCACACAAGATCTTTCAGAACTACGTTGGCAACTTTACCTGATACTGTATTTTCTCATTTTGCCTATTATTTTTGGTTTTGTATATTTACAACATTTTATTCCTTTAGTTTTCATTTTAGAGAGGATTAGGAGACAGAAGGAATGAACACTGTGTGAGGTCCACCATGTTTAACAAGAAGTCCCTGCTATCTGCTTAATGACACCTTTCCAGAGGAGGAATTGCTGGGTCAAAAGCCATGTGTGTTTCACACGGCGAGTCGCGTTAAACTGTCCACCGGAAAAGTGCACTGACTTTTTTACCGGCAAGTAAGCAGGAGGGTTGCTTTTATTTTATAAGTGCTATTTTTCTTTCGTATGATAAAAGAGACTTATTTTTGAGGCAAAACATGATGACACCAGTGTATTTTAATTGGTACACTTCATTATAGAGCATCAGAAAAATAAAATAAGTGTGACAAGGCAGCAGCCCCAGAAGGCGGCCACTCATTGCAGCCACTGCCAGCCTGTGCTTTGTGAGCTGGACGCTCCTCTTGCCTCGTTGCAGCCTCAGTCTGCCTAAAAGTGGATATTCCAGACAGGAAATGTGTCTAGCCTGATGGTGAAGACTGGCTGGAGGATGGTTGGTTTTGAGGGGGATAATGATTTTGCAGGAAGATTTCACAAAATTTGTCCAAGGTGGATTTCTGCTGTTGCCAAATTTTCCTGGTGTGCTGGGCAGGACAATGGTGAGAAAGTAAACTTGGAGTAAGAGAAAACACTCAGACTTCCCAAAGTAGATGAGAGAAACTTTGCTTTTTGCAAGGGAGGCGAGTGGAAGACCCTGTTGGCAATTGTCTTGTGTTTCTGTTTTGCTCAATGAAGCCGAGTTTGCCCCGGGCCAGCTGTGCTAGTCAGATGTGTGTGCTGGGGTGCGGCACCACCATTATTAATGGCGTAAGGTGGTGGGGTACAGGCAGGAGCAACTTGGAAATGGATACTCTGTGTCTTCCTTCCGGCAGCCGATTGCACTGACTTGTCAAGAAGGTGTGGGTGTCTGGAAAGCACCTACGAGGACCAGTAGTCAGGGAGCCAGCAGGAGCCATGGTGAAAAGAGACTGTTGCTAGTCAGGGAGCCAGCAGGAGCCACGGTGAAGACAGACTGTTGCTTGGGGTCTCCCAGGATAGACCGAGTTGGGAACTAGCTAGGTGATCCCCATTGCCATAGAAACAACCCTCCCAGACAGCGGTGGGGAATGGTGAACAGTCCACGAGGGAGACGCCGACTCAGGCTTCAGATGGAATTTCCTGGGATCCCTCACTTACATTTTCTGCTCTTTGCTGAGTTCCGCTTTTCTCTCTATTTCTCCTTTGTTTTCTATTGTGTATTCTCTCCTTCTGGGGAGGAAGTGTGGGAAGCAGTGAAGAGGTCCTGCTCTGGGGATGAGGAGCCGGGTTGAAGGAAGAGTCCAGCACAGTGCACCTGGCAGGTGGGGTCTCCAGAGAGGCTGTGGCTGTGCAGAGCAGCCGCCTGTGGGATGCATGCAGAATTGAGTCTGAACACACGGCCTTTCTGGTGCATCCGGCTAGATTGTGAATGTGTTGGTCTATCTCTCTCAGCAGCCCTGGTCCAAGGAGTACGATCAGAGAGATATAAGCCAATCACTCCTAGTTGTCATCTTTCTCGTCACCGTGTCTGGGAGAGGAAGGTAACTGTTTTGGTTTGTTAGAAAAGAAATACCAACCCAGCAGCCGAGAGATTTCCCCAGTGGACAGGCCTGTGTTTGGGAAGGAAAGTTAAAGCCAGTGGATTTCTAGTTCACTTGTCTTCTCTAACAAGGTATCAGAAGGGCTGCAGAGTCCAGTTAATCAGTCCAGTGGTATTTTTGAGATGAGGTAGCAGGTGCTCCAGAGCCAGAAAGACAGACTGTGGGTGGCTCATCCAGAGGCTCACTGAGGGTTCTGCACCACAGATCTGTGTCCAGCAAACAAAGGAGCTGGGGTCAGAGCCGGTGAAACACAGGACCGTTCCCCATTCAGTCTGGCAGATATTTGCTGAGACCTATAACACAAAAGGTCTTTTACAGAGGTGTATGAAGTGGGTCCCTATAATGCCTCCATACTCCCATCTGGGTCAGAGACTGAAAAGAACTCAAAGATCACCAAAAGCAGCATCCTGGGCTGCTATCATGGCAATTCATCTACAAACATTTGCAGAGTGTCCACTCTGTGACAGACACATCTCTGCAAGAGGATCCCGAGCGTGGACACAGGGTGGGAGGGTTCCAGGATAAGAGTATGCAGCTGTCAGGAGGCTTCATGGAGAAGTCCACACCTGAGCTGAGTTGGGAAGAATGAGTCAGACTTGGCCACAGGGAACAGGGAGTTATCTGTGTCCTGGAATGATCTGCAGGAGGAGAAGGAACCCACGAGTTGACTCGGAGCCGTCCTGGAGGGCTACCCGTAGAGGGACCTCAGAAAAGTCTGGTCCCATTGTGCTCAAACATGAATTATAAACCATGAAGCCCAACATAAAAAACTGAGAAGATTGGGCCACTTACAGAAAAGGGTTGGGGCTCCAGAGCCCTGCCCTCCGGTCTAATCCCAAACTCTCAAGGCCCTGAGGCAGCTCCAGGAAACCCGACTGTCTACAGAGCGTGGTCACCCTTACAGAGTCCGATCCCTGATTCTCACAGGTGGAGAGTTCACAGGTGCCGTGTCTCGCTCAAGCTCAGCGTATTGGTCTGTTTTCATGCTGTTGATAAAGACCTACCTGAGGCCGGGTAATTTATAAAGAAAAAAGAGGTTTAATGGGCTCACAGTTCCACATGGCTGGGGAGGCCTCACCATCATGGCAGAAGGTAAAGCCATGTCTTACTTGGTGGCAGATGAGAGAAGGGGAGCCAAGGGAGAGGAGAAAGCCCTCAGAAAACCATCAGACCCCGTGAGACTTATCCACTTCCACGAGAACAGAACGGGGAAAACCGCCCCCATGATTCAGTTATCTCCCACCAGGCCCCTCCCACAACACGTGGGAATTATGGAACTACGATTCAAGATGAGATGTGGGTGGGGACACAGCCAAACCATATCAATCAGGACATGACAGTGGGAGACCTGGGCCAGGGCTGGAGCTCTCTAGATGGGAGGCAGTAATGCCTTAGTTACCTTTGTGAGGGAGTGAGAGAGGAGGGTGTGAGAGGGGGAGTGAGAGGGGAGGGAGTGAGACAGGAGGGAGTGAGAGGGGAGGGAGTGAGACAGGAGGGAGTGAGAGGGGAGGGAGTGAGAGAGGAGAGGGTGTGAGGGGAGGGAGTGAGAGGGGAGGGAGTGAGAGGGGAGGGTGGGAGAGGGGGAGTGAGAGGGGAGGGAGAGAGAGGGGAGTGTGGGAGAGGGGGAGTGAGAGGGGAGGGAGTGAGAGGGGAGGGTGTGAGGGGAGGGAGTGAGAGGGGAGGGAGAGAGAGGGGAGGGAGTGAGAGGGGAGGGAGTGAGAAGGGAGGGAGTGAGAGGGGAGGGAGTGAGAGGGGAGGGAGTGAGAGGGGAGGGAGTGAGAGGGGAGGGAGTGAGAAGGGAGGGAGTGAGAGGGGAGGGGGGAAGAGGGGGAGTGAAAGGGGAGGGAGAGAGAGGGGAGGGAGTGAGAGGGGAGGGTGTGAGAGGGGAGGGAGTGAGAGGGGAGGGTGTGAGAGGGGAGGGAGTGAGAGAGGAGGGAGTGAGAGGGGAGTGTGTGAGAGGGGAGGGAGTGAGAGGGGAGGGAGTGAGAGGGGAGGGAGTGAGAGGGGAGGGTGTGAGAGGTGAATGTGTGTGGGAGGTTAGGGTGTGGGAGGTGAAGGTGTGAGACATGAATATGTGTGAGAGATTAATGGTGTAAGCTTTTGAGAACTGCGGGTGTGAGTGACGAATGTGTGTGACAGGTGATAGTGTGAGAGTTGTGGGTGTGACCAGTGAGCCATTCCCATCTTTCCCTGCTCATGCCCCTCAGGTGCTATTTGGGGTGTGGTCCCACTCAGGCAGACTGCCTGGAGCCTATAGTCCTTAACGCTGACCTTCAAGAGCCACTCTTTGCTTTATGTGACCAGGCTTTGTCCAGCTGCTGGTTCCTGGGACTTGAGCTTAGCAAGGTGGCTGTGGACAGGGACCTGGGCTGTCTCCCTGGTCTGGGGTCATCCCCGTGCCAGAAGCCAGCTCATGGAGATTGGGGCCAAACAGGAACGGTGTGAGTAGGGAAGAGAGAGGGTGGTGTGAGCTCAGGGAAGAGGATGTAGGAGAGGAGGCAGCAGATGGGAGGCAGAAGGCAAGAACAGAACCAGAGAACATGCCGGACTAAGCTCCCATGGGTGAGGCACCCTGGAGGATCCCATCCAGACAGCAACAGCCCATGCATAGAGGGTGGGGGAGTGGGGACAGCAGCCCATGCATAGAGGGTGGGGGATTGGGGACAGCAGCCCATGCATGGAGGGTGGGGGAGTGGGGAAAGCAGCCCATGCATGGAGGGTGGGGGAGTGGGGACAGCAGCCCATGCATGGAGGGTGGGGGAGTGGGGACAGCAGCCCATGCATGGAGGGTGGGGGAGTGGGGACAGCAGCCTATGCATGGAGAGTGGGGGAGTGGGGATAAGCCCACCAAGCAGTGGCCAGGGCCGCCCGCTGCACTCCATGGCTCCTCCCCACGCTGCAGCCCCCAGGTGTCACCCAGCACAGTGGCCTGATGAGACCCTCCCACCTTTCTAGCAGTACCTAGGCCAGGTGCGGCTGGAACCTCGAATGGGCAGGACAGCCGGATCCCACACCCGAGCAGCCACAGCAGCGGCTTTGAAGCGGCTTGTGAGCCACATCAGGCACTCAGGCTTTCTCCACAGACTAGGGCCTTGGAGGTCTTCCTAGTTGATATCTCCCCAGGGCACCTGATTGGGAGGAAGACACCTGGCCCCTCGTGAGCGCTGTGTCTCTGGCCACAGAACTAGTCAAGAGGGCTCTGTCTGAGGCTGGTGCCCTGGAATGATGGACACAGAAAGCCCTGGAAATGCCCCTCTGTGTCCTGGTCATTCCTGTCCCTACAGCCCCATCCCTGGCTCTGAAACTTCGAAGGCATTAGTTTTGCATCAGGCAGGCTCTGGGGGAGTTCTGTTCTCCAAATGCACCTGCTGAGATGGATCGGGAGGGTTTCGGGTAAGCCCTTTGCTCTTGGCAGAGCATGGAGGAGCTCTGGGCAATATCCCTGCCCAGGCAGGGCGGAGCCATTAGATGCCTGTTCCCTGCAAACCGTCACTGTGCAGGGCGTAAATGCAGCTGGCAAGCACACCCCTTCTTCAGAAAGGGTTCAGAAAACAAGCATTGTCTGAGGATGAGGAACACCTGACTATCCACACGGCTCAGCGCCACAACATCCAGGCCGTCAAGAGGAACTGTGGGAATAAATAATATTAAATGACAATTTGGCTGACAACAGAATGGGGTCATAAGAGCCAGCAGCACTAGTTAATGGGAGGCTGTGAGGGTTCATTAGACCTGATACAGGAGGTTTGACTTGAAGTAATGGGGCAAATTGGAGGAGGAAAAAGTTGGTAGAATGATTAGGAAGAACAGGCGATGAGCTCTCTCGCTCCGTGGGAAGGTGTCCCTGGAGGTGCAGCGGAGTTTCCCGAGATGCGGAAGATTAGACGAGGCAAAGACATAATATCCTCCGGGGATCAATTATGCCTTGGCAAAGAAATGATCCCGATGATCGAATGCCTCTCCTGTCTCTGATTTAATGACGAGGTGCCCAGCAACAGAGAGGCAGAAGATATGGCCTAGAAAGGGAATGGGAAAATTATGTTTTGAGGAGACTCAGGGTTGTCCCTCAATTTTTCCTGTACCGTGTTGACCAGGACACCTTGTTCTGTTAACCACTGAGTTCCCATTCACTATTTTCAAGGATTTCAGAAAGCCGTCCCCCTAGAAGACCATTTGATTCAACAACAGCATACTGTTTGTTGACAAAGTGCATTGTATCCTTGCTACTCTAAGAGGTGAAGCATCTCAATTTGAACATGAGTATTATCAGGAGGAACCAAACTACAAACTCGAGACCACGCTGAGACATATAGTGTGGAGTGTGCAAGGGGTCTAAGAAACAGGCCCCAATTGTGTGCCCCGGTTCACTAAGGACAGACCTGTGATGTGTCTGGGTCTCCCTCACACTGAGAAACCGAGAGAAAGTAGGATATCAAATCACCAATGGGAAGAATGAGAGAAATTGTCCAAAACCAGCAGAGGCAGCCTAAAGTTCATCAGCCCCGTGAGTGTGGTGGGGCTGGGAAGAGGCATGCGTTCGTGGCCAGGGATATCAAGAGAGGCCCTACATAGGGAGGAAGCAGGTGAGAGGAGCTTCCAGGAGGTTTCGTGTTGCCTGTCAGTCATCTACGACTGGTAACAAATGACCACAATGCAGTGGCATAAACAGTATTTATGATCTTGTAGTTTCTGTGGGTCAGGAGTCAGAGCTCAGGTTAGCAGGGGCTTTGGTTCGGGTCTCACAAGGCTGCAATTAAGACGCTGACCAGGGTGCACTCCCCTCTGGAAGCTCGACTGTGAAAGAATCCACCTCCACGCTCACGTAGGTGGTTGCAGAATCCATCTCCTAGTGTTTGCAGGATCACTGGCCCCAGGTCCTTGCTGTGCATCATTTGGAGGACACCCTCAGTTCCTTGAGGTCATTCTCAGCTCCTAGAGGTCATCCGCCGTTCCTCGCTGGCAGGTCTTTCTCGCTTCATCAAGCCAACAAGGAGAACCTCCAGTGTGAGTCTCCTGGAGAGGCGGCATCCAGGGTAGTGCAGTGTAAACACAGGCATGGCATCCCTGTCCCCTGCAACTGGCACATTCTGCTGAGTAGAAACCAGCTGCAGGTCCCATCCACCCTCACAGGGGAGGAGAGGCTGCCAGGGCGACAGTGCCAGGAGGGGACTCCCAGGACCCCCTTAGAGCCTGGGCTCCAATCCTGACAAAATGTCTATCCTCAGGACATGCAATTCTAACTCCCATAGTTAGGTTTTCAGCTGCAATAATATATTTTAAAATATCAAGCTTCTCTTGAGTTTTACTCCTAAAAAAGTGGAATAACCTCTTTTAATCTAAACAATTTTTCCTGCTAATTGTTAGTTTTATCTACTAAAATTTGTCCAATAGCATGTTTTCATGCACCATGTAAAGACAATTTTTTGAAGAGGACTTTCTCTCCCATAAGCTCCCAATCAGCTGGGGGTGACAGGACATCAAGGAGCTGTTTGTTCCCCCCAGGATCCTGCCTCTGTCTCCAAGGCTGGGAGGTAGGTGGGGCCCCTTGAAGGCCTGCTGAGGAGGGAGGCAGGCCTGTGGGCTTGAGTGGTTGGCAGAGTGTGGGGGGTGGGGGGCCTGAGACGGATACATCAAACTGTGGGCCATTTATCTGTACTAATTATGTCATCAGAAATGCAGGTGAAAAAGGATGCACAAAGATAGTTTATTTTTATTTATTTTTTAGTTTAGTTTAAGTTCTGGGATACATGGGCAGAGCGTGCAGGTTTGTTACATAGGTTAACGTGTGCATGGTGGTTTGCTACACCCACTGACCTGTCCTTGAAGTTCCCTCCCCTCACCCTCAACCCTGCAGCAGGCCCTGGTGTGTGTTTATAAGGATGATTTCCTTCTCCCTAGCAAGCCTTCCATGTGACAGGTGGAGGTCTCTTCCCACGGCCAGGCCCCTGCTTGCAGCTCTTCTCACCCCTGGCTCCTGCCTTCTCCAGGGCCCACGCTGGCTCCTGCATCCTCCACCTTGGTCACCCCTGGGCCCCTTCCTGCAGGCACATCATGTGCTTATGTCTCTCCCACTTAAACAGCACATTAAAAAGTAAGAACAGGGCCACATGTGGTGGCTCATGCCTGTAATCCCAGCACTTTGGGAGGCCGAGGTGGGTGGATACCCTGAGCTCAAGAGTTCAAGACCAGCCTGGGTAACATGACAAAACCTGTCTCTTCCAAAAAACAAACAAACAAACAAAAAAGTAAAGTAAGACCATTTCTTGGTTCCGTTGCCCGCTCCAAGTGCTGCTTATTTCTTCTCTTCACATCCTTCCTTCCTGAAAGAATCATCTATCTTCTTCCTCTTCATCTGCTACCTCCCCTCAGATGGAGTCCCTGCCGTCCTCTCTGCCTTCCTCTTCTGTTCTTCCTTCATCACACATTTCCCTGAGCTCAGTGATGTCCTCTTTGATGGTAAAGGAAGCAGATACAACCCAGCCTTGGTTTTGCTTGGGCCATCTCTGCACTGGACATAGAAGAGCTTGACCTGCCCTTTTCCCAGACCTCCCAGCTGCTCCTCTGCGTCCCGCCCCTCCTGGCTGCTGCTGCTGTTTCCTTTGCAGGCTTTGGTTCCTTACGTGACCACTTCCTGTGCTCTCTCTGCATACATCTGCCACAGTTTTTATAAGTGTTCTTGTGTGATTAGACAATTCTGTTATAATATAATTTTGCTAATGTAAAACACCAAATTTTTGTGTCTCAATGATCTCATCAGAATGAGCTTGCCTGGGTTCTCCGTGCTTTCCAGCCTCTGCTCCTCGCCCCTTTCCCTCTTCTCCGAATCCCCTTTCTAGGAAACCTTCCCTAATCCCCCCAGTAGAGAATGATCCTTTCTTCTCTGAATTTTCTTCACCTTTCTATCAGACTTTCTTATGTCATTTGTCACTTTTAACCTTGTTTTACATATTTTCATCTGTATAAGCTTCTCAGAGGCAGTGGGAGATGTATTCATCTTTGTGGTCCTATGTAAAATCTAACAAGACATTTAAAGGGAAAGAATGTCTGCCCCATATTCTACCCCTAGAGACAGCACCTGCCCACACCTTACCCTCTATTTCCTTATGTGCAAAATGGAAACAGAACACCCGTTTTTAGGTCTAATGTAATAAGGAGATAACACACACATAGAATTACTAACATAATGTCTGGTACATTATAAGAATTCTATAAACGCAGCAACTGCTATTATTATCATTAGGAATAGGAGGTAAGAATATTTGTTAAATGAATAAATGAATAATTGTATCAAGAAATTCCTTAAGATAGTAAAGAAACAAAGCGAAGTAGGTGGACAAACAAATCAAAAAGCAGCCAGCCACCCGGCCAATCCATTTAACTTCCTTCTGTTCTATGACATAAGCCACACAATAGCAACTCTTAAACATGTCTGTGTATTGGAAGTAAAAGTGTCTTATGTTAACTCATTAGGGATCCCTGCTGCTGTGGTTTGAACAGTCCCTCCAAAACTCAAGTTAAAATTTAATTGCGCTTGTGATGTATTAGAGGTGGGACTATCAAGAGGTGATTAGGCCTCATGAGGGGGTCAATGTCTACACGGCAGGAGTGTGGTCCTGATAAAAGTGAGGTCAGCCCCCTCTTACCCACCCTTATTCTCTGAGTGCTCTTTTGCCCTTCTGCCTTCCGCCCTGGATGACACAGCAACAAGACCCTCACCAGATGCTGGTGCCTTGTCCTTGAACTTTCCAGCCTCCAGAACTGTGAGCAAGCAATTATTTTTCTTTATAAATTACTCAGTCTGTAATATTATGTTATAGCAGCACAAAATGGACCAAGACACCTTCAAAAGCCTAAAGATCTCTATCATTTCCTCCGCCCTAAAAAAGACGGCAGGAGGGTGTCAAGTCTTTTGGTGGCAGATGTTAGAGATTTTCGAGCTTTAAAATAAAAAGAATTAGAAATTATCCAAAATTTAAGTTGAGGTTTATTTTTATCCCTATGGATTTAGATTCAAATCTGGACTTGCAAATTAAACTAGTGTTGAATGAAATGATTCACACTCTGCATTTTCTTAGGCCATTCACCTTATGTGCCCTTGATAACATTGTAGACTTAAAAATACTCGTATAACCATGTTCACAGAACTCGATTGCTTCTCTCCATGGGATTCATCAATATGTCTATAGATACGGCTGTTCATAATCAATGCAAAACTGCGATCCACCTCCATTCTTGTCATACATTCATCTGTGAAAGGTTTGAGCCTGATTTTTCATTCCATATTCCTCTTCCAATTTTAATAGTCTGGGTCTGGGAGAAAAAACATGAGAATGGAAATTGCCTCTAGAGAAAGTTGCAATCCTTGATTTCAGTGAGGACTTCCTCATCTTTGATTCTTTGAGGTGGCTGATGAGGATGTGAAAAATTCGGCGATATGATCTGTATTTTACATCTCCACATTTATTACAGAGGTAGCAGCATGTCGACGTGCATGTCTCCGTGTAGATCTCCAGGAATGAATTTCCTGACATTTAGCTCTTAAAGAAAATGTATATGTGTTGCTTGTCAAAAGCAGGTTATTTATAGGTCCTGAGATTCATAGGTTCTAGCAGCTAATCTTCAGGAATATTACTTGATGGGACATCACAGACAAGATTTACTTGATATTTGTCCTTTTTCTAAATCTGCACATTTATTTAAAATAGTATTCTGGGCTCTCAATTGAGGAATGGTCTCTAGGTCTAGCCGTTCTGTACCTGGGCTATTGCCAAACATTGATTGTTGAAAAGATAATAGCATCCACAGAGGCAACACAGGGAGACGGAGGAAGAGGACCTCTCGTAAGTTAAAAATGAACAAGAAGGCAGCTAGCATGCTGCCAAGAAGCATATGGAGTAAACATAGATAAAGCAGATGGAGAATAGAAGACAGTTCAAAAATGTTTGCACGATACGTATACAAATAAATGAGCCAGGCCTGGTCTCTGACAATTCTCGCCCCTCTTGCTAGAGGGTCTGCAGGGCTGGTGGCATGGATCCTATTTGACAAAGAAGAAAACAGATGATGAAGTCGGGGGGCTTAGAAGGCAACAAACTCTTGAGCCAAAGAAATGTTTGAGTCTGAAGTGGTCCCCAGTCTCCCAGGGAACCAGCAG
This sequence comes from Pongo pygmaeus, assembly GCF_028885625.2. Classification (NCBI taxonomy): domain Eukaryota; kingdom Metazoa; phylum Chordata; class Mammalia; order Primates; family Hominidae; genus Pongo; species Pongo pygmaeus. Next base: position 131,446,591 of record NC_072385.2, read on the forward strand.
GTGGGATTTTCTTTCAAGCAGCCTGCACAGTGGAAAGTGGGAAGTCAGCATGGAAAACCAAGGGACCATAAATCAGAGCTGTCTAGCTGTGAGGCTGAGGCCAAAGCCATGACTCCGTGGTCAGGAGCCCCGGCTCTGTGCTGTTAGCGCAGCTAAGTGCCTCTGCCCCTTTTTGGCTCAGTTCTCCTCCGTTATCCAAGAAAGGGGCTGGGCTGGTTGTAACTGAGGTCCTTGCAAGCTGTCAGATTGTGTCGTTATCCTTGTGTCATGTTTCTGACCCCCTACTAGGCATCAAGATGATGCTAGGTTCCTGGAACACTAAGATGAATGGAATGTGGAGAGGCAACTACCCTTGGGCATGAGAAGGGGAATATTCCTGGGTCTAAGGGTCACCATGATGGGCACCTGACCGCACACTTGGGAGGGAACAGAGGGCTTCCTGCAGGGGAACTGTGGAACCTTAGAGGAGGACGTGGCCAGGTGAAGAGAAGATTGAAGCACCCAGGAAAGCTGACTCTAGCAAGCTTAGAAAGGGCCTCAAGCAGGGGGTTGGTTACACATTCTCAAACTTCCATTACTCCACCCCGTCACCACCATACATACACCCAGGAAGGAACCCCTGACTTCCCCAGATGTTCTCAATCTCACCAAGAACCACGGGGACTTATTGTCAGGGGACTTGGGAGCAAACCGCACCTCCTGGAGGCCACCCATGCCTCCTCCCAGCCCTGACCTTTACAGCCTCCCACCACTCTCTGCCCGTTATCCCCAGAACACCCTGCCGGGCCTCCCTCCTTGTCCGTCCCGTTCTATCTACATGGCTTTGACATCTACCAGTCCAACTTTGAAATTCGCAGTCAAACTTCCTCTGCTTCTCCCTGAATGTTCCCTTCACCTTCCCCCGGCTAGCAGAAATCTGGTTCTCCCCTGAGACCTTGCTGTACCTGCAGCTTTCCCCGTGGGCGTTGGGTTTTCCTGTGTGTCTCTTTGACTGAAGTCCTCGGCGCCTCCTCACCACCACGGCTGGGCTTGGGAGCGAAACAGATGACTCTGTTTCTCATTGTCGTGTCCAGCATGTGTTTCAGGCCTTCTTCCTAAATTCCCTAGTGTGGCCTCTTCTGTTCCCAGGTGTGACACTGGGTCCCCAGCTGTGGCTGCTCCTTGTTTCTGGAGGTTCCTGGCTCCTGACTCACAGCCCGTCTGCCCAGCACCCCTGCTGCCTTGATTCCTGGGGATTCGGTGCCAGTGTAGATGGCATCGCTAATAATCTGGACTGAAATCTTTGAACATACCTCCTCCAATGGCTGTGTCCTCCATCCTGTGTTGGCTACTGACTCTTATTTTCATTCCTCTGTAGACTTAGTGTCGTGAGTCCCAGCTCTCAGACTGCCGCCTCCTGTCCTTCTAGCTGAATCAATCCCTCCCTCCCTCCCTCTGGCATTTAACTCCAGGATCACTTGTCTTTACCACAGCTCCAAACTGAGCTACAGCCTACACTTCCCTCTGTCTTCTCTGCTCTGATCTGACCCCTTCCCTTGTCAGGGGTTCTCATCCCTCTCACACCTGCTCAGTTTCCTTGTGGTTCTGTTGCTTCCTACAACTGTCTTGGCAGAGCCATAACCCTGGGCAAACCCAATTTTCTATCAACGCTTTGCCTGCATCTGTTCAGCTGATTGTGTCAGAAGAAAAAATAAACACACTCACTGGCTCCCTTTGAATTCATGGCCATGAGCCCGCAGGGACCTTTATGACACCTACAGCTTCCTCCATCTAGTGCACCCCCTTCTCGCGTCTCCTACCTCCCCACACTATTGTCTCCTCCACGATGCTCATCTCTGCTGATGACCTTGCTTCCTGCGTCACTGAGAAGATTAAAATAGGGAACCTGCCAGGCCTTTCCACCACCCTTCCCCCCGCCAGCCTCTGCACCCTGCCCTCAGCCTTCTTGCCTGTGGCTGACTTCGACTAGAGATGAACCGTCCGTGGGTCCATCCAGAGCCAGTGACTCCAACTCTCACTGGACACATCCCCTCGCAATCTGGGAAAACTGTCATTGAAGTACGTGTCTCTTCCTTCCCAGTTATTAATTGTGCCCACGCTAAGTCATTCCCATCAGTGAGTGAACATGCCGACATTTCCATTGTGCGTGCCACATATGTGGGCGTGAGCGTGCATTTGTGTGTATGCTGGGAAATAAGTAACCAAGGCTAAGGCTTTCTCAAGTGGAGCATGAGGTTGCAGGGCTATTCCACTCACACCTGCTGAAGGTTGAACTCCAGGATGCTCCAAGGGATGTGGATAAATAACTCGTCTGTATCTGCTACCCACTCTTCAGTGCCTCTCAGCTAGCAGTACCCTAATGAGTTAACCAATCAGAACAGGTTTGCAATTTGGGATTGCTGTCCAGACAGTGAACGCCTCCAAAAACATCTTTTTGTGAAAATCCCCTACAGAACCCTCTGCTGCCCTTGCCTTCCAGGACACTGCAGGGCAGCCCCATTCAGTGTATTCAAATGGCAATTCTTTGTTTTCTAACCAAATATATTTCTTTCACCTTGATGTAAATCTTTTTTCTTTTTTCCAAGTTAACATAGCTGATGTCAGAAGTAGGGCCTGAAGTGACCTTCCCTTTTGGGGACCCGTGTTCTCTGAAGTCGGGTGAGGTCGCCTCCACTCACCTTCCCAGACTGCTGGCACCCAGGCTCTGAAGGCCTCCTGGGCCCCGACCTCTGTCCTTCTGGTTGAGGTTCATATCTTTACTTGGGAATTTAAAGCAGGTTGTTCCATTTGTGCCAACAAAGGCTTCTAATTGTGAGGAAATTTTCCTAATTTACTAGAAGTTTTCCTTTTGGAGAGTATTATTATGATTATTATGAGTATGGGATTCCTTTTTTTTTTTTTTTAATATGGTGTTTCACTATTTTTGCCCAGGCTGGAGGGCAATGGCGTGATCTCGGCTCACTGCAACTTCCACCTCCTGGGTTCAAGTGATTCTCTTGCTTCAGCCTCCCGAGTAGCTGGAGTTACAGGCATCTGCCACCACGCCTGGCTGATTTTGTATTTTTAGTAGAGACAAGATTTCACCATGTTGGCCAGGCCGGTCTCTTGACCTCAGGTGATCCACCAGCCTTGGCCTCCCAAAGTGCTTGGATTACAAGTGTGAGCTACCACGCCCGGCCCTGAGTATGGGATTCTTTAATACTAAACCATGTAATGTTTGTCCTCCTTCTGGGACTCAAGCTGGTTATGTGTTAAAAAATTATGGGATCTTCACCTGTATTTATCTGGAACTGTGGATGCTTTTACAATGGCCAAATTGAGGTTCCTTTGTCATATCAAAGCTAGACTTTCTCCAAACTGAATTATTAATAGAAGATCTTGATTCGAAAACAGAACAACCTGAATGCGGTGTGGGTTTTAATTGGCATTTAGAGGCATCCAAACATATTCAGGGCTCTAAAATTGTCTCTTCAAAATATACCCTCTGAATTCACAGAGGCTAGTAAATAAGAGCTCTAAAATTGTCTCTTCAAAACATACCCTCTGGATTCACAGAGGCTATTAATTAATTGAAGGAGAAAGAAAAAGTCTTTGAGGTTCAGGTTTCTCCCCGACCCTCCTTCCCCCACTCCTGCTGCTCCTTGCCTTGATATCCCACAGGTGCTCAACCTCCCTTCTAATCTGCTGACCCCAAAGCTTCTCTTGATTTCCCTGTTTCTGCCAAACCTGTTCAAATTCTCCCTTTCCAGCTTCATCCAAATAAGAAGGGCCCTGTCTCAAACATTTCCCATACATCCTGAACCAAAGCTGAACTTACGGCTATAGCCCAACTTCCTCAAGGTTCTTGAACACCCTCATAAATTTCCTGAAGAATTTCAAATTGTTGCCCAAATTGATGAACCTTTTTCCTCTGATCTTTATCAATTAATACGCAGGCTCATTGGAGAAGGCCCAGTAAAATGTTGGATGGCAAAAGCAGGCAGGGGCAATATGCTTCCCAGGAGAAAAAAGCCCAAGAAGGAGCTCAAACTTTACACCAAGCTGTTCCCTTAGCATCCCCAAATGAGTAGCTTGGGACAAGATTCATACCTGCTCCCAAAAGGAAGGTGAGGCAGTGATTATTACAACAGACTTGAAATCACTTTCAAGAAAAACTCTGGACTCCTTTCAGGATGCTGAATCTACCAAAGTGGCTTTTAACCCTCTCTTCAAAAACGGCTGAGATGAAGATCTTACAATTCTAGTTAAATAGGCTCAACTTCATTGGTAAACAATTCCACTAGTCAGTGTTCTTTTAGAGGGACAGAACTAATAGGAGATATATGTGTGTGTGTACATATATATCTGTGTGTGTGTATATAACAAACTTACACAAATCACAAGGTCCCACAATAGGCTGTCTGCAAGCTGAGGAGCAAGGAGAGCCAGTCGGAGTCCCAACACTGAAGAACTTAGAGTCCAATGTTCTAGGGCAGAAAGCATCCAGCACAGGAGAAAGATGGGGGCTGGCAGGCTAGGCCCGTCTTACCCTTTTCACGTTTTTCTGCCTGCTTTACATTTGCTGGAAGCTGATTAGATTGTGCCCACCAGGTTAAGAGTGGATCTGCCATCCCCAGCCCATTGACTCAAATGTTAATCTCTTTTGGCAACACCCACACAGACACATCCAGTATTAACACTTTGTATCCCTCAATCCAATCAACTTGACACTCAGTATTAACCACCAGGAGTCCACCCCTTGTCAACTCGAACCCATACACATCTCCTGAGATCATACATTATCTTCAAATAAAGACAATAATGAGGTTATAATTACACCTAACATAATACAACTATCCTTCATACAACTGGAAACACACCAATCCCCAATCCAAATACTATTACACAAAGTTAACAATACTTAAATGCTGGTATGAAGTCAATAAATCTTATGTTACATAATAAAGGAAAATGAAATAAAATGAAGATATTTTCTTAGTACAAGTGTGTACATGCACAAAGATGTTTTTAAAAAAAGAAGGAGGAAATACTCATGACAATTACAGTCTTCATTTCTACAACTGGTCCCATGGTCGTAGCTGGTATTGATGACTACGTTCTTCTACTACCCATTCTGTATTCCCTTTGCCTTCAGCAAGCACTTCAGCAGGTTGTGCTTTTTTTTTCCTGGTGGAGTGACCAAAGCCTTCATTGCTGAAGGGTCTGGACAATTTGTAGTTCTGCCTGGATTGGGTTGTTGTAGCTTCCCATTGACCTTAATCACAGGGCATGGTAATACTAAGAGATGCCCTAATGAAGCTCCTGTATTCCATGTATACCCTTTCTTACCTCTGTTGTAGAGTAGTAGACTGGTTTCATCTTGATAGTCTGGGTCAATCATCCCAGCCAACATTGTAACTCCCTTCTTAGCCTGTTGACTTAAAGGTAGGAGGAGCCCAAAGTGTCCAGGTGGCAATCTTAACTTCCAGTTTAATGGAATTGTCCTTGTGTTCCCTGGTGTCAGCGTTCCTCCTTCTGGAACTAAGACCTCTAGGACAGCAGAATGTAATGTCGCAGGAACAGAAAGCAAAAATTTTGCTAGTGGATTACTAGGGGTGATGGTGAGTGGTGCCACTTCCACTTCTATCCCTTGATTCTTGGACCCGTGAATCCTGGCTATGGGAGAAACAGTATCACATATTGGATGCTGATTCAGAGCATACACAGCCTTCTGGAGAACTTTGTCCCAGCCCTGCAAAATATTGTCACCTAGTTGTGTTGTAATTGTGACTTCAAAAGGCCATCCCACCGTTCTGTCAATCCAGCTGCTTCAGGTTGATGGGGAACATGGTAAGACCAGTGAATTCCATGAGCATGAGCCCACTGCTGCACTTTTTCAGCCATAAAGTGAGTGCCTTGGTCAGAGGCAATGCTGTGTGGAACACCATGACAGTGGATAAGGCATTCAGTGAGTCCACGGATGGTAGTCTTGACAGAAGCATTGTATGCAGGATAGGCAAAGTAAGCATCTATTCCAGTGAGGACAAACCTCTGCCCTTTCCATGATGGAAGAGGTCCAATATAATCAACCTGCCACCAGGGAGCTGGCTGATCACCCCGAGGAATGGTGCCATATTTAGGGCTCAGTGCTGGTCTCTGCGGCTGGCAAATTGGGCACTTGGCAGTGGCTGTAGCCAGGTCAGCCTCAGAGAGTCTAAGTCCATGTTGCTGAGCCCATGTGTAACCTCCATCACTGCCACCAGGGCCACTTTGTTCATGGGCCTATTGGGTGATGACAGGGGTGGTTGGGGAAAGAGGCTGAGTGGTGTCCACAGAATGGGTCATCCTATCCACTTGATTATGAAACCCGTCTTCTGCTGAGGTTACCCGTTGGTGCACACTCCCATGGATACAAATATCTTCAGTTTTTGACCACTCAGAGAGGTCTATCTACACACCTCTTCCCAAATTTCTTTGTCACCAATTTTCCAATCATGCTTCTTCCAAGTCCCTGACCATCCAGCCATACCATTGGCTACAGCCCATGAATCCGTATATAATCACACATCTGACCACTTCTCCTGCCATGCAAAGTGCACAACCAGGTGCACTGCTCGAAGTTCTGCCCACTGGGAAGATTTCCCTTCACCACTGTCCTTCAGGGATGTCCTAAAAAGGGGCTGTAGTGCTGCAGCCCTCCACTTTTGGGTGGTGCCTGCATATTGTGCAGAACCATCTGTGGACAAAGCCTACTCTTCTCTTCCTCTGTCAACTGAGCATAGGAGACTCCCCATGAGGCCATTGGCACAGGCTGGGGGGAGAGAAGGCAGAGGTGGCAGGGTTGGAGACCATGGGCATTTGATCCACTTGTTCATGTAACTTACTTGTGCCTTCAGGACCTGCTTGAGCCCGATCACATATATGCCACCTCCATTTGATAATGGAATGCTGCTATGCATGACCCACTTTATGGCTAGATGGGTCAGAAAGCACCCAGTTCATGATAGACAGTTCAGGTCACATGGTGACTTGATGATCCGTAGTCTAACGTTCAGTTTCCACCAAAGCCCAGGAACAGGCCAAGTGCTGTCTCTCAAAAGAAGAATAGTTATCTGCAGAAGATAGTACAGGACTTGCTCCAAAATCCTAGAGATCTCCACTGTTATTCACCTATGGAAGCCTGCTGAGGCTCCAAACAGCATCCCTATCTGCCACTGACACCTCAAACACCATTGGATCTGCTGGGTCCTATGGCCCAAGTGGCAGAGCAGCTTGCACAGCCGCTATATATATATATATATGTACATATATATATATATATATAGTGTGATAAAAGACCCCTTAATAAACTGCCCTCTATATCCCTTAGGGACTGCAGGTACTCTGAGGAAACAGGTCTTGCCTCTTAATCATTTGGGCAAAACTACCCCCCTATATCCCTTAGGGACTGCAGGTGCTCTGAGGAAACAGGTCTTGCCTCTTAATCATTTGGGCAAAACTACCCCCCGATTGGAAAGGAAGTTCTCACTGTCATCATAGATCGGGAAGCAGGCCTTTCTGGGACTGACATCACTGGCCTCAAGTAGCCTTTTCCTTGGAGCACTGAACAAGTTCAAATGTTGGGAGTTTCTAATGCACCTTTAACAATTTGCAAATCCTTACCCCTGCCTCTTCAACTAGGTCATCTCTGGGACAATCATTCATTTTTATGAGTTATCTCGTCCCCAGTTCACTTCCTTGGAAGGGACTTCTTAGTAAAACACCTGTTGCTATTTACTTTTCCCAAAAGTTTCCTTTTTCCATAGTTTTAAAAATTGAGTAAACCCCTGCTGTAACTGCAAGCAGTAAGAATTATTCTATACTCTTGCCCATTTTTGCCCTTAACCTAAATAACAAAAATGCTGAGAGATTAGCTCTTTTAAAAGAGGTTCCTGAGGAACTTTGGGCTAAATCCACAACAGACATTGGATGAATCCATCCAGCTCCCCCAAAAAAATTTCAAATGAACTCAAACAAGCCCCTTTCTAACATCAGATAATACCCCCAAAACCTGAAGCTCTTGCAGAAATTAAACCAATTACAGAAGAACCTAAAGTCAATAATCTAACGGTATCTTGCACTAACCCCTGTAATAATACTACTCTGCCTGCGAAGAAACCTCACAGATGAGGGAAGAGCTTTGTCTTTGATAGCTCAACCCTTCCGAAAGTTAACAAACCAGTTCCCTTGAACTGGAAAGGAATGCCCACATAGCCTTCCATCAGTTAAAAGAAGGACTTCTAAGTTCTCCTGCCTTAAGGCACCTCAATTATTATTTCCCCTTCTTCCTTTTTGTGCACAAAAGTGAAGTGAATATGTTAGGGATCCTTACCCAAAGAAATGGAGACCGACAGACCCCTTGGCTATCATAGCAGCAATTAGAATCAGGGGTGAAGAGACTCCCTCCCTGCATGAGAGCTGTGCCAGCCACTACGGCTTTAGAGGTACAGAAGAGATGGTCGTGGGCTCTCCTCTGTCATGTATACTCCTCACGCCCTGGAAGCTTTCCTCCACTCTCATCATACCCAACATCTTTCTGCAAGTAGACTAACTGCTTATTAGGCTTATTAGGCCTTGCCATTGACTTCTCAGCATATTATTCTTTCCTGCTGCAGTAATCTTAATCCAGAAGCCTTCGTTTCCTATGTGATGATGAGAAACCTCATGATCGTGTAACTGACCAACGACTAAAATCTAGAGTTAATTTATAAGAAACCCCAAGGCCGGACAGAATTTCATGGTTTACTAATCAATCATATAGAACAGATAATGCAGGAAAAAAGTGTGCTACGTATGCTATTCCCACACTCTGTGAAGTAGTGGAAGCACCCACCGCCAATGGCCATTTCAGCCCAACACGCAGAACTTTATGCCTTGATCACAGGACTTGTCTTCTGGTGAATGGTCAAACTGCAAATATTTACACCACCGGTACGTATGACTTTGTGGTTGTGCTTTTGGTCTGCTGTGGAAACAAGGAGAATTTTTAACCTCTGGAGGAAACCAAATTACAAATGGAACTTTTGTCAATAATTTATTCAATTCAATTCAACCTCTTTGCCTCGGCCGTAATCAAAATTCCTGGCCACTCAAAACTGGAGTCTGATGAGGGGAAAGGAGACGACGTGGCAGACCATGCAGTGAGGGCAGCTGCCTCGAGCTCCACAAAGACTGAAAATCCTGTAGTTAGTATTGGTTATTTCCAAAAAGGATTTAAATGGTGTTCTTTTTAAAGGGTTTAAAAGATGCTCAGTCTTGAGCACATAAAGAAAAATCTTATTGGACTAATGGTTGCATTTTTGGCCCAAAGACAAACTTACAGTATGGTCCCACTAATAAACCACTAACACCATGATCTATGAAGATCCCCTATGGAAAGTGATCCTTGAGATGGTTCGCTGGGAAACTGGTGAACTTCTATTCTATGACAAAGTATTGTTAGAGAAACATTTCAAGGGCCACTACAGAGGCACAGCTGTCTCATACAGTTTGTCCAGAATTCAACCCAGCAGAGACTATTTAGACAATTCCAGGTCACTTTGATCTGCCTAATGGACTCTTTGAGATTTGGCCAGTGAATTTCATCCAGCTACCTCCCTATCAAGGTTATAAACCATGGTTTGTGTGTTTTCCCTTTGGGTAGACGCACTCTCTTGCTGACAGGCCACTACCTCGGCAGCTTCAAAGCTGTTGTTAGAAAAGGTTATCCTACATGGGGCAAACCCTCAGACTTATATGGTGACTGAGGAATGCACCTCACTGGCCATGAGAAAGAGCAAATTTGCCAAGATTGGCCCATATTTCAACCCTTTCCTTGTGCTTATCTCCAATCTTCCTTATTGGCAGAAAGAACAAATGGCATTCTCAAAACCCAGCTGGTGAAATTTGAGGAGGCATTACAGTTGCCTTGGACAAAGGCACTTGCTCTGGTCCTTTTGAGTCTAAGGTATGCACCTTTTGGAAAACATAACTTGTCACCTTTTGAAATTATTTATTACTGGATGGCCAATGCATTTAGCCCACCCTGCTTTTAATATCCAGTTCATCAAAGGAGACAGTTTCCAACATTATAAAGGAATAATTAAGGCTTTAGACACAAATCATACTCTGGTAGAACAATCTTTCCATAGTGTGCTTCCAGGAGATGAAGGCACCAAACAGAACAACCTGCCTCTGGTGATTTTGCTTTTTGGGAGAAAAATTTACAAAATCATTGCCTCAACCTCAATAGAACGGTCCATACCAGGTGCTCCTTGCCCATCTCTGTGCTGCCAAACTAAAAGGTTCACTCTGGATTCACACTTCTTATTTAAAGGAAGCTCCTACCCCTGCTGCAATTCAGAAACAATTAGAGGCCTGAAGCTAAAATCGACGTAGGAGTGGAGCAGAGAACAGCTAAAGTTGACCGCACACCCAAGACACCTGGGCCAGGCCTGGATATCATTAAGCTCCCGGAAATACCTGAAATAGTTGGCTTCTTATCTGTTGCTTTCTCTATACTCCTAGTTTTTGTCTTTCACTCCCTTGCACAACAGAATTACTTTAAATTATATCTTGCCTGGGTGCTGTAGCCAGTACCTCATGTTATACTGGATAAATACATCTAAAAAAGTAGAGCCTGAGTTGGAAACATTCTCACTACTTAGCTAAATAAAGCATTCACCGTGGGAATATTCGGCTACTTGATCTCTTCAGAAGGTGGCTAAAATCCAGTCTTCAGCTTTTGTTACTCAGTCTCGTGACTATTGTTGTTATTTTTGTAAAACTTAAGTCACTTTTCCTTATCCACGTGTGCTTAGAAATCAGTTTAACCAAAGTAACAGTCCTTAGAAGCACGATATGATTAATCAAGCATATGATGTGGAAAACACATCTGATCTGACAATTCTGGGGACCTAAGCAGGCTTGACAGCATTCCTTTCAAAACCACCTGTTACTCAAATGTAACACTGTCTAGTCTTACATTCCCATAGGTCTAGAGACCCCCTGATAAGGAACGTGACTCCCTGGGACAGGTATATCCCAGCAACAAAGAACAAAATCAGACTCACCAGTGAATCTGAGATGCCTTCTGGATAAAGATCTTGATCAAAAGGGGAACATGTGGAAGGTGAGGTAACTAAGGCTTTCTAAAGAGGGGTTGGAAGATGGTGACAGCATTGCACCCACACCTGCTAGATGCTCCGGTAGACTTGAGGAAGAAATTGAAGTCACTGTCCCCCAGTCTTCTACAACTCTTCACTAGGACCACACTGATTAACTCACCAACCAGAACAGGTTTGCAATTTAGGATCTCTGCCAAGCCAACAAATGGCCATGTTGGAGACAGGCACAGCCCTCAGAACTGACCATCATCTCTTCAGGAGGATATACAAATATCCGTGTCCAGTCCCAGCTGCAGGACTCACAGAGTGACCCTAATGCAATATGAACCTGGCTCCCTTAAAGGTTTTGCTTTTTCAACTTCCCTGAGATGTTTGGCATCACCATGGAGCGGCTGACATAGGCAGCGCTGGCACAGTTGCTCAACTCTCTGGCTGTGCAGCTTCTTGTCCACCACATGGTGATGGGCCATGTGATCACCAGGCCATGGCTAGGACCCGGGGACAGTGGGGCTGAGTAGGACTCAGGGCCTCATCAAGGAATGACCTCCAAAACCAGCTTTTTGTGAAAATCCCCTACAAAAACCCTCTCATAGCACCTGCCTCGCAAGACTCTCTTCAGGGCTGCCCTGATTCAGTATATTCAAATGGCAGTTCTTTGTTTCTCAGATCAATGCTGTTTCCTTTGGTCTCTGTATCCATCTTTTTTTTTTTAGTTAATAATGTGTTTCACCCAATTCACCCTTTCAGCTGCTGCTCCAGGGATCTGTGCCTCTTTGCAGTAAAACCCTTGGGTCATCCTGTGAATTCCAATTCCTCCCCTTCTTTTCTGTCTTAAACTTACTCCAGCTGGATTTCTGCCTCGCCCAGGCCCCATGATGATGAACGCCCCATGCGGCTGCCCTGCTGGGACTCCCTCAGTGTGGCCAAGGCCCATTCTCCCTGGAAAGCAGGACTCACTGGCTCAAAGAACATGGTGCCATCTTGGTTTTCCTTTGAACCCACTGCTCATTCTCAGACTCCCTGCTGGTCCTTACACATCTTGAAGACCTTGTAACCATGGCCCTTTTGACTCAGGGCTCAATGTTTGGTCTTCATAGCATTTCCCTCCATTTTAAATGATGCCTCTCTGATGAGGATTCACCAGTTGATAGATATCTCCAGCTCACACCCATTCCTGCTCTGTCTACCTCACATCCCGGCCTGAGTGTCAGATAGGCTTTTCCAGCTTTGCCCGTCCGGAACTGAAGGTACAATTCTCCCCCTGTGAAGTGCTTCTTCCACAGCTCCCCTAACTCAGTGGATGGCTGCTTTTATCCTTATGTTTGTTCAGGTAAAAAACTGTGAGGTCATTTTCAACCCTTCTCTTTACCTCACATTCCGGACCCAAACAATGAGGGAAACTGTTGGCCCCATCGCCAAACACGATCCGAATCCGATTACTCCCCGCCTCCTTCCCAGGTTCAGCCTGGTCCAGCACTGTCCTCTCTGGGCTGTGTCAGGGTGGTAGCCTGACTGCTCCTCCATCTCTGCTGCACCCGCTGCCCTGGCCAGCCTGTGGTGTGTCCTGGACACAGCATCCAAAGCTCTCTCGGATCATTTTACTCCTCTGTTCACAATCATCAGGAGGCCCCTGCCTTACTGAGGGAGAGCCACGTTTCCAGTAACGGTCCCCGGTGCCTGCCAACATTCTGATTCCCACCACCCTTCCGACCTCAGCTCCTGTGCTCCTCCTGGCCGTGCTTTCCTCCCTCGTTACCCTCATGTGTCCAGTGCACCTCCACCGAAGGTCTTTCTCACGGCTTTTCTTTTTTTTCTTTTTTTTTTTTTTTGAGACGGAGTCTCACTCTGTCGCCCAGGCTGGAGTGCAGTGGTGTGATCTCAGCTCATTGCAAGCTCCGCCTCCCGGTTCACGCCATTCTCCTGCCTCAGCCTCCCGAGTAGCTGAGACTACAGGTGCCCACCACCACGCCTGACTAATTTTTTTTGTATTTTTTTAGTAGAGACGGGGTTTCACCATGTTGGCCAGGATGGCCTTGATCTCCTGACCTGATGATCCGCCCATCTCGGCCTCCCAAAGTGCTGGGATTACAGGCGTGAGCCACCACACCCGGCCTTCTCATGGCTTTTCTGTCTGCCTCAAATCCTTCCCCCAGAGCCTGTTGGATTCTTTCCCCCACACTTGCAAGCTTTCCCTCAAACACCGCCTTCTCAATAGGGGTGACGTGGCCACCCTGGCTGACTCTGCTTATCTCCCACGCTCGCCTTCCTGGGCCTCCTGGACCCCTCTGCTTCCTCTTTCTTTCACAGCACATTTAACCTTTAACAAACTCTATGCTTTCTCATTCGTTTGGTTCACTCTTCATTGTCTGTCTCCCCCAGGACACTGCAGACTCCACCAGGCAGGAATTCCTGTTGCGCTTATGTCAGTATCATGAGCAAATAAGATCGTGCTGGCTCTGGGGTTGGGTTGTGAAGTTGGATTTGGGGTGACAGGATGAAGGAGTAAACTCAGGTAGAGGTCAGGTGATAAAGAGCCCTGAAAATATAGAAATAGACTGGAGGCTGATTCTGGGGAACCCATAAAGACAGCGAAGTGAGGACCAGCATTGTTGGACTTGACTCTGGAGAGTTGCCTGGCTGCAGTGGTGAAGGAACGGGAGATGGCAGCCTGGGCTGAACCAAGGTGGAGAGCCAGAGACCAACTGAGCAGGAACTTTTCAAAAGGCAGCCCAGCAAAGGCATTTTTGCCTTGCACAGCTGGCTTCATGGAAAGGCAATTAAGTATGAATTAGAGGAGGAGAGACTGGCTCAGTGTCAGGGAGACCTGCTCCATTTGGGCAGCTCCATCTCAGTGGGACAGTGCAGGGCACTAGGCTTCTCCCTCTTGCACGGGCCAGGCAGTCTCTGCAGCCTCCTGGTCCTGCTCTCTCATGCACACCACCATTTTCTCTCTGTCTCACATTTTTGTTTTCTGATTTTGTAATGTGTATGATAGGGACAAGATGAAGTAGTATTCTCATGGTAGGCAAGATATGAATCTTCTTTGAAGTGGCACATAGAATGAACGGGGGGTAACTGGCCCATGGAGAACACTCGATAAAGTTCAGGGATGAACACGATCTCGGCAATCATGGAGTCGGAATGTACTGTCGTTAGCTCAGAAACATGAAGCTGAGATCACTGAAGGACGCGGTCTCAGCCCAGGGTCTCCAGGGGTCGGGAGATATGGTCCCAATTCAGGGGCTCCAGGGGTCGGAGGATGTGGTCCCATGTCAGGGGCTCCAGGGGTCGGGGGATGCGGTCCCAGCTCAGGGGCTCCAGGGGTCGGGGGATGTGGTCCCAGGTCAGGGGCTCCAGGGATTGGGGGACTCAGTCCCAGCTCAGGGACTCGAGGGGTCGGGGGATGCGGTCCCAGCTCAGGGGCTCCAGGGGTGGGAGCGGCCACAAACCCCTCTCAGGCTGGGATGAAGGGCCGGGATGTGGGGCCTCAGGGGTCCTGCTCTCCCTCTGTGACTCTGTCCCTCTTCTCGGACTCCCACCTTCCACTGCTGCCTCTCTGCTCTGTCCCATTCTCTCATTTTTATAGCTCAAAAATGTTCCACCCTCTCTGGGCCCCATCTGACTTCTAACTTTTCTCAGTTCAAGCATCCAGAGAAGCCAACCCACCCCTCTGTGTTCTAGTTCCTAGTGACCAGGAAAGAAACTCGATGGGCCAGCTCACCCAGGCCACTTGGCCAGGCAGGGTCCGCAGCCCTGTGGCCACTGTCACCAGTCACGCTGATGAGGGGTCATGAGGCTCAGGGCAGGGGAGGCCACTGCCAACGTTGGCCCTCGGGCGCTTGGAGCAGCTAGAACCGGCCCTCGGCTCCAGATCCTCACCTGCGACTTCACAGGCAGGAAAGCCCTTGGCTCCGGGTCCTCACCTAGGTCTCCCTCCCACCTCGCAGGGCAGCCCTGGGCCCCCGCGTGTGAGGCTGAGGCACGTGCCTGGGACGCTGTGGCACTCGGTGCGCATGAGAAGGGACGTCATTAAGTCCTTCAATTCCAACACCGTAGAGGAAATCCCCTAGGATGCGTCCTCCCAGAGATTCGGGGGCCCTGACTCCTCACTGCATGAAGGGGCCTGAGCCCACCTGAGCCAGGGGCAGGTACATCCTGTTTGCTCAGCCCTGCCCTGCAGCAGCTACCTGACACCCTGTCCCACCACCAGGCCATGTGTGTGCTGGGGCCTGACTGGAGGCCAAGAAGCGGGGTGGGGGGAACAGAACCTGAGCTGTGGATGCTCCACACAGAGATGCAACAAACCCGCTGTGGCTGCACCTGGACCAGGCTTCACCCCAAGTGAGGCTCCTGCCGTTACCCTGGGCTCCGTGAATGCAGCTTCACTCTTTGAGCTTTGGCTGGCAGCAGCCCCTTGGACACCTCCTTGATCCTCGGGGCCCTTCTGTGAATCATCCTGACCCCTCACATGCTGCCAGAACCACCCACGTCACCCTGGGTGAGACCATCAGCAGTTCCCAAGCCTGTCCTGGAGGTCCCATGCCACCGAGGGAGTACTCAGGGCTTCCTGGCTGGAGACACTGCTGAGATCCTGGGAAGCAGGCTTCCTGGCAGGAGAATGAAGAACGGAGGATTTGCATTTCGCATGTAAAAAGCCAAGGCAGGAATGAGCCGGGAGTGTATGGTGTGGGGGAAGAGGGAGCACAGCCCACAGGCAGGCAGGCTCTGCACTGGAGACCATGGGTGTGGGGCCCCTGGCCACCGAGGGTGGAGGGGTGTGTCGAGTTCCCCTGGGCCTGTCCGGACCACTGGGCATCGGCCGCAAGTTTTTTTTTGCAGCCATAGAGGCAAGGGTGCCATTCTTTTGAACAAATTAAGATTCCTCTGAGCGAATGGCAGGTGTGGCCCGCTATGGCCAGCAGTCTGCAGGGCTGGTCTTCTGCACGAGGGAGGCTGTTTTTGTGGAGGCCGAGGTGGACAATGACTCCAGGCAGCCCTACTCGGCCGCTTCTCTGGCTTCCGCAATCATGTGGCATCTCTCCAGGTGACAGTTTTAATCAGGAACAGACAGAACTCGAAGGGTGCTTCAGCTGCATTGTGAAGATGACCTGGAATCAGGGGAATTTATCCAAGTCTTCAGATGCACTGAAGAGAGAGGGGTAAATCACGAATGCAGTTTCCATTTCAGTGACATGCATAGCGCTCAGAACTGACCGTCCTCTCTTCCAGAGGATACTCCAGTACCCGCTTCCAGCCACAGCTGTGGGACTCACAAAGTGACCCCAAGGTAACATGAAACTTGCAACCTATTTTCTTAACTTCACTGAGGTTTTCATCATTGCCAGGGAGAGGTTGACTTAGGCAGAGCTGACACACCTACTCGATGCACTGGATGTCCAGCCTCTTGTGCGCCACACAGCAGTGGACCGTGTGATCACCAGATCACAGCCAGGTGGCCTGGCCAGGGCTCGTGGCCGGGCCAAGTGGGGAGAAGTTAGAGGGAGCTATCTGGTGGCAAGTGGCCAAGTGGGAGGGAACGGCCTTGGAAGGTGCCTGAGCTCTGAGACTGAGGCTGGCATCCAACCTGGAAGAGCCGAGACTGACGTCCTGCACCGGGTCAACGTGCACCTGAGCTCTCTGCGCAGGGAAAGAACTGGGCGCTGACGGGAATTCGGCTGTGCAGCACCTCATGGTTAATCTTGACAGCAGCCCTGTGAGGCGCTTGTCTTCACTATTTACAGATAAGACATCTGAGGTTCAGAGAGATTAAGCCGTATCACCTGGGAGATGTCAACCACATTTCAAACCCAAGTCCTTTTCCTCCAGGGCTGCTGTTTCCCATGGAACAGTTATCTCCCTGCACATAGGCTGCAACGTTACAAAATGGGGGGTGATGTTTCTTGAGCAGCTACTCCTAGCCAGGAATGTGTATCAGAGATCTCTGCGTTTCCACAACACGTCTGCTGCATTAAATTGTCACCTCCATTTGACAGGTGGTCACTGTGACTGGTGCTCTCCATATCACCTGGGGAACCCGTAACCGACCCTCCCTTGCATTTGATAATAAACCTCAGCATGGGCCTGCAGAATGCAGGTCTGGGCTCCTGTCCCATCTGGAGGTTCTGAGTGGAGAGCTTGGGGGTCCTCATCTCCTAGCCTGGTCGTGAACTTGAGTCTCAAGGCAACCCACTGCTGTCCTGGACGAGGACCCTTGCTGGAAGGTGTGGGGGTTTATGGGCAAAGACCCCTCAAAGCTTTGCACGTGTTTCCAGGTAGCCTTCAGATAGTAGTAACTGCTCAACACAGTGCATAGTGTACATTCAGCTTTCACTGCCACAGGTGGGGGTCAGTGAAGTCACTTAAGGGCTATTACAAAAGTTAAAGAGTGAGCTGAAGTGGCCAAGTTCAGGACAGAGGCTGTAGCCCTCTAGGTCTGGCATGGGACTGAAGCTGTCTCCACAAAGTCAGCAGCATGGCCAGGCACGGTGGCTCACACCTGTAAGCCCAGCACTTTGGGAGGCCGAGGCAGGCAGATCACTTGAGGTCAGGAGTTCCAGACCAGCCTGGCCAACATGGCAAAACCCTGTCTCTATTAAAAAATACAAAAATTAGTGGTGTTACATGCCTGTAATCCCAGCTACTCGGGCGGCTGAGGAACGAAAATTGCTTGAACCCTGGAGGCGAATGTTGCAGTGAGCTGAGATCGCACCACTGCACTCCAGCCTGGGCGACAGGGAGAGACTCTGTCTCAAAACAAACAAACAAACAAACAACAAACAGCATCGTCCCCACGCCCAGGAAGAGGAACGCCTTTGCATGATTGCTCAGTCCATGTGTTATCCATTTGAAATTCAAACAGTTAAATGTGGTGTAAATATATCCTACACCTGGCTTTGGGGAGCGCTTGGAGCTAATTTCTTCTAAGTAATAGGAACCTCTTTGTGGCTTTGCTGTGTCTAAAATATGCAGCGATGTTTTCACCATTTGAGGCAAATCAATGCGGGGAAAAATGGAGAAAGTAAGTGAAATGTAGCACATACACAGAACTCTAGCACCTCTGTACTGCTATGCATGATATCTACATGCTGTTAAATTGGGCGCTTCACCATTTCCAGTTTCAGTGGACAGGCACGTTTGAGGCCCTCGCTCTATCCCAGGCACTGCTACATTCTGGAATGCAGAAAGTAACCTGTTCTGTAAGGATTTAGAGGGTCTTCTGTGTGCAGGCACCCAGGGGCCCACCTCGGCTTTCGTGGAGATGGGACAGGACACCGGCATTTTGCAATAAGCCCTTGTAGCTTATCAAATGCACGTGTGAGATCCCGGAATGGAGAGCATGGTGTGGAGAGGAAGGGTGCGGTAGGAAGTCCGACGAAGGGGCTGACTTCAGCGTGGTAGCCATGAGCCCAGGAAAATGAGTGCATTCAGTAGCGAGGTGAGGGGAGCGGCAGCCAGCAGTTGGGATGCAGGGGGAACCTGGCACCTCCTGGGAGTCCAGGACTTGAGGAGAAGGCCTCATTGGGCCTGGACAGTGAAAGAAGGGTTGGGTGTGGCCAAGCTGGCCTGGTGCGTAGGGCACACGTCCCTGAGAGTACAGTGCCCTTGAGAGCCTGCGTGTGCTGGGTATGGGGCTGGGCACAGTGAGGCCTTGGGGAAGGAGGTGAGCTGGGGCTGGGGTCCATGAGGCAGGGCTGTGTCTAGACCCCCCTGCTGTGGAGGGGTACCTGACTCCCCTTCCCACGAAGGTGAGGCCTGCTCTGGTCACTCCAGCTGTTGGCAGGAGGGAAACTCAGGAGCCCCGTGTCCTCCATCTGTGAGTGAGCTGGGGGCCTCCGTCTGTGTGGTGAGCTGGGGACCTTTGCCTGTGTGAGTCAGTGGCTTCTGTCTGTGTGAGTGAGCTGGCGGTCTCTGTCCACGTGAGTGAGCCAGTGGCCTCTGTCCGCATGAATGAGCTGGCAGCCTCTGTCTGTGTAAGTGAGCTGGCGGCTTCTGTTTGTATGAGTGAACTGGCCGCCTCCATCTGTGTGAGTAAATGAGCTGGGGGCCTCTGTCTGTGTGAGTGAGCTGGCGGCCTCTGTGAGTGAGCGAGGGCCTCTGTGAGTGAGCTGGCGGCCTCTGTGAGTGAGCGAGGGCCTCTGTCTGTGTGAGTGAGCTGGCGGCCTCTGTGAGTGAGCGAGGGCCTCTGTGTGTGAGCTGGCGGCCTCTGTGTGAGTGAGCAAGGGCCTCTGTCTGTGTGAGTGAGCTGGCGGCCTCTGTGAGTGAGCGAGGGCCTCTGTGTGTGAGCTGGCGGACTCTGTGTGAGTGAGCGAGGGCCTCTGTCTGTGTGAGTGAGCTGGCGGCCTGTGCACAGCCCGAGTAATTCGGACGCCTTGGAACCTGTGAGCCTGAGCCAAGCAGCTCCCCGGTGGGTGGGCAGTGGGCAGGCCAGGGCCCAGGGCTCTGCAGGGCTCATGAGAACCTATAGTGGTGCAGCCGGTGGACCAGGCAGCCTGTGACCCAGAGAGCAGACGACGGTCCTAGCAGGGCCAGAGGCAGCCACTCATGCTGGACAGCACAGCAGTGGGGACTGAGAGGTGGAAGCCAGGAAACCCTCTCATGGAGAGAAAGGCAGCCTCAGGTGGACCTGCCTGGGTGATGGCTTCGGAGAAGTAGAGATGAGAGTGAGTGTGCAGGTGTGTGGGGTGCGTGCATATGTGTGTGCGCACAGGTGTGGGGATGTGCACACACGTGTGATGTGTATGTACAAATGTGTGCAAAGTGTATGTGTGCTACTAGGTGTGTGTGACTGTGTGTCGTCTGTGTGAGTATATGAGCATGTCTCCCTGTGCGTGAGTCTGTGACTGTACCCCATGTTTTCTGTGTGCATGTGTGTGTGTGAGAGCGAGTCCCACGTCCTGTGTGTGTGCTGTCTGTATGTGAGTGTGTCCTGTGTCTTCTGTGTGAGTGTGTGACTATGTGTGAGTACATGAGTGCCTCCTGTGTTCTGTGTGTGAGAATGTGTCCCATGTCTTCAGTGTATGTGTGTGTGAGAGGGGGTCCTCTTCATGTGCTTGGAAAAATGTCAGTGTATAGCCTGTGTGTGTGAGTATATGAGAGTGTGTCCCATGCCCTCTGGGTGTGTCTCAGTATGGAGAGTGTCCCATGTCCTCTCTGTGTGTGAGTGTCTCATGTCCTCTCTGCGTGTGTGTGTACCATGTCCTCTCTGCATGTGTGTGAGGGTGTCCCGTGTTCTCTCTCTGCATGTGTGAGTATGTGTCCCATGTCCTCTCTGCATGTGTGAGTGTCCCATGTCCTCTCTGTGTGTGTCTGAGAGTGTCATGTCTATGTGTGTGAGTGTGAGAGGGTGCTGTGTCCTCTCTGTGTGTGTGAGAGAGTGTTTTGTGTCTCTGTGTGTGAGATGGTCCCATGTCGTCTCTGTGTATCCGAGGGTGTCCTGTCTGCGTGTGTGTCTGTCCTGTGTCCTCTCTGTGTGTGAGAGTCCCATGTCCTTTCTCTCTGTGTGTGTGTGGGTGTCCTGTCTTCATGTGTGAATGTGAGAGGGTCCTGTGTCTTCTCTGTGCGTGTGTGTGTGTCCCATGCCCTGTGTGTGTCTGAGTATAGAGAGTGTATCCCGTGTCCTCTCTGCATGTGAGTGTGTGTGTATTCCTTGTCTCTGCATGTGAGTGTGTCCTGTGTGATGCCCTCACACACTCCCACACAGGGAGGACGCGGGACACCCACACACTCACACTGACCTTTACTGGGAGCTGGGGTGAAAAGTGCTCCCTCCCTGAGCAGGGGTCCCGGGACCCTCTCTGGGGACACAGTCAACGCCCGACTGAGTCATAAGTGCAGTGATTCCCAAGTACAGCCTTCTTCTCCCGGCCCCACAGTGAGGTACAGGACTCTGGGCAGCTGCTTGGAGAAGGAGGGGGCTGCCCATGGTGCGCAGTGGCTCTGTGAGAGGGTACACGGTGGATGTGGCCAGGTGCAGTGGCTGAGATCATAAGGACAGTGGGACTTTCATGGATCTACCCGTCAATGGCGATGTACAACCCCCAACCTGCTGAGGGGCAGAGGCTCAGAGGCCAGTAACCAAAAGGTAGACACTGGCACATGCCGGAGGCGGGCACTACACCTGACTTCCCTCCCCATGATTCCCGGCAACCCGGCAAGACTCTCACCACACAGACGACACTCCAAGGGGAGGGGGTCCTCAGGCATGTGTGGCTGCCTTCTCAGCCCCTGAGGTCCGGCAGAAGTGCTCCATCTTACCTGGAAGAACTCTTAGGCAGAACAGGGGCTTGAGAAACCAATGAAGTTTTGACGTTTGACGTCACTAAGGTGACTTTTTTGAGCCCACTTTTGTACTTTTTTGAAGACTCTAGGTACATTGAAATAGTTGTGCTTCCCAATGTGAAATAATTTGCCAGGAAAAATCCTCAGAAATAAATGCTAAGTAGTGTGTATTGTTCACTGGAAAGGTTGGCGAAGGGAGGAACTGTGCCTTCGGAGGGCTCACTCGCGGAGAGCACTACACTGGACTCTTGGTGCAGTGCATATGATTTAATTCTCGCAGTAACTCTCTAAGGTAAGAATCATACTCCTCGTTTCTAAAACAGAAAGACTGAGACTCACAGAGGATGCATTATTTGCCCTGCGTCTCCCAGCTAGAAAGTGGTCGAATTGGATGACCTGTGTTGGATGTACAGCTCTCGTTTTTGGCAGGAGAGACTCCCGTGTTTGCTTAGCTTCTGCTCACATGAGTCACAGAGAAGAGGGTTTGTACCCTGCTAGGGCAGGTGAGGGCTCAGGGCCTCCCAGGGGTCTGGGACATCAGGACAGATACCCTGGGAGCTCAGGACCAAGGGGAGGATGGGTGTGGGGGAGCGGGTCCCCATCTGCCTGGGACGTTCCTTTTGGGGCCATGAGCTGCCCTTCCCCAGAGTGCAGGCAGGTGTCCTATAAGCCTGCAACCCCCACGGGAAAGCAGACGTCACCACAGCTGGCTCCACCCTGCAGCACAAACAGGGAATTGTCTTATGGGGAGAGTGGCCTCCTAACCCCCCAGCCCTGTCCCTGCAAGTCTGTGTGGCTGTTGAGGCTGGGAGGCTGGGACGAGCAGCCACAGCTGCGGCTCTGGGTTGCGAATGCTCCCGGGACAGCACAAGCTGGGAGTGCCAGGGGCAGGCAGGTAGTGTGCAGGTGTGTGTGTGCTGGTGGGGACTGGGGAGGGAATCAGAGCTTGGTGCAATATAAACAAGAGCTTGTGCAGCCATTTCAGTTGCCAGGACTGATGTGGGCTGCCTGGGGAGCTCGTGTGGATGACAAGGGCTGCCTGGTCTGCCTTGATTCCCACCGGCAACTCAGGAGAGGCTCATTACTGGGCCCTGCACTTCCTGATTCATCCGAAAGCTGGCCAGGCAGCCTCTGGGCCAGGCCTTGGCACCAAGTCTTCTGGGCAGTGAGCACTGGATCATGAGATCTGGTTGTTTAAAAGTGTCTCCTCTAAACGCTAGCTCAGGAAGCTTCAGGCTGGAAAGCAGGGACCCCAGGGCAGCCAGCTCAGCAGGGCTGCAAAACAAAATGTCAGCAGAGCCTGTAATCCCAGCACTTTGGGAGGCCGAGGTGGGCAGATCACGAGGTCAAGAGATCGAGACCATCCTGGCTAACATGGTGAAACCCTGCCTCTACTAAAAATACAAAAAATTAGCTGGGCGTGGTGGCGGGTGCCTGTAGTCCCAGCTACTTGGGAGGCTGAGGCAGGAGAACGGTGTGAGCCTAGGAGGTGGAGCTTGCAGTGAGCCGAGATCACGCCACTGCATTCCAGCCTGGGTGACAGAGCGAGACTCTGCCTCAAAAAAAAAAAAAAAAAAAAAAATCAGCAGAGTGCATGCCCTCACTGGATCCAGCCGCGGCACCTGGCTGCCTGGTCTACCTAGGGCTGCTGTGACACATTCACACATGTGGTGGCTTCAAACAACAGACAGTTATCATCTCACAGTGCTGGGCTGGAAGCCAAACGCAGGTGTTGGCAGGGCCATGCTTCCTCCACAAGCTCTGGGGGAGAATCCCTTCTTGACTCTTCTGGCTCCTGGTGGCTCCAGGCCTTCTCCAGTCCATGGCCGCATTACTGCCATCTCTGCCTGTATCGCCATCGGGCCGTCCACCCTCTGCATGAGGCTCTGCGACCTCACCCCTTCCGTCAAGAAGCCAGCGACTGGACGTAGGGTCTACCTGAAATCCTACCTTGATGACATCTGCACACACCCTATTCCAAACAAAGTCACACTCACAGGCACCAAGGTTAGCACTGGGATGTGTCCCTTTGGGGACACAATCGGCACACAGCACTGGCTAAACTTTATCCAAAGGGGAGTTAATTTGGGTAAGGAATGGAGATTCTGGGAAGAAAACCAGGAAGGCAGAGCTAAAACAAATAGACAAATGACAAAGACAGCAACAAAGTAAAGCATGGTGGCTTCCTGAGCCCTCCTGCACCAGAAACGTCTGGAGAGTGATGTCATACCTGCTGTCTGTCCCTCCCCACAGCCTTGATAGCAAGCTGGAGCCATCATTCCCCGGGCTCTGCTGTGGGAGTGACGCCTACCTTATCCTGGTCCAGGACTCACTTTCCTGTGTGTCTCCTATTCCATCCTTCCTAAGGCCAACCCTGCTTTGGTCTGGTGCCCTCAGGGGGCCTCTGCTGCATATCCTTCACCTCCTGCTTCCACAGCTCAATCCCGACAATGGATTCCCAGGCAACGTGGTGAGATTCCAGAGCTGACTTGCCCATGCCCCTACCTCTTGTCTCCAGCACATGCTGCACTGCGCCTCTGTGATCCAGATGTGCATGAGATGGTGTGGTTCTGTGTCCCCACCAAAATCTCATGTTGAATTGTAATCCCCAATGTTGAGGGAGAGACCTGGTGAAAGATGATCAGATCATGGGGCCAGATTTCTACCTTGCTGTTCTCATGATAGTGAGTTCACATGAGATCAGGTTGTTCAAAAGTGTGTAGCACTTTCCCTGTCATTCTCTTTCTCTCTCTCTCCCTCTGACCATGTAAAGACCTGCCTGCTTCCCTTTCACCTTCCATCATGATTGTAAGTTTTCTGAGGCCTCCCCAGAAGCAGAAGCTTGCATAGCCCAAAGAACCATGAGCCTACTAAACCTCTTTTCTTTATAAATTACCCAGTCTCAGATATATCTTTACAGCAGTGTGAGAACAAACTAATACAGGAAATTGGTACAAGAGAACTGGGGCATTGCTATAAAGATACCTGAAAATGTGGAAGTGACTTTGGAAATGGGTAATGGGAAGAGGCTGGAACAGTTTAGAGGGCTCAGAAGACAGGAAGATGTGGGAAAGGTTAGAACTTCCTGGAGACTTGTTGAATGGTTGTGACCGAAGTGCTGATAATGATATGAACAGTGTAGTCCAGTCTGAGGTGGTCTCAGATGGAGATTAGGAAATTATTGAGAATTAGAGTAAAGGTCACTCTTGCTATGCTTTAGCAAAGAGCCTGGCAGCATTGTGCCCCTGCTTGAGGGATCTATGGAACTTTGAACTTAAGAGAGATGATTTAGGGTATCTGGTGAATGAAATTTCTAAGCAGCAATGTGTTCAATATTTGGCCTGGCTGCTTCTAACAGGGTGTGCTCATATTCATGAGCAAAAAAAAATTACCTGAAACTGAAATTTATATTTAAAAGGGAAGCAGAGCATAAAAGTTTGAAAAATTTGCATCCTGGCCATGTGGTAGGAAAGAAAAACCCATTTTCAGTGGGAGGAATTTGAGCTAGCTTCAGAAATTTGCATAAGCAAAAAAGATCCAAATGTTAATAGCCAAGATGATGGGGAAAATACTTCCAAGGCATTTCAGAGACCTTCACAGCAGCCCCTCCCATCACAGGAGGCCTCCCTGGAGACCTAAGAGAGAAAAATGGTTTTGTGGACCAGGCCAGGCCCAGGGCCCCACTGCTCTGTGCAGCTTTTGGACATGACACCCTGATTCCCAGCCACTACAGCTCCAGCCATGGTTAAAAGGGCCCCAGATATGTCTCAGGCCACTGCCCCAGAGGTTTCAAGCCATAAGAAACCTTGGTGGCTTCCACATGGTGTTAAGCCAGTAGGTGTACAGAAGGCAAGAGTTGAGGCTTGGGAGCCCCCACCTAGATTTCAGAGAATGTAGGGAAATGCCTGGATGTCCAGGCAGATGTCTGCTTCAGGGGTGGAGCCCTCATAGAGAGCCTCTACTAGAGCAGTGTGGAGTTCTCTACTAGGGGAATGTGAGGGGTCTCCACTGGGGCCCAGTGGAACTGTGAGAATAGGGCTACCATCCTCCAGCCCCCAGAATGGTAGATTCACAGACAGCTTGCACTGTGCCCCTGTAAAAGCTGCAGAAACTCAATGCCAAACCTTGAGAGAAGCCATGGGAGTTGAGCTCTACAGAGACACAGGGCAGAGGTGTCCAAGGCCTTGGGAGACCACCCCTTGTATCAATGTGGCCTGAATGTGAGACATGGAGTCAAAGAAGATTACCTTTGAGCTTTAACATTTAATTACTTCCCTGCTGGGTGTTGAAAATGTATGGGGCCTGTAGACCCTTTGTTTTGGCCAATTTATCCCATTTGGAATAGGAGAATTTACCCAATGCCTGTAACTTGGAAGTAACCCTGTTTTTGATTTTACAGGCTCATAGGTGGAAGGGACTTGCATCGTTTCAGATGAGACTTTGGACTTGGACATTTGAGTTAATGCTGGAATGAGTTAAGACTTTAGGGGACTGTTGGTAAGGCATGATTGTGCTTTGAAATATGAGAAGGACATGAGATTTGGGAGGGGCCAGAGGTGGAATGATATGGTTTGACTCTGGCCCCACCCAAGTCTCATGTTGAATTGTATTCCCCATGGAATAAAATGAAGGTGATTGGATCATGGAGGTGAACATCCCCTTTGCTGTTGTTGTGATAGTGAATGAGCTCTCATGAGATCTGGTTGTTTGAAAGTGTGTAGCATCACTCTCTCCCTCTCTCTCCTGCTGGCTATGTGAACGTGTGCTTGCTTCCCCTTCACCTTCTGCCATGATTGTAAGTTTCCTGAGGCCTTATCAGCCATGCTTCCTGTAAAGCCTGTGGAACTGAATTAATTAAACCTCTTTTCTTCCTAAACTACCCAGTCTCAGGTAGCTCTTTATAGTAGTGTGAGATTTGACTACTACAGTGCGGAACTGGTCATCTCTTGCTCACTCTATTTTAAAGACACTAGATGCTGTTAATCTGGCCTGCTTTATTTATCCTCACTATCTTTGTACTTTTGGTTTTGCTTTTTGTTCTGGTGCCAGCCTGTTTACTTGAAGATTGTTAATTCTATCTATTTTGAAATGATCAATCTCATAATGATTTTACAAGGAATTCAATAATATTATCCCTACTTTAGAAAATTTTGTTTAAAACCCCTACCATTCCACAGTCTACACAAGGAGTTAGTTCAGTCACTACCCCTACTGCACAGATGAGGAAACTGATTTTGAACAACTGTAACTGGGAGATCAGATGACATTTCTGCAGCCTGACTATAGAGCCTGAGTAGTATTTCTCTATCTTGCAGTGTTGATAAAAATCACCTCCCCCAGGGGGTTCTCCCCCGGCCTTAGGTCTCACCTAGCAGATGGTGGGATTTTTATGGACAGGTCACTGGACATTTCCAGGAAGCAAGAGGGGCATCCTCAGGAATGTTTTAACCATGAGGGAACCGAGAATTTGCAAAGATGGGCAGGAGAGGAAGAACATGAAGGAGGGCAGAGACCACCTGGGTACAGGTGTTTATTTTGACAATAGAGTAACTGTGGATACAAATGAGTTTCCTGCCACATCATCACAGTCACCTCTAAATGACCCCCTAGGGCAGGGGCAATTGTTATTTTCCCCGAGATGAGGCAGAGCAGGTCAGGAAATGGGAACCATTAGCTAGCTGTAGGTGTGTCTGGCCTGAAGTCAGGTCTGTCTGTCCTCAAACTGCACTCATAGCTTTACCTTGGTGTGGGTCTGCCCTGCTGGCTGCAGGCAGGGGCTCCTCAGGCAGAAAACACCAAAGAGGTCCTTGGTTCTGAACAGCACCGGGTGGAGCATGCCACCCACGGGAGGTGGGGCTGGTGTGCACAGCCTGGGGCGAGGAGGCTGCGTGATCCTTTGTGAAGTGAACACGCAGAAGAACATGTGGGTACCTCTCAACAGACATGCTGGTGGGGTTTGCTGGGGCATGGCGGCCAAGCATGTACAAGGAGCAGCAGTGGAGCCATGCGGAGCGTGAGAAGCTGCACCAAATGCAGACCTTGCCTCTGATGCACTTTGATACCTGGGTCCACTGTCTGCCTCTCTGAGCCACACCTCCTTCCTCATCAGTGGGGTTGCTATGAGGACCAAAAGACAGCTCCGCGGGTGCAGCGATTGCTCGAGGGAAACACAATTGAGTTGGAGTCTGGGTGATGTGCTGCTACATGGAGTGCTGCAGCAACTGGGAAGGAAAGAGGGCTGGGAAGAAAAAAAAAAAAGACTACACCTGGCTCAGGTATGCTGAATTTGAAGGAATCCTGGTGAAGGTGTTCCGCGCACAGATCTCAGGTGGCAGGGAAGTCAGGCCTGCATTCAAAGGTCGAAGTACCATCTCACTGGACTTTCCACAGACATCCAGTAGTGAATGAGCTCCTCCAGTAGTTTATGCAGAGACAAAACAAAACAGTAAAAAGCTAAGGCCTGAGTCTGAACGGCAAACACAAACAGAACAGACAGAACCGAGAATTCGGGGAGGGGTCGGAGGCTGTTGCAGTCTGGGAGAAAGCTCCCAGCAATGTGGGGAAGAGCTGGGCACAGCAGCTGAACTCTGCTGCTCAGGGTATTATGCATACCCTCAAAATGAACCTTTCCTTGCCAGTAACACCAAATGCTTATTGTATTTCCCCTCCTGGCTCTGCAAGTCTATCGATCCTTTCTTTTCTTCCAAAGTGTCTGCAGCCAGTGTAGGAGTGACTTCCCACAAAGTGTTAAGCGACAGTGAGACGCTGGCGGTTTTCCAAGGCGCTGAGGCCATGGGCGGGCTGGCTGGCCCCACCAGGGGAAGTGTTTGCAGTCCTGGTCGATGGACACACAGGGTAAGAGGCGAGCCCTTCCGGATGGGTTCCTCCCAGGCACAGGCTGCCCTGCTTCACATCCATTTTCTCATAAACCTCAGACTGAGCCCTGAGAGGCTATCATCTGAAGGTTTAAAAATGCCAAATCCAACCCTTTGGGACACAAAAGTACAAGATAAACAGCTCTCTGTTCTGGAATCCGAGCAGCCAGCCACCGTCTTCATTGTCTGCCCTGGCTGTTAACCCAGCGCCGACAGCCACGTGTGAGGGCTCTGTGCTGACTCCCTTGCGGCTGCTCAGAGGCAAAAGTCAGGATTCCCGCAGGGGTTGCCTCTCTGTGGGTCACTTTCCTTCTCTGTCAAGGGCAGATAAGAGCCCCTCTACTCAACACAGTGCAATCTGGAAAATAAATACAACCGTGAATGGGAATATGTTTTGTAAATTTAAGCAATCTGAGTAGTGGAGGCGTTATGAATGCTGCACATTTGGGTACAGAATCTCCCCCTGGAACAAGATGGTCCCTGCATATTGTATTTCTTTCAAAGCTAGCCTTGTCTCCATCAACACATTTTCATGGTTTTATTTTTTCATAGCCTGAAAATGTTTCTCCTGTGTGCTGGTGCAGTCCGGCTATTTTTGAAGAATGCTTGCTCTTGTTAACCAAAGCCTGAGCGCTGTTGGGATGAGGCTGTTTTGAGCTGAGGCAGAGCTAGAAAGACAAGGGTGAAACACTGTGGAGAACCCAAATGGATTCTCTACACTGACTGCTACCCCCACACTGCTGGGCACCCGTGGCTCAAACGTTTCTCACTGTCTGCCACCTGCAGCCCTCGGTCTCGCCCTTGACACTGCAGGGAGGAGCTCAACCCCTGTGCTGTGAGCACTCTTCAGATGGATGAGGACGCAGCAGCAGCCTCCCCCAGGCTTCTCATCACCTCTGCCCTTGTCGCACACTCCTGTTAAGCCCATATCAAATCATTCCATGCATAAAACAAGTTGCTGAGGAGAGAGACTTATTGCTATTTTTTTTTAAAAGACCCGAACCCTTCTGTATTTCTGTTTTTGTCAAAGTACACAATGGAGTAGAAATTTTGGAAAATAGGAGAAATAGCTTTAGAAATAATCACATATAATCTCCTAGGCCAGAGAAAACTACTGAGAACGTTTCAGGGCACATCTCTGTTTCTTTCAGTGCATATAATTAATTTCTACATGATGTTAATAGTATTGTACTTATTGGTTTATAATATCCTTTTATATTTTAAAACATCCTAGACTTTTTCAGAATTTATTAAGTATTCTCTATGACATTGTTTTCGTGGCTTTAAGCGTTTCTGCTGGAAGAGCCCTTGATCACTCTCCATTTCTTTCCTTTTCAAATTTTCTTTCACGGCATGCATTGCCATCTGCCATTTTACGATGTATTTAGTGATTTCTTGTCTGTGTCCTCAGCTAAAATAGAAGCTTCAGCAGGATAGGGTCTTTGCTGGTTTTGTCCACTGTTTATTAAAAGAACATAGAATAATAAGTGACACATGGCAGACGGTCCACAAATATTTGTTGGATACACGAATGGCTTTAACCAGTCATCCACTGGTGGA
The DNA here is from genome assembly GCF_028885625.2 of Pongo pygmaeus. NCBI lineage: Eukaryota > Metazoa > Chordata > Mammalia > Primates > Hominidae > Pongo > Pongo pygmaeus. The sequence goes on from NC_072385.2 coordinate 131,476,427, forward strand.
CACTTGAAGTGACTACGTAATAAACTACATTGTATGTAAACCTTTTTGCTGTTAAAGCAAATCTTCAATGTGACCTTTCCAGGTCAAAAAGTATGGACTTTTAGTTGGCTTTTAATAAAAATCAACAAATTATCTTCCAGAAATTCTTCTCTAACTTGTATTCTTGCCAACATATAAGAGAACTCTATTTTTTCACTTATTCCAAGATACTCATTGGCATTTATTAATATTTTCATCTCTACCAATTTGATAGGTATGAATGGTAGATTTTATCTTAATTTGAACTATAATTCTAATGAATTAGAATGTTTTCACATATTCTTCATTTATATTTTCAATTGCCTGTTCATTTTCTTTGACAGTGTTATTTTTATTTTTATTTTTGGTTAGGTTTCTTTATATTTTAAGGATATTGATCTGTCACATGTAGCAAATATTTTTCATTTGCCACTTGTCATTTAACATGGGTATAGTGTTTCGATACATAAAATATTACTCTTGTATATAGTCAAACACATTTATGTCTTTAGGACTTCTGGTATTTTGTGCACAGAAACCTTGTGGTAATTTTAAATTAGAGCCTGCCTTAATAGCAGGATCGCCTTTTAAAAGAGCGTTCCTTCCTGAATTTAGGCTCTTCAGCATCCCTGCTGGAGAGGCGGAAGGAGCCATACATCTCTCAGGGTGGATTAAAGTTCAGCCTCGTAGCAGAGACAAGATGTACAGCCCTTTTGTAAGGGCATATTGCAATGGGCACCTAATGCGGGCTGTGCCTTGGGATCCAACCAGCAATGAAATATTAAAGAGGGAAGAGCATTTCAGAGCAGAAAAGGCCATTCTGTCCCGCACACCTGTTCTCTTAAAATTTATCTTAATCCTGCATTCCTGATGTTTTACCATCTGTCAACATGCCTTCCCTCCCTTGAAATAAGTCAGGGGCTTGAATTAATTTTTTGCTACATTTGCCTTGTCTCCTCATTTATTCCATATGTTCATTACCTTCAGTGTGCAGTCACTCCTGCCCAGATCTCTCAGCTTTCATCACAACTCTTTTATTTCTTTGCTTTGGTCTACAAAATATGCTTTGTTGTCCTTATTAATCCCTCTACTGATATCACCTCAAACTCTATTATTTGTCAAGAAAATTAGAGCCATTTTTAAAACCCTCATTATTTTGTGCAGGCGAAATAAAAAGAGATATCTTCCAATGGACCGTGTCTTCACCAAATTTATATCTTAGCCAAGTCTCACTCTGACAAGACTTGGAAATTTTCAAAAATCTGAACTCGTGATTTGACTCAGTAGGAAATGGAACTGTGGGAGAGAACACAGAAAGGCCATAAAGGCAGAGGACTCCAGAGCATCTTGAATAAGAACAGGCTATTTAGAGCTGAGATTGCAATCACTGGCTCTCAGTGTTCCATGCACAGGGTAAGTCCCATTAACTCTGATGGGAGAACACTCATGGGCATCGGAAGGGAGACCTTTCTGTGCGACTTACTGTGCTCGCAGAGGGGAGGAGAAATGTAGCTTCCCTGCTCCTTGTCAGCCATTCACTTCTCACCTAGCCCTTGTCAGGTTTCTCCAAAGCTGCCTTCAGTGTCTCGGAGTCTTTTATTTAAACTGAATGGCCTGATGCCCTGATCTGAAGAAGAGGGCAGCATGTGCTGGGCTGAGCCGAGACTCCTGGGCAGACGGGCTTCGTGGCATTGAGGCTCTGCCGATGGTTCTTCCATTTCAGGAGACAGAGACTTGAGTTTTCTAATTTGGTATCAGAGGAAATAAGCATCATCTGTACAGTCAGGAGCTGGGAAATAATAGGGAGCCCACAGCCTGTCTCTCTAAAATTTAAGTTGTGAAGCGTCATTGAATTATCTTGCTTCATTTGTTTTTTTAAACTGCTTTTGGAATGAGTTTAGATGTCAAAGCTGCTGGTTTATCACTTCAATGAGCAATGCTGGGCCAAGGCCATAACTTCGCCAGTGTCATCAGTATTTATTGGACAACAGTGAGGCATTTGTCTGTAGACGCTGATACCAGGTGTGCAATCTATTTGGGGCAGCAGCTTAAAGTTAGGTAGGCACTTTGCTGTGGAAGCTAAGGGTCAGGTTGTGGAGACAGACAGTGAGTTGCAATTTGGCAAAGTCCCTGGTGTCCTGAGGGTGTAGGGGGAGAAGCTGGTTCTGCTTGGCTTGTATCCGGAGGGCGGGAGGCAGACATGCCACAGACCTGGGCTTCCTGGCTTGTATGTGTGGCCCTGTGGAGGACTGTGTGTCATGTACTCTGAACAGAAGGCAGTGCATGTGCACACACACCCACAGTATAAATGCACACAAAGTATACACATACACACATGCCCACGCATATAGCATTCAAGCACACACACAAATTTAGCATACATACACTCATGCTCACACACAATGTACACACACAAATACATGCATAGAGTACACACGTGCATACACAGCACACACACAAACATGCATGCAGCATACACATGCACACACAGCACACAAACACACATATAGCATACACACATGCACATAGAGTGCATGCACACTATGCACACACATCTAGTATGTAGGCACACACACTAGCACACACATAGCACACACATACATATAGCATAAATTCACACAGCATACAAACACGTTGTGCACACAAGCACATTGCAACATACACACACACCTCATGCACATATGCATTCACACACATTGTGCATGCACGTATATTATGTAGACACACAGGCACACATACAGCATACACAAACACACACATAGCATACATACACATGCACACACACATTACACATGTAGAACACATGTGCACACATGCAAACACACACATAGAAGCACATTCACAAACATAGCATATCCCCATAAGCACAAGTGCAAATGTAGTATAAACACACATACAGAACACAAAACATGTACACACACAACATACACACGCATGCACATAGCATATACATACAAACACGTAGCATGCACACACACAGTATTTAGGTACACATATACATGCACATATAGCATACACACACAAAGAGTGTATAATATACAGTCTGGTTTTATTTAAGAATCAGGGTTCATCCAAATGGATGAGGACAACTCCTTTGAATTCCCTCTAGGGACTGTAAAAGTTGTTTTTCTTCCCAGCCTGCCTCCCTGCTTTCCCGCTGTGACTCTTCTAACTGGCCCCACCCTCCAGCCAGGTCTGTGTCCCTGACTCCTGTTTGCCCAGCACAGGGCGCTTTTCCCTCCCTGCTATTCTCTGTGTCTGAGTCTTTCTCAGGCCTCATGGCACCTGCTGCTGCAAATTTTTGCACCTGCCTCATTTCCTACAGAGGTCCGTGTGCAGGAAATCACGTCTAGACAGCAATAAAATCACTAGTATATCAGCATAGGCCAATTCTTCCTAACAGTGAAAAAACACAAGCAACAGATTAAGGACCTGATGAAGACCTGCAAAACATTCTGTAACATCACCGGTACCCAAGGGCCCTCTGAGAACTTGTCCTGTGCCAGCACCATGCTGGGCACTGTGCAAGACGTGGGTGGAGCACGCCTGCTGCTTGGACCCCACAGAGATCTGTGCCGGGCAAGGGACTGTTTCTCCGGCAGGCCATGGGAAGCCCTGGAGAACTTCAGCAGAGTGTGATGGGGTTTGCAGTGCAGCTCAGGTGGGTTACCCCAAGCTGTGTTGCAAAGGGGTTCAGGATCTGGGAAGTCACCTGACCCCTCAGAGATGCGGGGAGCCTGGGGAAGGCAGGCTGAGGCGCTGGAGAGGCACTAGGCTCACCTCTTGGGACCCACGCTATGTTATGCCCTGGCCTCCCAGGATCCTCCCCTTGGCATCGGGATTTTAAAAACTCAAATAGGACCCTCATCTTTCCCCCAAACAACCTGTTAATAAAAAGTGTGCACATTTTGTCCAAGCAGGAATAACGTTTCTCTGATGGCTGTGTGGACCCTGCCTAACTGTGCAGAAATGCTGTATCATCAAATAGGGCGTCCAAGCCTGAGCGACAGAAATGCTCTGTCATTTACTCCATGGAATACATGTTGAACCCCTCCGCTAGGGTCTCCAGCTTGGGAGAGAGGATCTGATGATTCCAGGCCCTGGTGCTGACATCTTGCGTCTGAGGAGGAGACAGGCAGGAGGCAAACGTGCCCATAATGCCTGAAACCGTCCTGCGTGCTGGGCCCTTGGTTGGGTCGCAGGGAGTCAGCAGTGAGCAAATCAGATCTCAGGGACGCAGCAGCGAGCCAATCAGATCTCAGGGACGCAGCAGCGAGCAAATCAGATCTCAGGGACGCAGCAGCGAGCAAATCAGATCTCAGGGACGCAGCAGTGAGCAAATCAGATCTCAGGGACGCAGCAGTGAGCAAATCAGATGTGGCCTCTGACCCCTGTCCTGCTCATAGGGCCTGGAGCCCTGTGGGTGAGACCGAGTCCCATTTCTACACAAGTAATTAGGTGCAGTTACAACAAGCACCAAGGTGAACAGGTGACAAAAGCCTCTTGGAGATGTCCAAGCTGAGTGGCAAGATGAAGTGATTAGTGGGGCCGTAAGCAGGTCGGGGAAGGAGCTCACCGGCAGAGGAGGGCGTGGGGGGGCGGGGCACCGTGTTCAGGGAGTCCAGGGGACTCAGACGGCCACAGGGGGTGTGTGTTGGATAATCCAGGGTGCTGGGCTGGACAGGTATCAGGAACATCACCATCAGCACCCACGGCTGGGTCTGGGGTGACAGGGAGGCTTTCGCTCAGAGAGGGCGCATGGGTAACCAGACTTCCGTGGGAAATGTTCCTGGGCCTACCTCGGGTGGAAGTGTGGATCCTGTGCGGATGCTGGGGCAGAACCTGGGGAGGCCACGGGGAGAGGATTAGGTCAGCGCCCATGGGGTGCAGAGGCAGAGGCAGATAGAGGAAGCGCCTGAGAGAGAAACCAGCAGCACTAGGCGCTAAGTGGAATGTGAGGGGACAGGAGAGGAAACGTAGGCTGCCCTGGACAACCGGAGGCCGGATCTAGAGAGATGGAGAGATAGGCATGGCTGGGAACCCTTGAGGAACTTGAGCTATGGGTTCTGATGAGGCCCCTAAGGGTAACTCCGTGGGGAGCTGTGTCTCCATCTGCACTGGCGGCGTGACGTGGCGAGTGCCATGGATGGGCAGTGACAGCCGCGAGCTGGGATAAGGTTTTCCTGGGAGTGAGAACTGAAGAATCACGGCGTAGCCTGGGAATATCACTACACGTGGGGTAGGAGGATGCAGGGACTGCAAAGGAGATGCCGGGAGGTGGCTGCAGAGGCAGGAAGCTCAGGAAAGAGGCTGCCTGGAAACCAAATGAGGCGAGTGGGGAGGAGCAGAGTCCCACGTCCCGCCACCGAGGAAGCAGGCAGCCCGAGTGCAGGTCCGCATCGTCGGAGTCTGGGCGTCTGGACAGAGAGGTCTTTCAGCAGCTCTGCCAACCCCAGCAGCCCACGGGGGCTGGATCCCGGCCGCAGAAGTGAGGGAGGGGAATGCTGCCTGTCCAGAGACGGGGCTGCAGAAGGACGGGGAGAAGCACAGCCTGCAGCAGGAGAGGGATGTGTTGTCGAAGGAGGTCCTGGCTTTGTGTTCTGCCATTAACGAAGTGGGGTCTGGGTGCAAGGCACTGAACACTCACCAGCCCTAAGGAAAAGGAAGGACGTGGAGGCTGAAGGTGAAGCAGCCGAGGGAACACGGGACGCAGACGACCAGAGGGCCGGGTACATTCCCCATTCCCTTTCAACAGGAGCAGGAGACAGGAAGGGGAAGGCGTAGGAATGCAAATCAACAGATGAGCAAGCTTGGGCATAGAGTGAGAGAAATTATTAGAATCATTTTTCTTGTGTTTCTTGCCTAGTGATTTGCTAATTCTCTGCATAATAATACATAGGAAAGGGGAGTTTTTCTTTTTCTTTTTCTTTTTTTTTTTTTTTGAGACAGAGTCTCACTCTGTTGCCCAGGCTGGTGTGCAGTAGTGTGATCTCAGCTCACTGCAACCTCCACCTCCCAGGTTCAAGTGATTCTCCTGCTTCAGCTTCTTGAGTAGCTGGGATTACAGGCATGTGCCACCACACCTTGCTAATTTTTGTATTTTTAGTAGAGATGGGGTTTCACCATGTTGACCAGGCTGGTCTCGAACTCCTGACCTCAAGTGATCCACCTGCCTTGGCCTCCCATAGTGCTGGGGTTACAGACGTGAGCCACCACGCCCAGCCGGAAAGAGCAGTTTTTCAAACACTCTAGCTGTCATCCGATTCTCTGAACAGTCTAGTTAAGGGCAGGAGTTCATTTGTTCCATACATTCGTTTTTTTCACAACTGTGCACAGGGTGCTGACTCTGCACAGTGTTGGGTACCTGTTGGTCAGCCACAAACACGTGGCACCTTCCTTCCTGTGTGTCACTGCCTGTGAGTGGAGAAGGACAGAGATTCCCTCCACCCCCAATATTCTTTTATCCCTTCTTAATTGTAAAATTTCAAATTCTTAGTGAGGCACGTGGCCATCAAATATGAGATTATATTCCCCCATTTCCTCTGTAGGCAAGAGAATGAGAATGGGCTCTGATCCAAAAGGCAGGAGCAGAAGAGTGGGGTTAAAATTCCAGAAGGTGCCTATATAAGGGAGAAGCCATCTCTGTTTCAGTCCCTTCCCGCTTTCCACTGGCTGGAATAGGAATGCGAGGGCAGGAGCTCAAGCAGCCTTCTTGGAGAATGGGTCATGTCGTGTGGGGATGGCTGAGGAGTGGAATTGAGGGAATCAGAGTCTCTGATGTTTGTGGAGCTGTCACACCAGCCCCAGACTGCTTATCTCTGAACTTATTTTATGTGAGGTAAAAATAAACCTCTGTCTTATTTAAGACCCAGTTATTTTCAGTGTCCTATTACTCACACAGCTGAAATTCTCCCAAATAATGTGGGTATACAGAAAATAATCATATAAACAAATAAGTATGCTATTATAGCTTGAAATAAATGATCTGGTGGTAATGAACATCATGCAGTAATGTGGACGGAATGGGCAGGAGGGAGGGCATCCCTCATAAAAGCTTGTCGGGGAAGACTTCATTAAGATGAGATCTTAAAAAGAAAAGGAGTGAAAGCTACGAGGGTGGAGGGGAGAGAATTCCAAGCAGAGGGGACGGCTCATTTCCTGCAATTGCACATGAATCACCGCATGGATTACAGTTGTCAGGATTTCTGTCAGTAAAACATAATAATATGTACCTCTGAGGATGAGTGAACGCTTGCATGAGGCAAAAGCCAGCTTAAGCTGTGCACCCTCTGAGAAGAACACTTGGCCCACATAACCAGCTTGCGGGAGCGGCACACACCGGGGGTGCAGAGCCCAGGGCAGGTGCCCTCAGCGCTTCCTTCTCATTGGTCTTCTCAGGGTTCAGGTTTCTTCTCTCAAATCAGCTCCTCCAAGAGGCTGGGGCCTCTGGCCTCTGGCCACTTCCTGCTCTGAAACTGGAATCTTCGTGACCAGCAAGAGAACAGTTTCTCTGTCTAGATTTTAAAATCTCCAGAATGGTGTATGAATTGTACCTCAATTTTTTAAGTCCCCAAAGAGTTTTCTGAGTGGCATCTCCTCTTGGGGATACTCGGAGTGCGACAGCTTAGACATGAGGAGTTGGGGGACGGCCCAGATGGAAGGGTCAGGATCCCACCTGCAGGCGCTGAGAGGTGCAGGGAGAGGAAGGAGGGCTGGGAGGGAGGCACTAGCGGTCTGAGAGCTGCCAGATCAAAGGGCTTTGCTTTCCATTTCACCGCAGTGGTCTCCTTTAATCTGAACTCACATTGTGCTCTGGAGGAGGTGCCAGAAACGGGGTAAACACGTGGGCTCTGCAGTCAGAGATACCCAGACTTCAGTTTCTGTTCTGCCACTCACCAGCCACAGTAGCTTGATGAAATAAGACCATGTCTATACATGCATAACACAGTTTGTGACACATAGTAAATGATTAATAAATGTTGTTTTTTTATTAACAACCCTAGAAACAGGACTTTTTAACATTGTTTTACGAAAAAGAAAAATGAGTCCTAGAGAAGTCCCACAGAAAGCATGTTGCTGAAAGGGGTTCAAATCCAGCTTTGTATAATTTCAAAACCACTCAGCAGCCTCCCCCGCACCCTCCCTGTTACCTCCTGGAGACAAGACGCGTAGGTGTGACGAGTGCAAAGCTTTCTGTCACATCCTTCTTCAGTGCATTAATTAAAGCTCTTCGGGCTCATCCTTCCCTAACTTTTAAACTCAAGGGTCATTCATAGACTTCAACAATTGAAATTCAACAATTTTTTCCCAAAGTAAACAATAATTATCCAACTTAAAGTTGAATTAAACAAACTAAACTTACAGAAAACTTGCATTCCACATTAACCCAGGGATTATCCATTCAACAGTTTCTTGAGCACCATCTATGCCATGCGAGGTTCTGTGTGAGGGTTGTGTGGGGTAAATAATAGAATAACAACCAGGCTCTCGGCACTCACACGTGCCCTGGATGCGAGGGGGTTGGTGCCAGGTGTGTGAAGCAGCAGAATAAACCCACCAGATGGTCTACACTGGCACCTTGTATGCTAACAGGAGTTCTGCTTAGTTTTCTGCTGTGTGACTTCGGGTAAATCACAGAGCTTTAAAGCCATGGTTTCCTCACTTTTGAATAAAGAAACACAAAATACCCATCCACCTGCATTAGTTAGGATGGCTATAACTCCTATAGACCTGAATTCCTATAACTCCTATAGGAAACCTGATTTCAGTGGCTTAGCACCACTGAGGTCTGTTTCTCACCATGGTCAGAGCCAACTGAGGAAAGCAGGTGCCATGGGTGCAGAATGAAGGTGAGGCCACCTGACCCTGCGGGGTCCAGAGAGGGCTCCTGCTCACAGTGTGCCCCTGGAGGCGTCCTTCACCCCCGCCCTGGCTGTGCCTCGCATCGCAGGAGAATGGTGATCAGCAGGGCTCTGGGACACCCCAGGGCCCTTCTATGTGGTAGCTCCTCCCGCCGGTCCTCAAAGGGTTCCCCCATCAGCCCACTGGGGAGGAAATTCAGGCTCATAGGAGCCTCTCAGTTCATGGCTGGAAGTGGGGCTGGGCTCTCAGCTCACATTCTGGTGACCAGAGCTCCACCTTGCAGCCCAAGGGGGCTAGAGATACGAGCCCAGCTGTGTGCCCAGGAAGGAGGGGAGAGCATGGATGCTGGCAAGCCCCATGGCCTCTGATCAGTGTCCTTTCTCACAAGGTTGTACAAGAGACACTTAGACAATGTATGGAAGAGTTCTGTCAACTCCGCAGCCTGCGCCATGCAGGCGCTGCTACCGTGTTCAGCCCTGGTCCTTTCCATGTCAGGCAGAATGGCCAAGGGCTGTGTGGGAGCCACACAGAGATCTGGGAGCAGACAAGGTGCAGGCAGCCGAGGAGGCCAGGTTTTCTGAAGGCAGTGGGTGGAAGGGTGGACAGGGTGGCCAGAGGTAGAAGGGAGGCAGTGGCTGGAACAGTGGACAGGGTGCCCAGAGGTGGAGGGGAGGTGGTGGCTGGAACAGCGGACAGGGTGCCCAGAGGTGGGGGGTAGATGATGGCTGAAATGGTGGACAGGGTGCCCAGAGGTGGAGGGGAGGTGGTGGCAAGAGCTGCTCTCACAGGACCCAGTTCCAGGGGCTCTGAGCCCAAAGGACAGGGCACAGCCACGTGCTCCTCTCAATCCACACCTGCTCCTGAGCTCAGCTCAGCCATCTCCCACCCCAAGTTCTCCTCCAGCCTGATCATCAGTGGCTTTTAGCTTGCACCTCCTGCCTATCTCTGCCTGCTTCTACTTCACCAAGTCTCCGAGAAGAGGCCTGACCAGGCAGGAATCCCTGTGGAAGACTGAGGAGGGGAAGAGCTTGCATGGCCAGGCCACAGCCTCCAGAGCAGGCGGGGAGACTCTGGGACGCTCTGCTGCTGCTGTTGTGGTGGTGTTGTGTTGTGTAGTGTTGTGTTGTGTTATTGTTTTTCTGTTGTTGTACAGTTGTGTTGTTGTGATATTGTGTGGTGGTGTGGTTCTGTGGTTGTGTTTTGTTCTGTCATTGTGTGGTTGTGTTGTGATGTTGTCATGGTGTGTGATAAGGTTGTGTCATTGTTGTGTGGTTGTGTTGTGATGTTGTCATGGTGTGTGATAAGGTTGTGTCATTGTTGTGTGGTTGTGTTGTGTGCTCTGCCACTGGTGGTGGTGGTGTAGTGTGGTTGTGTGGTTGTTCTGCTGTGTGGTTGTGTTTTGATGTGTTGTGGTGGTATTGTGTGGTGTGGTTGTGTTGTTGTGTGGTTGTGTTGTTGTGTGGTTGTGTTGTGTGCTCTGTCACTGGTGGGAATGTAATATGGTGGTGGTGTGTGGTGTAGTTGTGTGGTTGTTGTTCTGCTGTGTGGTTGTGTTGTGATGTTGTGTTGTGGTGGTGGTGTGTGGTGTGGTGTGTGGTTGTTGTATGGTTGTTGTGTTGTTGTGTGCTCTATCACTGGTGGGAATGTAATGTGGTGGTGGTGGTGTGTGGTGTGGTTGTGTGGTTGTTGTATGGTTGTTGTGTTGTTGTGTCCTCTGTCACTGGCATTAATATAATATTAGGGCAAGAAGTTAAAGATGCCACCTGGACAGGTTCTGCTTCACGGCTTGCTGGGGCCTCAGCCGGGTTGGGGCTGGCAGCAACCCCTGTGCCTAGGCTGGGCCACCTGCAATCCCTCTGCTGGGACCAGATTCTCTTGAGTTGGCACCAAGTCAGACAAGGGGAGACAGCCCAGGGGTCCACAGGCTGGAGGAGGGCCGCAGTCCAGCTGCTGAAACCATGGTGCTCCAGGACGTCTGGTGGCCAACGTGGGCTGACATTGACCCCGGTGATGTCGTCCAGCCTGGCTTGGTTACTGTGGCCTGAGCTTCCTGGGCATGCGACAGAATGACCTGACATTCCCTGATGCCTATGCCCAAGAAGGGGCTGGATGGACCCCTGCGTCCCTTCCCAGTGACAGAAAGAGGCACCAAACCCCAGAGCACAGCCAGCCTCTAGCATGGGGCAGAGAGCATCTGGCGCAGACATAGCGGCTGGCGGGCATCCAGGGCTGGCAAGTCAGGACTCAGCCTCTTAAGGCCAAAGTGCCTCCTCCGACAGAAGCCAAGCTGTTCAGTGTAAGGAAATGTGATAGCAGAGATCCCCAGTGTTGTGCCAGTCCCACGCCTGCTCAGCACCATGGCAATCAAATTTCACACCACGTGGCTCAGTCTTGCCCTGCTTGTGAGCCCACTGCAATCAAGGTGCAGCTGCGTGGAGCCCATTTCTCAGGGCTGAGGGGTTGAGGTTTGGCCTCTGTGTCCCGCCCGTTCCCTGCATCCTGGGCTGCCCTCGTTCCCCCAGGACGGCGAGTCCCATGTCTGCCTGGTGGCCTCTCAGCTCTGTCTCTGGCCGTCCGTCCCCTAGCTGGGGCTTCCCAAGCCCATGGGGCTGCCACCTCTGGCTGGGCCTGGTGCTCGGAAGCTCCGGCTACTCAGAAAACTGTACCACCTTGCACCTCCCCATGACGGCAGGCAGACACTGGGAAGATGATAAGTTGGTATCAGACGGTGTTCAAATGCATTCAACAGCATCCTGTCACTTTATTTCACGGTATTCTACAAATGTGTACTACATTTTATATACTTCCTAATACAGTTTACAAATTTGAGCAAAAGAAAAAGTGCTACAAAAAAATGTTTAATTCCCTAGACTCATATAAAACAATCTGCATGCAAGGTTGTCTTAAGAGGTAACGTTCTTCTGATTCTTATTACTGGCTGGGCTTAAATAGCCTATAAATTAAAATGCTGAAATGAGGATAAATAAAACATAATAAGTAGTAAGATTTACTCTCTGTAACCATATAGAAAATATTTTAATTTAGAATTTTCTTTAAACCATGATTTTAAGGCACTACATCAGAAATTAGTATACTGTATAGTCTCTCTTTCTCCCGCTCTCTCTCTCTGGGTCTGTCTCCCTGATTTTCCCTCTCTCTGACTCTCTACTTCTTTTCTCATTGAAATAAATTTTTTCAACAAATGAAACTTTCCTCACATGTTTTCCTAGATTTTCTAGATGGCTGGTTTCTCTCTGGATACCATTATTTGCTCAAGGTTGAGATGCATGCCTGTGGCTGAACCCTGATCACGATAACATTGGCTCACCTGAGACATGACCGCTGTCTAGGTCCACTCTGGTGTCGCCGGCCTGTGAAGGCTGCCTGTCTCTTTCAAGGACCAGGGAGCACATGGACTGCAGCCACACAAGCCAAACAAGGCCTGCCATGAACCCGGGGGCAGGCCGCACTCCAGAGCTCCCGACGAAGCTGAGAGCAGGAGCACTACCTGCATTTCCGGGGGCAAACGCAGCCCTGACCGCACCTGCCGCTCACACCTGGGACCCAGAGTTTTCTGTGCCTCAGAAACAGTGAACAGGACACCAGCTCGGCCAAAGCCTGTCTCACCGCACATCAAAGCTGAAAAGAGGTGGCCTCTGCGATCATGTCTCAGCACAGACAAAGCAAGACCACATCTAGAGCCCGGCAGTGCCAGATACCCCCGTTCCCGGGCAATATGAGCGACTCATGTGCTCCTACAAAGAAATCCTTAACCTCACTCCTTACTTGTGCCTCCTGGTTAAGATTCACTGCAATGGCCATCCCTCCATGTCCCCTATTTCCTGACAGCAGCCTGGGCTGAGAGCCTCTGACCCCCACCCACAGTGGCCTAACAGCAGCTTTTCTCAAAGCCCCTCCGCTGCTCAGATTCTGGACAGCGTTGCACCCGGGACTGTGGAAATGGAGGGCATGCTTTGCTGTTGGAATAACTCAGCCCCAGAGGAGAGCCAAGGGTGAGGCAGCCTCACCTGAGACAGCAGCCCTGCTGAGAAACCCTGGTCACTGGGAACTCACAAAGGACCCAGGTATGTGACCAGATGTTGAACCCTGTGACCATGAAGAGTGACTGTCCTTGTCCCCAGCAGTCTGAACAGAGCTCTCCTCCACTCTGAGATGAGATCTTCAGGTGGCCTCTGGCTCTCTCCTGACCAACCTCCACAGCTGTCTGCCTCTAGAGAGGAGTGTGCAAGAGAAGAGGTCTCGTGTGTGTGCACGGCTGCACACTCTCAACAGCACAAGACACCCCTCGGCCACCAGGCTGTGGGACCCTGAGAGAGACAGGTAGGGCTGCCTCTGTGTCTGCGGGAGGGATGGTGAGGGCAGGTGTGTGGTCAGGAGCTGTCGAGAATGCTGCAGGGTTGGGGGCCTAGCTCTGCAGGAGGAGCCGTAAGGGGAAGCTTTCCCAGGGAGCAGGGGTTTGAGTTGAGCCTTCAAGGACGTGTTTTCCAGGCAGAGAGAAGCAGTTTGCAAATAACACACCTATGAAACATGGGATGTGCTTGAGAAACAAAGCTTGGGTGTAACTGGGACTTGCACTGTGCTCCTGGGTGGTGCAGGAAGAGCTGCCACTGTCCCAGTTCCTTCCCCACGTCCCTTCTTCCTCTGCTTCTGCTCTCGCTTTTCCTCCCCTGCCACTGACCCTTCTGCCTCTGTCCCCTCTAAGGGCCCTAGTGATTGCCTCAGGCCACCTGGCTGATCCAAGTGAATCTCCTTTCTCAAGACTGTAGCATAAGCATGTCTGCCAAGTTCCCTTTGCCACAGGAGGTGACATATTTGCCGTTTCTGGGGGATTAGGAGCTGAATGTCGTTGAGGGCCATTACTCTGCCTCCAGGGCTGTGTGTGAAGCAACTTTGATGGCAAACACAGAATGCACAGAGCAACTAACAGGGAAGAATGAAGTAGGTTACGCACTGATGACACAGCACACCAAGCCAAGACATTGGCCAACCTTGTGTCTGCAAGAATTAGAGCAAGAGAAGGACCCACGGTGCCATCTTTGGGGCAGAGCCTTTGCCTTTCCCCCAGTGACATCTTGCTCCATTTACAGTGCTGTGTATTGCCCACATGGCAGAGAGGCACTGAGGCACGGCGTCCACATTGTGACACGGTGTGCTCCAGGAACGTCAGTGACGAGCTCAAGGTCACCAAGCCCAGCAAGAGACTGCAAGTGAGGCTCCCTGCTTCCCAGGGGAGCCGCAGTCATCAAAGCCCTGCACACTTTGCTCTCAAAAAAAATTTTTTTGATGGAGTTTTGCTCTTGTTGCCTAGGCTGGACTGCCATGATGCAATCTCGGCTCACTGCAACCTCCGCTTCTTGGGTTCAAGTGATTCTCCTGTCTCAGCTTCCTGAGTAGCTGGGATTAGAGGTGCCCGCCACTACCCCCGGCTAATTTTTGGTATTTTTAGTAGAGACGGCGTTTCACCATGTTGGCCAGGCTGCTCTTAAATGTTTAAGTGACCTTCCCCTGCCGTGTCACATAATCCTGGAAGGAATATGGTTCTGGGCTGGCAGAACGCTCTGTGTTTTGATCCCATGCCTGCCCTGCTGGAGGTGGTCATTTGGGAGGGTTAAATGGGACAGTGCCTGCAGAGCTGCGGCCACAATGCCCCTTGCTTCTTGAGCAGAGCTGAACAGATGCCAGCTCCTTCCCTCTGGCAGGCCTGCGCTCTTCAGAGCTCGCCTCTGGCAGCTTCTGCGGGAGGCTGATGCTGGTGAGGAATGGTGTTTCCTCTCCACCTGCAGATTTCTGCTGCTCCCCTCCCAGAATAGCTCAAGTAGGCTGTGACCTCGGCGAGCACCCTTGAGAGACTCTCGAGGCGCCTTGAGAAGTCGCACACGAGGCTGCTGCATCTGGGCTGGATCCATTATTCATGCACGCAGGTCTCGGCAAACACGGTAATTTAGAGTTTCTCGAAGCGCACGCTGCAGCAACCATAAACTACATTCCGTGTGCTTCAGGGAAAAATTACCTTTCCCTTGCCGAAGCCAGGGGTCATGGCAGAAAGCTCACACAGATGAAGCAAGGGGCTGAGGAGGAGATGGAGGCAGTCCAGGCCTTTCAGAAAAGCGCTTGGAGACCCCACGCTGGGAAGCCACCCCCGGTCACCTGCATGACCTCTGCAGCCTCAGCTTTCTCCCTGGGAAATGAGTCACCGACGTCCGCAGGTGCACCCCCCTCCACTCTCCCTGCTCCCCCCATGACCCCCTGGGAGTAACTTACTGCTCCCCCAAATCATCTCAGTAGATGATGCGTGCCTATCTCCTGTTGTTTCAGGAACCAAAAACAGTGCATGTGCTGCCCCTGGCACATGGAGACAAGAATACACCTCACACGTATATTTATCTCCATCTTCATAGCTTTCATAAAAAAGCATAGCTTTTATGTCTTCAGAGAATGTAAGTGCAGAAGCGCAGATTTCTCC
This sequence comes from Pongo pygmaeus, assembly GCF_028885625.2. Lineage (NCBI taxonomy): Eukaryota > Metazoa > Chordata > Mammalia > Primates > Hominidae > Pongo > Pongo pygmaeus. The sequence goes on from NC_072385.2 coordinate 131,491,791, forward strand.
AGAAAACATAGCACTGAGAAAGCAAATGAGCAGATCCTCACAAACACCACTCATGCTAAAGAGGTGGAGATAAACATAAAGAAAAATGAAAGAAAGGCAGCAGCAGCCAGTTTTAGGTGCTGGAATGTGATGAGGACAAAGCACCTTGAGGAATCTGTGAGGTCAGTGCTAGCTTCTCACTCTGTCTTTTGCTTTCTGAACATGACAGATCCGGCGAGGCTGCATCCCCCTCCTCAGCTGCAGTGCTGGCTTCTCATTTCTATTCTCCCCAAAGCCCAGCTTCTCTGCAGAAATGAAGGATATGGCTCCATGGTGAGCAGGCGGGCTGTGTGTGAGCTGGGAGGCAGCTCCAGCCATCCCAGGACACACGGAGATCTCTCACCATGTGGGTTCTCTGTGGCCCTGTCCCTGCCTCCTGCCTGGCCAGAGCCACACAGAGCTGGGTCCTGGGGCTCTCAGAGGCTTCCTCTTCCATCAGGCCTGGGCTGCCTCCTCTCTTCTGGTCCCCTCAGGACCTGGACCTGGTGCTGTCTTCAAGCTCTCCTTATGTCACAGTTGTTGACTGGTGACAAGAGCATCTGTGTAAACGCAGACCCAAGGGAGGGTCAGGGGGCTGCGGCCTGAACACCTGGGGCCCCAGCAGGTTGGCGATGCCTTCTCAGGTGGCAGGTGGAGTTGAGGACACATCACAGGCTCCTGCTGCTTTCCTGCCCATGGGCAGTCTCCGGATTGTGTCCCTGTCACTGTGCGGGACAGTGACATCCATGGGGTCCAGGATGAGAGCCAAGACCCCCTCCTTTAGTTTCCCAGGCCTCTGCTTGATCTCTCTCCTGTCTATACAAAAACAGATCAACCTATCAATGGCCCAGCTGGTTGTACACTTTGTGACTGTACCAATGCCACCGAATTGTTCACCTGAAAAGGGTTAATTTTATGTCATGTGGAGTTTGCCTTTTTTCCCCATCATATAAAGCAGCCTTCTGAAATCTTTAAATCTTTAAGGCTGTCTAGAACCTCAGAGGTCATCTTGGTCAATTTCCTCATTCCCCAGATGGAGACACCGAGGCCACACCCCAGATCCTGTGGCTCTTTCAGATTCTCTCAGGTTAGAATCCGGCTCTTGTCTGCATCATCCCGCCCTGGCCCCCCACACTTTCCTATTCCTTTGGGCAAAGGTTAGAGCTTGAAAGAGGCCGAAATCTCCAAAACAGAGGGCTGGGGGCTAAGAGCAGCACTGTCTTTGCTGCACTTTTTGGACAACGTGTTTATTCATCCAGGTTGGGGGCTGGAAGAATGAACGCCAACAGCTGCAGTTTGCAGCAATGCCGGATAAAATGCATTGATCTCCAAGGCCCCTTTATTGTTTTATGATTCTACAATTAACAGGCATCAGCTGCTGTGGGGAGGGTCTCCTAGGCCCTCCGGTGCTCCACTGCCCCTCCCCATCTGAGCAGCTGGGCGGTCAGCAATTCTGAGTCCTAACAGCTCAATCTACACGGCAGGCAGATTCTGAGTCCTAACAGCTCAGTCTACACGGCAGGCAGATTCTGAGTCCTAACAGCTCAGTCTACACGGCAGGCAGATTCTGAGTCCTAACAGCTCAGTCTACACGGCAGGCAGATTCTGAGTCCTAACAGCTCAGTCTACACGGCAGGCAGATTCTGAGTCCTAGCAGCTCAGCCTACATGGCCGGGAAGCACAGCTCTGTCCTGCTCACAGAGGCGGGAGCTTCCAGAGCCTTCAAGAGGGGATAAGCTATGCAAGTTCCTGAGCAGGGTGGGGCTCTGGGCAGGCGAAGAAACACCCCAAGTCCCGCCTGGATCTGATCAAGGGGGTTCCAGCGAGATCCGCTTACTCCCAAAGGAGCTTTAAAGGCAGGATTTCCTGAGATTCCCAGAAGGCTGAATGCCGGGAACCTGCTCTTGCCCTGTGCGAGTCCACGCGGTGATGGGACATGGTGTGAACTCACATGCCTCTGGCATTCCTCCAGGCCCCTGGGCACTCAGTGCCACCCCATAGAACATCAGTGCAGTCCTGACGGAGAGCCACTGAGGTGTGGGTCAGGGATGGACCTCTGTCTTTTCTGGCCCATCTTCACTGAGCAGACTTTATGTACCAAGCGCCTACTGCACGCCCAGCCTGACGCATGACACTACTGGTGCGATAGTAGCTGCCAGGGCAGCTGTGGCATCGGAGGAGCAGGTGGGCTCCAGATGAGTGACAAGCTTGACTGTGGAGAGTGTCCAGTGGACATGGGGGCCTATAACACCTGAGGCTGCTGGGCCTCCTCTGGGAGGACCCCAGACCCTGGAGGACAAATAGAAGGTGTCAGTGGAAGGAGGGAAGATGACAGGGAGGCAGGATAGTCACACGGGGCTGGAAAGGAGAAGTCGCCCAGAGCATTGGAGCCAGAAAGGCCTCAATCTCCAGGAAGGAAAGCTGAGGCTTGGTGGGCATGAGTGCAGGAGGAATGTGACCAGAGGTGCCCCCGGGAAGATATTCTGAGTGCCTGGAATGGAGGCTGGCTTGGCTGATGGGCAGGACTGTGTCAGGGAATGTGTGACAAGCCATCAGGGTGAGAGACAAGGTGGCTGGATTAGAAGTGTCACCTGGTCATCTGGGCGTGGTGGCTCATGCTTGTAATCCCAGCACTTTGAGAGGCTGAGGCAGGCGGAGGATCTCTTGAGGCCAGGGGTTCAAGACAAGCCTGGCCAACATGGCGAAACTCTGTCTTTATTAAAAGTACAAAAATTAGCTGGGCGTGGTGGTGCACACCTATAGTCCCAGCTACTTGGGAGGCTGAGACAGGAAAATCTCTTGAATCCGGGAGGCGGAGGTTGCAGCGAGCCGAGATTGCGCCATTGGACTTCAGCCTGGGTGACAGGGCAAGACTCTGGGGACGAGGAGATAGACAGGTAGACAGGGACCCAGGGGCTGGTGAGGGCAGGAAATCAGAGGCTTGGACCTGACTGAAGGGTGGGGGCAAGGCGGGGGGCCTTCCCTGTGGTCAGCTTCCGCATCTCTCACTCTCCATGTGGAAGAGGTGGGCCCATGCTCAAGCTCTGACATGCAGGATCCAAGGGCAGTGATGCCCCCTCTGCCTACACATCAGAGGCCTAAATACAGCCGTTGACAGGGCATGCAGCCTGAGCTCCAGCGCCAGCCCCCAGCACCGGCAGGGCTGCTAGCCTCCAGCATGTTTCTTATTTGTGCTGAGACCTAGTTTCTTTGTCTGTGAAGTAAGGACGAGGTCTCCTAGGGCCAGGACTGACTCCCAGATGAAGTGATCTCCTTATGGAAAGCCGTGCAAGTGGGGAGACAGGCTCAGAAGTCGCCCCCTGGATATGAGCTTTTTCTCTAACCTCCATGCTTCTGATTCAACATTTTTAATCCTGCAATGCTAATTAACATATTTGACCCCACACTGCGGGACTGCTTGTCTCTTTGAGTGATTTCTTGTCATGAAAACACACCGGGCAGCCCCCTGAGCCAGGCTGTGGTGAGGGCAGCACCTGTGACTGGCTTCTCATCTGCAAAGGAGATGGGATTGGGAGTCAGGCCACATTTTAGGACAAAGACGAAGGAATTTTCCAGATCTAAGTAAGGCCCCAAATCAGCTCAACTTTAAGTAAATGCAAAGATGACCCTTGGTGGGTCTGGTCTAATCAGGTGAACCCTTCAATGGAAGGTGTTTTTCTCCTCCAAGCTCAGGGATGGGGAGCAGCAGTGTCACCTGCTGGCCTTGAAGGGCTCAGCTGCCATCTCCACAGAGAGAGTCCTGGGGCAGGGAGCTGCTGGCAGTGCTGGGAGCTGACAGCAACCCTTGGCTGACTGCCCACAAGAGAACGGGAACTTCGTCCCTGCAATCACAAAAAACTGAGTTCCAACAACAAATGCATACACTTCCAGGAGGACTAGGTATCCAGAGAGGCATGCAGCCCAGCTGACACCTTGACTGTGACCTTGGAGGACTTGGAGTGGAGGACACAGCTGAACCATGGCCGTGCTTTGACACGGGGAGCTGTGGAATGAAGACTGCCTGTTGTTCTAAGACACTGAGTTTGTGTAATTTGTTATGCAGCGGTTGGTGACCAGCACACTCTTTAAGGCATATTTCTGCTTTGTGACATCCATTTTCCATTGTCCTAACAATGGGAATCCTAACAACCATCAGAACGCACCCACTACCTGCTGAATTTGACATTGTTAGAAAAGCAGAGGCCAGCATCAGCTTTTTCTTAGTCTCACCTCTAAAAAGGGGCTGAAGGCCGCAGACTCACCCCAACTCCAACTAACTCACCCCAACTCCAACTAACTCACCCCAACTCCAACTAACTTACCCCAACTCCAACTAACTCACCCCAACTCCAACTAACTCACCCCAACTCCAACTAACTAACTCACCCCAACTCCAACTAACTCACCCCATCTCCAACTAACTCACCCCAACTCCAACTAACTCACCCCAACTCCAACTAACTCACCCCAACTCCAACTAACTCACCCCAGTTCCAACTAACTAACTCACCCCAACTCCAACTAACTAATTCACTCCAACCCCAACTAACAGCATGGCCACACACTGAGGAATTCTTCTTCAGTGTGGGTGGAGAAGTAAAAACCCTATCGGGGAGTGTTAGGTCTGATGACCTCTTTGATGTTGTGAAAATTAGTTTTCATTGTAAAACGAAGGTGATGCCATTAAGCTACTCCTATTTTTCTTTTTTTACATTTTGGGGGTATAAAAGCCTCCACTGAAAGCAAACACTCAGGCCTTCTGGACAGGAGATAATAAAACAGAAAATATATATATTAAAAACAATAGTAGGATCAGCAGTTACAAAATAGGCAGAGGCCGCATTTATAATAATAAGAAGATATTGATTACTGGTAGGCGGAGACGCAGAGGGAGACACGGGATAGAAACCACACCGGGGTCCAGAACCCTTAGGAAAAAATGTGAGGAGCCAGGTCAGTGCCAAGGAAGTTTGCTTAAAGCTGAAGAAGAGAACCACCAATAAAGGGGCATGAGAGGTAAAACCGAGAGGCATCCGGGCATCAAAATACAGTCCCCACACTCACTGCAGCACTGCTCACCACAGCATGGAGAGGCATCTGGGTGTCAAAACACAGTCACCCACCCTCACTGCAGCACTTCTCACCACAGCACGGAGAGGCATCCATGCATCAAAACACAGTCCCCCATGCTCCCTGCAGCACTGCTCACCACAGCACGGAGAGGCATCCATGCACCAGAACACAGTCCCCCAGGCTTACTGCAGCAGTTCTCACCACAGCACCGAGAGGCATCCAGGCATCAGAACATAGTCCCCTAGGCTGACTGCAGCACTGCTCACCACAGCACGGAGAGGCATCCATGCATCAGAACACAGTTCCCCAGGCTCACTGCAGCAGTTCTCACCATAGCACCGAGAGGCATCCATGCATCAGCACACAGTCCCCCAGGCTCACTGCTGCACTGCTCACCACAGCACTGAGAGGCATCCAGGCATCAGAACACAGTCCCCCAGGCTCACTGCAGCACTGCTCACCACCGCCAAGAGATGCCGCAGCCTAAGCACCCCTCAACAAATGAATAGATGAAGAAAATGTCACACACGCACACACACACACACACACACACACACACACAGAGTGGATTATTACTCAGCCTTGATAAAGGAGGACATCTTGCCATTCACAACAATGTGGATAAACTGGAGGCCATTGTACTGAGTGAAATGGGCCAGGCACATAAAGACAAGGACTGCATGATCTCACTTATGTACGTGGGGTCTAAAAAAGTTGAAATCACAGACGCAGGGACTAGATGGTGGTTACCAGGAGCTGGGAGGTGAAGTGGGGAGATGTTGGTCAAAGGGCACAAACTTGCGGTTATAAGATGAGCAAGTTCTGGGGATCTCCTGTACAACGCAAGTGATGACGGAAATGATAAGTTGTGATCATTATTACATAACAGATGACTATATCAAATCATCACATTGTACACCTTGTGTATACACAATTTTATTTGTACATTAAATATTTAAAAATATTTTTAAAAGTGTCTTGTAAACAATGACAACAAAAAAATAGGTCCGGGCCACGGAGTGAGAGCTTTTAAAAAGAAATGTAACATGATACCAACAACTCAGAAAAGTAGTTTTGGAATGAAGTTTGTTTTGGGATGAGGAGAAGGAACAGGAAACGGGGGCTATGAAGAGCTTCGTGTGTCTGGGTTAAAGTCCTAGGGCCTGAGCCTGGGAAGTTCGGCTGCCATGACATGGAGAGGGGCCCCGCACTCCGTGGTGTCCCCTCCTGAACTAAAACTGCAAACCCTGTTGGCATAAACAGCGCGGCTGAAGGCAACAGAGATCCAGCCTCATCCCATCAGTGCACAGAGAAAAGATCCTGCAAGCCCGGAGTGTCCTGCCAAGGTCATGCAGCAAATTAGCGGCTGTGTCAGGATGAGAACACAGAACGGGAGTTCACAGTGCCCTGGAAGGTCACCTCGCCTGCAGCCGCCTCTGGGGGACTCCGCTTTTCCTACAGCCCCACTGCTGGGAACAGTGCTGAAGACAATTAAGTAAATTTCTTTTGTGAGTAGATGATTCCAAATTCCTCACCAGATTTCTGCTTAGGTGTTCCTTTACCTTTTCTGAGCATCACTTACAGTGTTCACCCAGCTTCCTTTAAGGATGTCAGCGACATTAGTAGTTAGTAAATTCCTCGTGGATCTTTGTTCATTGGCTGGATTTCTCAGGATAGTTTATCAAAACCTTGTGAACTTTTCTTCTGGCTCTTTATCAAAGGCTTAAGAAAGGCAGTCTATTTGCATGTTAAGATGAGGAAGAGAACAACCATTTTAAAAGATAAGAGTTGGAATTTATAAGCCTTTACAAACTGTTATTTCCTTCACTGGGAGGAAGTAAAAATGGGAGATAGTAAGGAGAGGCAATGGTATTGCAGATAGCATCATTCAGAGGATTTTGAAATCTGGTATAATTTATCATTATATAAGATGCCTTGGTCGGCAGGATCAAAAGCAACTGGCGTTCTCTATCCACATGCAGCAATCGAATTGCCTCTTCAGAATCCCAGACAAACATTTCATTAGTTACCATTCATCAGTAAATTGGGATGAAACGCCAAAACACTTCTTCTTTAAAAAGCTGGATTGCATTTCCTACATATGGTGCTTTAAAAAATAATCATTTCTATTGCACTTTTCTTTCAAGTGTTCAAATGATGCTGCTTTCCAAATATTTGCATAGTCTTCATGACCCTCTTTTTCAGTCACAAGTATTATTCTTTTCATTTCTTAAGCAGATAAAGTAAGAGATGCAAACTGTTCCAACACATGAAGTCAGTCTGAATTTAGCCAAGAAAACCATAATGCTATGAAAAACTATTGAATTCAGACAACTGCAGACTCACTTTTTGCTTGAGATTGGCAAGTGTTCGACCAAAATGATTCAGTAAGCTCCATCAGAAACCTAAAATGGGTCAGGCAGATAGGTTTAATACTATGTGAACCTCTAGAGCTATGTATTGACAAAATTCCGGATATTACATCATGGATACAAAGAATAGAACAAGGGTCAGCTAGGAACATCATCCATGGACTTGGAGGACTAAGAGCATCATCCGAAGGCTAGGAGCACTAGGAGCATTATCCAAGGCCTGGGAGCACTAGGAGCATCATCCGAAGGCTGGGAGCACTATGAGCATCACCCATGGACTGGGAGCATTGAGAGTCTCATTCATGACTGGGAGCACTAGGAGCATCATCCATGGACTGGGAGCACTACGAGCATCATCCATGGACTGGTGGCACTAAGAGTCTCATCCAAAGACTGGGAGCACCAGGAACATTATCCAAGGACTGGGAGCACTAGAAGCATCATCCATGGGCTGGGAGCACTAGGAGTGTCATCCAAAGACTGGGAGCACAAGGAGTGTCATCCAAGGACTGGGAGCACTAGGAGTATCATCCACAGACTGGGAGCACCAAGAATGTTATCCAAGGACTAGGAGCACTAGGAGCATCATCTTAGGACTGGGAGCACTAGGAACATCATCCATGGACTGGGAGCACTAGGAGTGTCATCCATGGACTGGGAGCACTAGGAGTGTCATCCAAAGGCTGAGAGCACTAAAATGTCATCCAACAACTGGGAACACTAGGAGCATCATCCATGGACTGGAAGCACTAGGAGCATCATCCAAGGACTGGGAGCACTAGGGGCATCATCCATGGACTGGGAACACTAAGAGGGTCATCCAAGGACTGGGAGCACTAGAAGCATCATCCAAGGACTGGGAGTGCTAGGAACATCATCCAAAGACTGGGAGCACCAGGAATGTTATCCAAAGGACTGGGAGCACCAGGAATGTTATCCAAAGGACTAGGAGCACTAGGAGCATCATCTTAGGACTGGGAGCACTAGGAGCATCATCCATGGACTGGGGGCACTAGGAGCATCATCCATGGACTGGAAGCACTAGGAGCATCATCCAAGGATTGGGAGCACCAGGAGCATCATTTAAGGACTGGGAGCAGACAACTGGTAAATCACAGGCTTCATTATTTTCCCCCTTGTTTGGATCAATACTGGGGCAGTGGGACCTGCCAGCTTCCCATTAAGATGGAGAAGCCAGCCACACACTAATGCTTCATTGAGAACATGCAGAAAGGTCAGATTTTTAAAAAGTGAGCTTGCAGACATCAGCAAGCTGCCCAAGCAATCGCGACTGGAGAAATCAGGATCCCAGACAGAAGGAGCCACCTAGAAGTAAGATGTTGCCTTCCTCTGTGCTGGGAGAGAGCCCAAGAAACCTGCCAGGCACTGACTGAGGGTCAGTGAAGCCGGCGAGGACTTTGCTAATCCCATGCATGTGATGAGACTCAAGGAACGAGGATCCCAGAGAAAAGGGAGGTACAGGGGTGTCTTGGGCATTTCAGGATGCCATAACCGAATACCATCGACTAGCGGCCTTTAAGCAACAGACATCTGCTTTGTCACAGTACAGAGGCTGGAAGTCCGAGATCAGGGTGCAGCATGGTTGGTCCCTGGTGAGGGCATCTCCTTGGTTCATAGATGTCCTCTGTCTGGTTGCGACCTCACTGAGCAGAGAGAGCCCTGGTGTCTGTTCCTCTTCTTATATGGGCACTAATCCTATCATGGGGACCCCACCCTCACCATCTTATTTAAACCCATTTATCTCCCAAAGATTCTATCTCCAAATACAACCATATTGAGGGTTAAAACTTCAGCGTATAGGCCAGGCCTATAGCTCAGGCCTGTAATCCCAGCACTTTGGGAGGCCGAAGAGGGTGGATCGCCTGAGGTCAGGAGTTCGAGACCAGCCTGGCCAAAATAGTGAAACGCTGTCTCTACTAAAAATACAAAAAATTAGCCGGGCGTGGTGGTGGGAGCCTGTAATCCCAGCTACTCATGAGGCAGAGGCACGAGAATCTCTTGAACCCAGGAGGCATAGGTTGCAGTGAGCTGAGATCACACCATTGCACTCCAGCCTGGGTGACAGAGTGAGGCTCTGTCCAAAAAAAAAAAAAAAGAGAGAGATAATGCAGAGAATTTTCCTAAACTGATGGTCAAACTCAAGTCATTGATGCACAAAGCACTAAGAACCCCAAGCAGCACAAGTGAGAGCCATTGTGATGACCCATGGTAATGACAACTGCTGAAATCCCAAGATGAGGAGAACAAAGTAACTACGGCCTTCAATGGAGGAACACGGATTCCAATAGTTGACATTTCAACAGCAGCAGTGGGAGCTGGGAGACAACAGAATGCCTCCTTAAAGCTCTGGAAGAAAATAACTGGCAACCTAGAGTTCTGCCTGAAGAAAACGTCCTTCACAAGTGAAGTCAGAATACATTTCCACCCCAAGCAAAAGCTGAAAGATTTTGTTGCCAGAAGATACACAAAAATGAATATTAAAAGGAAAACTGCTTAAGAAGAAAGAAAATGATCCCAGAGAGAAACACAGAAATCCAGGAATAAAGTGAGAAAAAGGGTAAATTAGAAATATATATGTAAATATAAATAAATATTCACTGTACAATAGTAATAATATGTGCTGTAGTCTAAAATAATGGAGATTAAAAATGCTTAACAATAATAACAGTGAGTGATAACAGAAATTACATCTTCTAAGGTTATTTGATTGAGGAATAAATAGTATTAATTTAACTTACACTATAATTCATAAAGGGTACATTTTATAACAGTGAGTTTGTAATCCTAATCAGGATCAGAGCTGTTTACAAAGTTAATAAAATAATACAGATAAAAAGTTTAAAAACACTTGCTTCAATCAAAAGTAGGTAAGAAGTAGAGAAAAGAAACATTAAGCAGATAAAAATATAGAACAACATGTCCTTTGTAGGGGACATGGATGAAGCTGGAAACCATCATTTTCAGCAAACTAACAGAGGGACAGAAAACCAAACACCGCATGTTCTCACTCATAAGTGAGAGTTGAACAATGAGAACACATAGACACAGGGAGGGGAACATCACACACCGGGGCCTGTTGGGGAGCAGGGAGGGGAGGGAGAGCATTAGGACAAATACCTAATGCATGCGGGGCTTAAAATGTAGATGACGGGTTGATGGGTGCAGCAAACCACCATGGCACATGTATACCTATGCAAAAAACCTGCGTGTTCTGCACATGTATCCCAAAACTTAAAGTACAATTTTTTTAAAAAGTAAGATGGTAGCTATGATCCCAAATGAATTAGTAATTATATTAAATGCAAATGAGCATATTTATTAGCAGAATAATATTATCAGAAAAGATATAAGTGATTCTGTGCTGTTATCCGTTTATTACTTTTGGGCTCCAAATCCAGGTTTGTAGCCTGGTTTGTGAAAAAGGATCCGGGCCTTTTAAAGATTTTTTTTACCTTACTGTCTGGCATGAAGTCAGGTTTTGCAAATAGATGGCTGCAGAGACACTGCAGGAGAAGCGTTTTGCTTCCTGGTTCTGGTGTGCTCCCTTGGCAGACCCCTCCAGAGGTGCAGGTTCCCTGGCAGCAGGTCCCTCTAGATGTGTGGCATCTCTGACACCAGGCTTCTGCAGATGTGTAGCCTCTCTGGCACTAGGTTTATCGAGATGGGAGCTCCTCGGACACCAGGTTTTTCCAGATGTGCAGTTCCTCTGGCACTCAGCTCCTGCAGATGTGTGGCTTCTCTGACGTGAGATCCTTCCAGCTGTGCAGTTCGTCTAGGACTCAGCTCCTGCAGATGTGTGGCTTCTCTGGCACCAGGGTCCTGCAGATGTCAGCTTCCCCAGCCCCAGGCTCCATGGTGGTTCATGCACCAGCCAGTGGTCCCACAGAGCACCGTATCTCAGATGGTTTCATAGAAGAAGGCCTTTGGAGAGACACCTGTCATCCAACAGCTTTCCTTAGCACCCCAGGATTTCTGGCAAGACACAGGAGGCAGATTTCCACTGCAGCACTGTAGTCACCCCTCTGACATCCAGTGAGTCCCATTGGCATCCATAGGCTCTGGATCTCACCCTGGGGCAGATGAGAGGCAGGGACCTTTCTGGGGCACTCAGCCCTCAAGGTAATGGCTGCTTTATTTCTACATTCCTTAGCATACTCGTTAGTTGTTACCACCATCCTCTGTTGTAGTTAATCATAACTTATATTAAACTTCCTTCTTCAACTTACTACATGGTTTCTCTTTCTAGATTGACTGAGGGCTGAGGCTGATAAAGATCCCACATGAATGATTAATTACATTATGCACAAGTGGGTTACATACTCTTAACTTACAGAGTAAGACTACAAAAATGAGTAAATAATTTCTATGCTGCTTAGAAAAAATACATCTTAAATCCTAGGATATTATAATGACTAAGAGCAACTTTATGCCAATAAATGTAAATGGTATAAAAATGGAAAAATTTCTACCAAAACACTACTTACCAACATTGACACTAGACAAAACAGCTAATCTAAATTGTCCTATGTCTATAACAAAATTAAATCTGCAATGTAGAACTTTTACACAAAGAAGTCTCTAGCCTCAAGTAATTTTGGTAATTATTTTTTGTAACAATCTAAGGAAAAATATGCCAGTTTTGCACAAGATCTTCCAAAGAATACAAAAAAAGGGAGGACATCCAAATTTATTGTATGAGACCAGAAAACCTTCATACCAAACCTGATAATAACATCACAACTAAGGAAAATTATAGATCACTCTTTCTCATGAGCATTTTTGTAAAGTGTGTAACAAAAATATTAGAATGTTGAATCCAGTGATGTATAAAAACAATGCAATGTCATGACGAAGTTGGGGTTATTCAAGGAATGCAAGGGTGGGTACCAGGCCAGCTTCTCCAGACCTAAGGAGAAATACACCGTGTTCTTTGACTTGAAGACTCAGTGTTATAATAGTGTCAGTTCCCTGTCAATTTGTCAATGGATTCAATGCAATTCTCATCAAAACCTCAACAATTTTTTGTAGAAACCAACAACCCGATACTTAAATATCTATGGAAATGCCAAGGGTAATAAATAGCTGAAACAATTTCAAAAAGAAAAAAACATTTGGTGACTTAGATTTCAGGACTTATTATAAAGCTACAGTAATATAAACAGTGTGATAGTGACAGACGCATATAAAAATAAATTTTGAAAAAGCAGTATAGAGAGTCCAGAGACAAACTGACATAGTATGATCAACGAATTCACAGCAAAATTACCATTCTTCTGCATGGGTAAAATGGGCTTTAAAAAAATTGCACCAGATCAATTGAACATTCATATGGAAATGAAGTTAACCTTGATTCCCATTTCATAGCATACACAAGAAAATCAGTTTCAAATGGGCCATAAACTTAAAAGTAAATCATAAAGTACCAAAACTTCTACTAGACACAGTGGAAAAAGATCTTTATGAAGTTGTAATATTAGAAATAGTCCTTAAACAAAGCCAAGCAGCATTAACTTTAAAGCTAAAAAAAAATATTTTACTAAGTGTAAGAACTTCTGCTCATCAAAACATACGATTAGGAGAGTTAAAATGCAAGCCACAGAGTAGGATAAGGTTTTACGATACATATATCTACTCACAAATCAGAATATTTAAATAACTTTTACAACAATAATGGGTAAATGCTTGATAAGTCACTTCACAAAAGATGGTATCCAATGGCCTATAAACTTATAAAGTGTATGCTCAGCATCATTGCTCGCATGTGTGCACTAGAATGGGCTAAAAATTTGACAGTACTAAGTGCTCACAAGGATGTGGAGTCACAAGTGTTCTCATGTATGGGAGGTGGAATTAAAGTTGGGACAACTCCTTTGGAACATGGATTGGCAGCACCTACTATAGTGGAATACACGCTTACCTTTTGACCTAGTAATTCCACTTCTAAGTATCTATTCCAAAATATGTGCACCAAAAGATCTGTGCAAGAATAGTCACAGCAATGCCATTCCTAATAGCCCCAAATTAAAAACAGCCTATCAAGTGTCCATCAAGGGTAGCATGGATGAGAGCTGGTTAAATATGTAATGAAATGCGTGAAATGAAAATAAATGTTGGGACCCCCAGATCACTAAGTCAAACTGGGAACTATGTCAGGCAAACCTGCTTTCCATTTTATTTCTAAATACGATAACTCCAAAGATTTAAAAAGCTACATACCTCCCTCACAATTTGCCAACAAGGAAATTCCCTGTGGGCCTCCAGATCTTTACCTAAAACAGTTCTGTTGAATTTCACCCTGGCAATGTAACCTGATAGCTTATCTTCACAGGTGCAGGACAGAAAGGCATCCTCCACTCACCTGAGACTAATGCATATCTGATGGCTTCGTCTGCCCTATTATTTATGTAAAAATTCAGATTTACTGAGCCAGACCAAATTGTGTTTTTAGTGAAAGGCTGATCAAGGACTCAAATGAACACAATCTTTTGTCTCTTATCTACTTAGGACCTGGAAGCCCTTGACTCTACGTCTGCTTTTCTGGACTGAATCAATATACATCATATACATATTGATTTATGTCTCACGTCTCCCTAAAATGTATAAACGAAAGCTGTACCCTGACCACCTTGGGCACATGTCATCAGGACCTCCTGAGGCTGTGTCACGGGCATGTCTTTAACCTTGGCAAAATAAACTTTCGAATTAATTGAGATCTGTCTCAGATATTTGGGTTCACAAATGCTACAGAGCAGTGAGCAATACTGAACTCAGGCTGCATGCAGTAACATCAACGAATGTCACAAACACATGATTGTGTGAAAGAAACCAGGCACAACAGAGCACACAGCTAATCTACAGTGATGAATGGCAGGATAGTGCCTCCGTTGACACGAAACTGACTTGAAAGGGGCACAGTGGAGGTTTCCTGGACGTTGGTATTTTCCTGTATCTTGAGTGGGTAGTGGTTGCATGGGTGTGCTCAATGTTGTAAGAGCTTATGAAGCTGTGCACTTGTCATTTGTGCCTGTTTTTGTCTATGTTATCCTTCATTAAACAGTAATAAAAGGTTATTTTTACAGCAGTGGATCTCTTACTCTCGTTGTGTAGCTCAGTGACCATAAGCACTGCCTCACTTCCCATGGGTGAGACTCACATCTGCCTCAGGAAATTTCTACAAGCTAGATTTTTTACTTTCATATGCCTACTGTGTTTCTTTTATACTAGACTTCATTTCCAACTGTGAGCCTGAACATTTTTTGGATATTTTGGTTCTCAGTCTCTAAAAGATTTCTGACACTGATTTTCAGATATATCTTGATTCCAGATTCCATAGACCATGGAGGCACACAGCTGAATCCCATGTACTGCCCTGGCTATAAGAATCCCAACTTAAATATGACTCCTACATTTTCACTTGTGCAGCAAAGCATCCAGACTGTTTTCTCTATGTGACTCTTTCATTCAGTGGGGCCATGACATCAGCATAGAATCACTAAGGAAGGGCACAGCCTTGGGATGATCTGTACATCCCACTACTCAATTCAATAGGAAACTGCTGTTAGTTAGCTATTAGCAAAGATGAGCAATTCTCTTTTCCTGTCCCTGAGGATAGTATAGTCAATTTTGGAATCTGCTAAATAAAATACAACATGGTAAGTGTTACATTCAGGTACCAAGAGAGTAAAGAGAAGAGAAATCTGACCAGTGATAACTTCCCGAAGAATTTGGTGACTGGGCTGAGTCTTACTAAGTAAGGAAATATTGTACAGGGAAGGAGCAAGTGGCAGAGCATTCTAGGGAGTGAGAAATGCATGAGCAAATGCATGGCTGGCATGAAACAGATTAATGTCTCGTGGGGACTTTCTGCTCCTTTATTGCTGGAGGTGGACAGTGGTGACATGTGTTACAACTTTGCTAAAACCAACCAGCCATCCAACCAACCAACCAGCCAACCATCCAGCCAACCAACCATCACTACCACCAACAAACCCAGAAAAGCCAGGTCTTCCTAGGACTCAAAGGATGATTCAAAGTACTGCCATATGCTTGTAGAGATTTCCACTGGTCTCAACTTTACCGTAAGATCAATTACTGCTTGGATGCCTTTGGTATCACTTCCAGGCCTGGAGAACTGGCTCAGAGTAGCCTAGGACCTTCTGCTCGCCCACTCCCGGAGGTGCCGTCAGATAGGATGGTGTGCTGGAGATTGCTGAACAACTGGATGTCCACAAACACATTAATGTATTAATGCATTAATGCACATGTGCTAATGTATATGAACATAGCTTATTATTAGTTTTAATGATAATAAGGATGTGATACATAATATTTACAAATAATAATAAATACCTAGTACTCTTTTTTATAAATTTTATACAAAAATGATTTTCATTAAATGTTTTAATTTTTTTTTCAAAACTCCTCATCAGTTGTAACAAATGTACTACTCTGGTGGAGAATGTTAATAATGCTGGAGGCTTTGCAGGTATAGGGGCAAGGATAGTATAAGGAAAATTTTCGTATCTACTCAATTTTGCTGTAAACTTAAAACTACTCTAAAACAACAGAGTCTACTGAAAAAACAACTCTTGAACTATAGCCAAATGATGATTTCTTATTTGTAAATTGATGTAGTTAAAACATCAATGCTGGTTAAAATTCTCCTTGATGTAACGCGTACCCAGTCAGATGGAGGGGGTTGGTGGAGATGCATGCTGGAACCTCACACCTTCGTCAGTGGTGTATGTGGCTTCTTTGCTAAATCAGATAATAGTTTTTGGACACTGGAAGAATACTTCCTCAGTTTTTGTGCTGTTCACAATGTGACGGCTGTGGATATCCCACATGTTTAAATATAATCTGCATTACTAATATTTTTCTCCATCATAAATCTGGGCAATCAACAAAGCACTATATCCAGCCCTGATTTGTGAGCATGCCAATGTCTATGGTGAAATTTCTCTCACTGTGCCCAGTTCCAAGCTGCCAACGTGGCGTCACTGAATGAGCACTGGAGAGGCCTGCACCAGCTCACTGTGCGGCAGGGTCCCACTGCGCAGATGCAGTAGGTGCAAGTGACCTCGAGGGGATGGGGCACAGTACAGCACAGGGCAATAATCAGGAAGCGAAAGCCCAAGTAGTTCTCATTTTTACTATTTTTGCTTTAACCAATTTATTTGATTGTAAGTTTCTATAATTTAATTTTTAGTAATGAATATATTAAAAAACAGCTCAAGGCTGGGCGCGGTGGCTCAAGCTTGTAATTCCAGCACTTTGGGAGGCTGAGGTGTGTGGATCGCCTGAGGTCAGGAGTTGAAGACCAGCCTGACCAACATGGTGAAACCCCTGTCTCTACTAAAAATACAAAAATTAGCTGGGCATGGTGGCATGTGCCAGTAATCCCAGCTACTCGGGAGGGTGAGGCAGGAGAATCATTTGAGCCCAGGAGGCGGAGGTTACAGTGAGCCAAGATTGTGCCATTTTACTCCAACCTGGGCAACATGAGCGAGACTCTCTCTAAAAAAAAAAGAACAGCTCACAAAAATGTCTGAAAATGTAACAATCAGTTCTCGTGCGCTGGTACAAACCATCTTCAGCATGTTGTACCATTATTGAAAATCTTGGCCCAAATGCTCCATATGTATCTCACTAAACCCTCTGAGCTACGGCTTCTTATTTTCATTTTACAGAAAAAAGAGAGCTCATAGCTATAAAGATAGTTGCAAAAACCCCACATAGCATTTAATAGGTAGTGCCCCCATGACACCTAGACAATTTCTTTTTTTTAACATTATTTTACAGTCAAAAAATAAAAATAAAAAAAGATGAGGACTATATACACTGGCCCAAAGAAGTTTACAACTCTGGTAATATCCATACAAACTATATGTGAATAGCTATTAAAAATTATTATGCATTGTTTATGTGTTTGTTTAGAGGTATGTTGTTACGCTACTTTTGTTCTGTGAAAGATCCTTTTAAAAACTGATTTCAGTGTGTTTAAATTCCTGAGCATAATGACTTCCAAACATTTCTACTTCAATGTGTAATTTCTTTGGCAACAAAGCAAACACACACACCAGAGCGCAGGAGCACAGAACAACACACAGGTGAACCCACAAAAGGAGCCTGTTTTGGGTGCCTTGTGGTTGAGTCTACTTGCATTGGAAGAACTTGTATAGACAGCAAGAATGTTCTCAGAAAGTTCTGTGAGCATGACCTGTCCCTGGGGACAGAGATTTGGACCAGGAATGTCCCTGTCAACTGGACACCCATTTGTCATCCTTGCTTTCCCTCAAAGGAAATCAGCTCCTTAAGCACAAGGGTCTCAGAGCCGATAGTCCAAGTACTCCAGGCAATTTCAGGATGTCAGCGTGCCCTCTTCCCTGGTAATGGTGACGTAGTCCAGGTAGGAAAGAGATGTACCTTGAAATGCAATTGTTTAGAATTTAGGGTCCTTCACATCTGTTGAAAAGCGACAACAGACCAAAAACAAACAAACAAACAAAACCCAAAAACAAAAACAAATCCAAGATGATGACTTATAATATTTCCAGGCATTATTCTGCCTTTGAAGCAGGGAAATCCCAGGGGCAGCTGGGGAGGCAGAGTGCTGTGCTAGAAGGAGGAGAGAGGAGAGAGGGGCATCGGTGTTACGGAAACCTCAGCCTCTCCTCCTCCACCTCCTCCGGTTGGACACTGGACATGTCCCACAGCCCTGTGTATCCCCATGAACTTGCCTGCTGTGCCCTTGTGGACGTGTATGGTTAACAAAGGCGATGCAGGTACGGTGTCTGGCTGCGGTAGACGTTCAGTCCACAGTAGCTCCTCATATCCTCAGGGATGGTCAAAGTGCTCTCATCCTATCTGCACAGTGGCACTTGCCATAACACACTTCATCTCCCTGTGACTGCCCTTTCACCACATGAGTTTTTCAAGCACAGATCACAAACACCTCCTCTGATTCATGAGCACTTCTGGCACTTGGCTTATTGCTTGGCACAGAGGACTTCCTCAACAAACCGAGTCACGGATTTTCAAAAAATATATTGTATATGTATATTTGATTGTATGAAATTATGTTCACGGCCAGGTGTGGTGGCTCACACCTGTAATCCTAGCACTTTGGGAGGCTAAAGCAGGTGGACTGCTTGATCTCAGGAGTTTGAGACCAGCCTGGGCAACATGGTGAAACCCAGTATCTACAAAACAAACAAACAAACAAAAAATTAGTCAGCCATGGTGGTGTACTCCTGTAGTACTAGCTACTGGGGAGGCTGAAATGGGAGGATAATTTGAGCACAGGAGGTCAAGGCTGCAGTGAGCTGTGATTGAGCCACTGCACTCCAGCCTGGCAAATAGAGTGAGATGCTATCTCAAAATAAATAAATAAATAAATAAATAAATAAATAAATAAATAAAATTATGTTCATGGTTTATACATGATAAATACAAAAACCCTATACTTGACACTCTATTGTACCAGAATTATTCAACAAGCTCCCCACCGTAGGATACTTATGTTGTTCCCATTTTTCACAATTATGAACGTAAAGTTCATAGCTTTCTTATATGGGCAGATTGAATCTCTCATTTGACATTTCTACATGGGTAAATTTCTAGAAGTAGAGTTTATGAGCCATAGCATATACACATTTGAAGGCTCCTGATACCTGTTATATAATTGGCCTCTGAAAGTTTTTGAGATAATTACTCTTACATGTGGCCATTCATTAATTTTAACATATTAAGCCATTGTTCCCTGATGATTTTTAAGGTTAGGACAGCTCTACCCATGTGCTACATTGTAACATAAATCAGCTCTGTTCTTGTACTTTCCACTCTTTTCCATTATGAGGCAGTTTCCTAGCTCCAGTAAAATGCTTCTTTAATTATTGTAGCTTTATACATTTTTAAAATGTTAAGAAAAATATTTTCTATAATATAGTCATTTATTTTTTTTCTAATGAACTTTAGATATAGTTTGAATTTTTAACCCAGTTGTAATCTTTCGCTAAAGATATTTAAATTTATAAATTAATTTGGAGAGAAATAATAATTTTATAGTGCTTTGTATTACTGTTAGAGAACATAGACCATTGTTCAATTTAGTTGTGTTCTTTCATCTTCCTTGGTTTAGTGGTTTTCTTCATATAGGTTCTTCTCATCTTGTTAATTTTATTCTTATGTATTTTATATCTCTCTGTCCAATTTTCCAACTGATATCATTTTCTCCCACACCAAACACCTCCTTTATAATTTCTTGTAGTACAGGACTGCTTGCAATGAATTCTTTTACTTTCTCTTCAGCTGATAAAATTCTTTTTCTCATGTTCATTTTAAAAAGGATACTTCTATACTTGATACACAATTTTATGTGGAATTTATTTTCTCAGTATGTTAAAAATGCTGTCCAGCTGTTTTCTGGCTTTCTTGGTTTCTGAGCAGCCTGTTGTCTTTTCTGTTATTCCTCTCTAAGTAACGTGGCTTTTGTTTGGGCTATTTTAAAGGTTTTCAGTTTATTAGTGGTTTTCAAACGTCTCGTTGTGATGCTCTTTGGTTTGCCTCTGTTTGTGTTTTCCAACTTCATGGTCCAGTGAGCTTCTTGCATCACATTTATAAAATTTCTGGCCATAATTTTTTGAAATAATTTATCTGTGCTGCCTCTTACCCCTCCCTTTTTTTTCCCCAGGTTTTCTTTCTCTCTCTCTCTCAGCCTTATTTTGTTGTTTCTATTGTTATGTCCTAAATGCACTACTGTTTCCTTCTGCATTGTCTAATCGGCTGTTAATCACAGGTTGTTATTGTTGTTGTTTTTAATCAGACATTGTCATTTTCATCCCTAGAAGTTCCATTTGATTTTTTTCCTGTAGTTGTTTTATTATGGTAACATATAGATAACGTAAAATTTACCATTTTAACCATTTTTAAGCATATAAGTACATCACCACCCATTTCCAGGACCTTTTTTGTCTTGCCTAACTATAACTCTGTACTCGTTAAGCAATAATTCCCCTTTCCTGCTGTTCTCAGCCTCTGGGAACCACTATTTCACTTTCTGTCTCTATGAATTCGATTACTCTAGATACCTCATATGACTGAATTACACAGTATCTGTCCATTTTGTCTGACCTATTTCGCTTAGCATAACGTCTTCATTATTCATGTATATTGTGGCAGGTGTCAGAATTTCCTTCCTTCTTCAGGCTAAATAATATCCTATTGTTATGTACAGATAGCATTCTGTTTATTCTCTCATTTGTTGATGGACACTTTTGTTGATTTCACATTTTGGCTACTGTGAATAATGTTGCCGTTAATATGAGTGTACAAATATCTGTGTCTCTTCTTTCAGTTCTTTTGGGTGCATTGCTAAGAGTGGAATTGCTGGATCACATGATTCTATGTTTAACTTTTTTGAGAAACCACCATACTGTTTTTCACAGTGGCTGCACAACTTTATAGTCCCAGCAGAAATTCACAAGTGATTCAATTTCTCCATATCTTTGCTAACACTTAAAAAAATTGTAACCATCCTAATTAGTGTCAAGTGGTATCTCATTGTAGTTTTAATTTGCATTTCTCTAATAATTAGTGACATGGAGCATCTTTTTATGTGATTATTGCCCATTTATATATCTTCTTTGGAGAAATGTCTATTAAAGTTCTCTCCTTATTTTTTAAATGGGTTCTGTCTTTTGTTGTTGTTGTTGAGTTGTAAAGTTCTTTATATATTATGGATATTAATCCTAAATCAGATATATGATTTGCATGTAGCTTTCCATTCTGTGGGTTGTGTTTTCACTGTGTTCGTAGCATCCTTTGACAGATGGTCATTTTTAGGACTTACATTTCTTTGCTCATCATGTTTGTTTTTTTTTAATACCAGAGCAAGATTTATGGTTTATAATAGCTATTTCAATGTCTGTGTCTGCTAATTCCACTATAACTGTTATTTCTCGATCTGTTTTTATTGATTCACTTTCCTCCTGGATCTGCTTAACAGTTACAGCTTCTCTACCTGCCCAGTACTATTCGATTGACTGCCAGATGCTGTGAATGCCACAGTGTTGAGAGTTGGCTTTGGTCTTGTTCCTTTAAAGAATGTTGAAGTTTGGTCTAATAGACGGTTAAGTTCCTTTTAGATGCGGTTGGTCAATTCTAAGCTTGTTTTTTAATCTTTATTGTGGTGGGAAGATAGTAGTCCTTACTCTAGATCTAATGTAGCCAAACTGGAGGAAATATTTGACATTCTTGTGTCTTCACTGATAATCCTGATGGTCCCATGAGCATGAGGTCCATGACCTGGGACTGAATAAAATTCAAATGCCTTCCTTCCCTATGAGCTTGGAGAATCTCTCACCTCACAGCTACCAGGCAGTTGTTTTTCCTTTGTGTCCTGGAATTTCACTCCTGACATGTTCAAATAAGTGTTTGCTCAAAGACTTAACGAGCCCTTGTGCGTATTCCTAGAACTTTCTCTTTCTGCATTGTTCCCACCTTTGTGGACTGTGCCCAGGCATTCACAGCTGCCTCTACCTCCCTGACTGCGATCTCCGTGTCCAAAGCAAGACCACTGCCCTAGCTGGGATCCTCATTCCTGCACCATTGTCTAAAACATGCCCCCAGGCAGAAGGTCATGGTACCATATGTATGTGTGTGTTGCGTGTTTTTTACTTTGATTTCTCTCTATGCACCTCTCTGTGTGTAACTACTTTAAGAAGTGTGATGCCGGGCACGGTGGCTCACGCCTGTAATCCCAGCACTTTGGGAGGCCGAGGCGGGTGGATCATGAGGTCAGGAGATCGAGACCATTCTGGCTAACGTGGTGAAACCCCGTGTCTACTAAAAATACAAAAAATTAGCCAGGTGTGGTGGCAGGTGCCTGTAGTCCCAGCTACTCAGGAGGCTGAGGCAGGAGAATGGCATGAACCTGGGAGGTGGAGCTTGCAGTGAGCCAAGATCATGTCACTGCACTCCAGCCTAGATGACAGAGCGAGACTCCGTCTCAAAAAAAAAAAAAAAAAAAAAAAAAAAAAAGTGAGATGCAGCTAAACATACGAATAATAATATGTATGAAAATATAAGTAGTTAACCTGTGTTAAGTGTTCATTTTTTCTTCTCATTAATAACCATCTCTGAGGTAGTGCTACTACTATCCCCATTTCACAGACGAGGAAGGCATAGGAGGAAGGATAGGGATTCCCCTAGATAAATGCCAAGCATTGGAATCACCTTCCCTTTGACCTACAGGGCAACAAAACAATCACCTACAGATAATTAGGACAGTAGATTCCCCAGACAACCCCTATCCCACCTCCAGAGACCCAGAGACACAGTGCAGAAAGAGCAAGAAAGGTGAAGAAAAAGAAGCAGCAACATAAGGAAAAAGAAAAGAAAGGGTTTGAAATATTACCCTACCACATGCGTTATGTCTCAAGTTCTAAATATATTTTTTTGACAAAAAAGTTTTGCAGCAAAAATATCTTTGAAAACTTTTTATTCCAATCTTCCCATATTACAAAGAAGAACACTGAGGCCCACAGGAGGAAGTTTATGTCAGGACAGCTGGTAGCTACAAAATTTGTGAGAATCAGTGCAAAATAAAAATGTGTGGCCCCTTGTTCAAAAATGTGAGGGGCCGGGCACAGTGGCTCGCACCTGTAATCTCAGCACTTTGGGAAGTGAAGGCTAGCAGATCACCTGAGGTCAGGAGTTCAAGACCAGCCTGGCCAACATGGTGAAACCCCATCTCTACTAAAAATACAAAAAATTAGCCAGGCGTGGTGGTGCACACCTGTAATCCCAGCTACTCAGGAGGCTGAGGCAGGAGAATCACTTGAACCTGGGAGGCAGAGGTTGCAATGAGCTGAGATCACACCACTGCACTCCAGCCTGGTGACAAGAGTGAAGCTCTGTGTCAAAAAAGAAAAAAAAAAAAGATGGATTTCAAGACGGTGACAGCAGAGACTGAAGCCAAGCATAGGACCCTCCTGGCTGGGGCCCAGGTCAGTGACCAGGAGGTGGCTGTGGTGCCTGGCAAGGGCTATAAGTCTAGTTCTGATCATGGTAAATTGGGGCTGCTCTCTCTTGTTGAATAGAATTGTTGACCATCTGCTCCCCTTGTCTCCTTGCAGTTATGCTTTACTTAGAGCTCATATCAGATTTGATGGTTTCACAGGTTTGCTGCACTCCATCTTCTGTCCTTGCATACAAACTGAAATCAAGAACAAAAACATAACCCCCGAGGAGGCGCCCACAGGAACACAGCTTAGGAAGCATGCCTGCTGAACCCTGGTGAGCAAGGAGGAAGAACAGGTCGACCTTGTCCCTTGCTCCTCCAAGCAACTCTCAGCTGTGCAGAGCCTCAGCCTGTCTTAGAGAAGCAGCTGGGGGCTGTCTCTGTTTGGGGTACAGCAGTTCCCTAAAGCCCAAGCCTTCCTGACTAGCACAGGCTCCGTGTTCTTGGTGGTCTCAGGAGTCTTCTGCCGGGCTTGGAGAGACTTAACAGAGACAGCACTGAGCCCCAGCTCGAACGACTGCCTGTGGGCTGAGGAAAACCTCAGAAGGCAGGAGCCAGGTTGAGGATACTGATTAGTAGTTCAGACATTCAGGCCTGGGGATGGATGTAGTCACAGCCTCTCAGCTAGCTAGTGTAAAAACCTTCTCTGTAAACAATGTTACCACTGGGAGGAGATTCTCTCCTGGAGAAGGGGATATGCATACATGCACACGCTTGAGCACTCGTACTCACACACTTGCATTTATAAGGACTTGTAGCCCTTGTCGTGCACCACAGCCACCTCCTGGTCACTAACCTGGGCCCCAGCCAGGAGGGTCCTATGCTTGGCTTCAGTCTCTGCTGTCACCATCTTGAAATCCCTCTTTATTTATTTTATTATTATTTTTTAATGCAAGTACTCACACACTTGGATTTACATGCACAAGATTACAGATGCATATGCGCACATCCCAAATTAAAGGCGTCCAGAGATTGAAATGACGCTGGCTAGCTGTTCTGGATGCAAAGTGAACACAATCTGTGACGCCCCCTAAAACAAAAACTGACTGTCCATACATTGCCGCATTATATAAGAATTCCGCTTGCCATAAGGCTGGTGGAGCCATGTCTTAAAATGCGTGCTGTGCTCTCTTTAAAACTGTCAGAGGGTTTGCATGCCTGCAGCAGCACAGTCAGCTTCAGAGCATCGTGATTACCCTCCAGAGAAGCAGGCATCTTTTCTGTTGCAGCGGTGC
Source organism: Pongo pygmaeus (assembly GCF_028885625.2). Lineage (NCBI taxonomy): Eukaryota > Metazoa > Chordata > Mammalia > Primates > Hominidae > Pongo > Pongo pygmaeus. Next base: position 131,516,531 of record NC_072385.2, read on the forward strand.
TGCTGTTTTGGTGGCCAAAATAGTCTTCTCCCACCGCCCCTCCCACCCCCGCCCCTCAGATCCCCCTCTGCACCCTCATAGACCCTTGTCTATGCACCGAACAAGCAGAGCACAGGTGAGGGCTAGAGGCCGCGCGCGGCATGTAGGGGGTTGTTGATCACGCCCGCTACTCCGGTGCATGCTGGGGATTGTAATTCACGCCCGTGACTCCAGGCAGGCGCAGCCCTGGTGCAGTGCATGCTGGGGATTGTAGTTTACGCTTGCTACTAAGGGCAGTCGCAGTGCATGCTGGGGATTTAGTGCGCCCTGGCACCATCTTGCTTGGATTCTGGGTAGAGTCGTGGGGTGTGGGGCGGTGTCCTCAGTGCGCAGAGTGGCTTAAATCAGAGGCTGAGCCCGGCGCTTCCATATCACGCTGTGCTCTAGCTAAGGACTGGGAAGCAAGTCTACCCAAGGCTCATTCATGTAACCACGCGGCAGTTGGCAGGCACTAGTCCTAGACAACTGCGTTCTCCCTGAAGAAGAATTAAAGCAAAATAAAAACTCACAAAAAGGAAAACAACAAGAATAAAAAGAACTAGCATGGGACCTAAAGGACGTTACTGAACAAGGAAAAGACCCCATCAGGCAGAAGACCCAGAGGAACACCAGGCCTCTGAACACTATTTCTGAACCTGAAATAAAGATATTTAGAAAACTGTTTAGGATCTTTCTTTTTAAAAAAAAAAATAATAATTTTAGTTTTAATGATTGACAAATGAAAATGAAATATGTGTATGGTGTGCAAAATGACGTTTTAATATATGTATACATTGTGGAATGAATAAATCAGGCTAATCGATATCCACTATCTCACATACTTTGTGTGTGTACTTTGAGAACATTGAAAATGTAGTCTTAGCAATTTTCAAGTATGCAATACATGTTAATATATTAATAATATAATTAATATAGTTAATGATTAACTATAATCACCTTGTTGTACAATAGATCTCCTCAGCTTATTCCTCCTAATGACAATTTTGTATGCTTTGATCAGCCTTTCCCCATGCCTCCCTGCATTTTCCTCTGCCCTGATAACCACCATTCTACTCTCTTCTATGAGTTTGATTTTTTTGGATTCTCTATAAAACTGAGGTCATGCGGGATGTGTCTCTCTGTTTCTGGCTTATTTTACTGAGCTTAATGTCCTCCTAGGTCATCCACGTTGTCACAAGTGATAGGATTTCCCCATTGTGTTAAAGCTGAATAGTATTCCATTGTGTATATATGCTACATATTCTTTATCCATTTACCTGTTGATAGGCACTTGGGTGGATTCCATATCTTGGATGTTGTAAATAATACTGCAGGGAGCATGGGAGTTCAGTCTGTCTTTGACATACTGATTCCATTTCCTTTGTATATAGCCAGAAGGTGAAATGCTGGATCATATGGCAGCTCTACTTAATTTCTTGAGGAGTTTCCACACTGCATTCCATAATGGCTGCACTAATTTACATTTCCATCAACAACGCAAGATTCCCTTTCCCCACACCCTCCCATATCCTTGTTACCTCTTGCTCTTTTGATAATAGGCATCCTAACAACAGGTATGAGGTGATATTTTATTGTGGTTTTAATTTGCATTTCCCTGATGATAAGTAATGTTGAGCATTTTCTCATACACCTGTTAGCCATTTGTAGCCTTATTTTGAGAAGTGTCTTTTCAGATTCTCTGTCCATTTTTTAATCAGGTTTGTTGTTTCCTTAGTATGGAGTTTTTTTCAGTTTCTTGTGTATTTTAAATATTAACTGTTTATCAGAGGCATGGTTCCACAAATATTTTCTTCCATTCTGCAGGCTGTCTCTTCACTCTGTTGATTGTTTCATTTCCTGTGCAGAAGCTTTTAATTTAATGTAAACATATTTGTCTATTTTTGCTTTTGTTGTCTCTGATTTTGGGATCAAACTCAAAAGATCTTTACCCAGACCAATGCCAGAAAGCTTTTCTCTATTTTTTTTTCTAGTAGTTTTGTAGTTTTTGGTCTTAGAGTTTAGTCTTTAATCCATTTAGAATTAATTTTTGTCTATAAGGTGAAATCGGAGTCCAGTTTCATTCTTCTGCCTATGGGAGTCTAGTTTTCCTAACATCATTTATTGAAGAGAGTGTCCTTTCCCCAGTGGGGGTTCTGGTCACCTTTGTCAAATATTATTTGACCATAAATTCACAGATTTATTTATGGGCTCTCTATTCTGTTCCATTGGTTGATGTGTCTGTTTTTGTGCCAATATCATATTCTTTTAATTATTACAGCCTTGGGGTAGGTTTTGAGATCAGGTAGCATAATGCCTCCAGCTTTGTTCTTTTTGCTCAGAATGTTCTGGTGATTAGAGGTATTTTGTGGTTCCATGTGAATTCTAGGAATTTTTTTCTAGTTTTATAAAAATGTCATTGAGATTTTGCTAAGGATGGCATGGAACCTACAGATTGCTTTGAGTACTGTAGGCATCTTAACATTATTAATTTTCCCAATCCAAGAACACAAGATATCTTTCCTTCCATCTGCGTCTTCTTTGATTTCTTTCATCAATCTTTTGTAGTGTCCAATGTGCAGATCTTCTACTGCCCTGGTTAAATTTATTCATAAGTGTTTTATTCTATTTTTATGCTATTATAAATGGGACTGTTTTCTTGATTTCTTTTTTGAATAGTTTGTTATTAGTTTGTAGAAGCACTACTGATTTTTGTATGTTTATTTTGTATCATATAGCTTTACTAATTTTGCTTTTTATTTCTTACAGTTTTGTGGTGGAATCTTTTTACTTTTGTTGTTTTCTCCTTTTCAACACTTTGAATAGTCATTGTGGTGAAACGTTTGTGGTTTTCTATTTATAAGATCTTGTCATCTGAAATCAAAGATAATTTAACTACCCAATTTCTGATGTGAATTCCTTTGAATGGAAGTGGTAAGAGTGGGCATCCTTGTCTTGTTCTTGATCTTATAGGAAAAGCTTTCAACTTTTCATTGTTCATTGTTGAGTATAATATGTTAGATGTGGGTTTGTCATATATGACCTTTACTGTGTTGAGGTACATTCCTTCTATATCTAATTTGTTAAGAGTTTTTATCACAAAAGAATGTTGAGCTTTGTCAAATACTTTTGTGCATCTGTTGGGATGATCATATTTTTTTGTTCTTCATTCCGTTAATCCATTGTATCACATTTGTTGACTTGCATATGTTGAACCATTCCTGTATCCCACAGATAAATCCCACTTGATTAAGCTGACTGGTCCTTTTAATGTGCTATAGAGTTCAATTTGCTAGTATTTTTTTTTTTTTGGTAATTTTTGCATTTATGCTCACCAGGGATATTGGCCAGTAATTAATTTTCTTGTATTTTATTTATCTGGCTTTGTTATAAGAGTAATGCTGGTCTTCTAAAATTAGTTTGTAAGCATGTCATTGTCTTAATTTTTTTCAGAGATTGAGAAGGCTTGTTATTAGTAACTTAAATCTTTGATAGAATTCATCCATAAACTCATCAGGTACTGAGCTTTTCTTTGATGGAGATTTATGATTATCGATTCAGTATCTTTGTGCATGATTGGTCTGTTCAGATTTTTCACTTCTTCGTGATTCAGTCTTGGTAGGGAATATGTGTAAATAAATGTGATACACTGCATGGTGGGAATTTATCCATTTATTCTAGGTTATGCAATTTATTGGTATATAATTATTTATAGTAGTCTCTTATGATTTGTTTATTCTTATGATCTGTATTTCTGTTTATTGCCCTCAATAAAATTAATAAATGGGGGAGAATTTCATTCTGCATATATTAGTAATAGAAATAATAATGCTTTTTAGTTTGGTTGTGCAGCTATAACAAAACAACTGAGACTGGGTAAAGTAAAAAGAATATAAATTTATTGCTCACAGCTCTGGAGGCTGGAAAATCCAAGATCAAGACACTGGGAGATTTTGTGTCTGATGATGGCTGCTTTCTGTTTCCAAGACGGTGTTTTCTTGTGGTGCCCTCACAGGGTGGAAGCAACAGAAGTGCCAGGCAGCTCTCTGAAGCCTCTATAATAAAGCCTTTAATCCCATTAACAAAGGTGAAGCCCTCACGGCCTAATCACTGCCCCAGAGGCCTCATCTCTTCACACCGTCACCTGGGAGTTCCTATTTCAACACATGAATTTTGCAGGTCCACACACATTCAAACCATAGCAAATACCTCACATGTATTGAGTGATTACTCGATGGCAAATAGTTTCTAGGTATTAGACATATTAATATATTAACCCACTCAGTTCTCACAAGCAGCCCTCTGAATCTCCCCTGTGGCACAGACAAGGAAGCAGAAGAACAGTGAGGGGAAGTGATTTTCCCCAGGGTTTGTGGCCAGTGAGAACCACTGATCTGAATCCAAGTCATTACCAGGGCTCAGGCTCCTAACACTGGACTGATGTGTTGCAAAGTCAATAAGCAAAGATAACAACAGAGCTGATTAGAGCAAGGAAGATGGTTTTAACGTGAAAATTAAGACAGCAAAATTAAAATCTGCATTGCAAGTGGTGAAGAGAAAAATATTTTTCCAGATGATAAATAAAATAACTTCCTAAGAAGTTGAAAACAAATTCCTTTCAGTGAATACAATAAATCTTTCTAGAAAAGCCTTTCCAAAAATTAGAATTTACCACCAGTTTCAGAAGTCCAGTTTAGTATCACTAAAACGTCTCTATCCTTGGGAAAATTCCTAGAGGGGAAATATACAAAAATATACAATTGATTATCTTTGGTGTGGACCAAGAGTGATACTTTCATTTTTGTGTATCTTTATTGGTAACATTTTGTAGGATACCTGTTTCTTTTAAAAATAAAAAAAAAAAACCCTTGAAAAGACCACCAGTTTAGAAAGAACTGAACAGAAGTGCCTGGTGTTCACTTTGTGTCCAGACCCTCTGCCATTGTCCTGGGTCCCCAGAGGGGCCCCGGGCTTGGACCTGTGTCACTGCCTTTTCGGGTGATTGTAATTCTCATTCTGGTCAAGGCACAGTTAGACGTAGAGTCCCCTCCAATTCCCAATTTATGTCTTGTCTGTGATTCCATCTAATGCTTTTGGGGCCCTCTGTCTGAGACAGGCCTGGGAAGCTGTGGCCACAGGGTGTTGGTGGCTGAGGCTGAGACAGGAACCATGTGCTCTGGGGTCCAGGGGAGGAAGGCATGTCTTATGGCAGGGGCAGGATATGGGCAGAGAAGACTTCACAGGAGGCGGGAGCAGGATATGGGTGGGGAAGGCTTCACAGGAGGGGCGGTTGGCAGGGTTTGTATGTTCAGTGGGCTCAGAAGCATACAAGATTCTGTGAAGGATGCAAGGGTGCATAAGACCTCTATTTCCAAGATAGCTTAACAAGCAAGGCTCACAAGAAGAGACAACTAGAAGAAACAGTCAAATCACAGAGGTCGTCTGTGTGTAATGGCTTGCTAGGCCTGTGGCTGTCGGTGGGTGTTTGCCAGTGGCTGGGGAGAATTTTGAGGGTTCTCTCAGGACTGGATTGGTGCATGGTGTCCTATCCCTCTTATCCAATAAAGCAGCCCCAGCATGATGAGTGCTCAGCAAATGATGAATGACTGCTTGCTTGAGAGACAGAGTATCAGACACATCCTTCCCCTGATGTGCTTCTGGGAGAAATTCCAGGCTCAAGTTCAATGAGCTATACATAGTTTCATCTGTGCATCACTGCAATTTTGATGGTTGTTTAAGTTGCCCACCTAGAATTCACTCATTTCTCCTGAGGACCTCCTCCGGATCTGCATAACCTGTGCATTCCTATCGCAGAGACCAATTCGTTGGTTGATGCTCCAAGCGGGACTGTCTCTCTGAGGACATGGGCTGCTTTGTGTTTGGATTCTGGGTCTGCCATTTGCAAGCTTTGGGACCTTGGAAAAATACTTACTTCTCTAAACCATTGTTCATGCATAAAATACCATTGTTCAATTTGGGCACGGTGGCTCATGCCTGTAATCCCAGCACTTTGGGAGGCTGAGGCAGGCAGATCACCTGAGGTCAGGAGTTCGAGACCAGCCTGACAAACATGGAGAAACCCCGTCTCTACTAAAAATACAAAATTAGCCGGGCATAGTGGCACATGTCTGTAATCCCAGCTACTCGGGAGGCTGAGGCAGGAGAATCACTTGAACCGGGGAGGTGGAGGTTGTGGTGAGCTGAGATCGTGCCATTGCACTCCAGCCTGGGCAACAAGAGCGAAACTCCATCTCAAAAAAAAAAAAATGCAGCTGTTTGTGTCTGCCTTGTGAGGTTACTGTGAGAATTTCAATAATGCATGACAAGCGCCCGGCAGGTGCCTGACACACAGTGGGATCTCAGCTGAGGGCAGCAATGGTGGCTGTGGTGATAGGGTCTGTGGATTAACACACAGCAGTACATATCTCATCCAGCAAACACTCATGGCTGGGCTCTGCTTCACCGAAGCAGCTTCTGACCACATATCACAGTTGTTGACACTGTTTTCCAGACACCCTGCAGGGATGGCTGCGGTTTCCTCAGCATTCCGAGGAGTGTATTTAAGGCTGCAGGCAAAGAGGGGCCCCTTGACACCCGCCTCTGAGGAGCAGGAGAACATTAATGAGCTCGTTCCCATGGAGCCCCACGACACTGAGCACACTTGGTGGGCTTTTGTTTCATTCAAATGGAAGAGGCAGAGGCAACATCTCTTCAGAAGCAGCACCTAAAGCAGATCAGAAAAGGGAAGCTGCAGCTTCAAACTATAACAAGAGTGATGTCCGAACAGCTGGAGTCTGCTCCAGATGGGCCCTTGGGCATGTGAATCGGGAGATTTCTAGAGGGGGTTCTGGGAGTGAGGGTGGGGAGAGGAGCAAATGAGCCGGGGGTCAGCTTCGCCCCTAGTGGGACGACAGAAAGATGAAGACAGGAAAAGCCAGGGTCGGTAAAATTGGCACGCTCAGCTGAAAGGATGAAGATGGGCATCACGCCATGGGGGATGAGAGGAGTTAGGAAGCCGTGGGTCAGAAGAGCTGGGAGGGGAGCAGATTCAGGTCGTGTGGGTCACGAGTAGGTGGGACGTTGTTAGTCCATTCTTGCACTGGTGTAAAGAAATACCTGTGACTGAGTAACTCATAAAGAAAAGAGGTTTAATTGGCTCATGGTTCTGCTGTGCAGGAAGCATAGGGGCTTAGGCTTCTGGGGAGGCCTCAGAAAGCCTCCACTCATGGCGGAAGGCGAAGGGGAAGCAGGCGTCTTACATGGCAGGGGCAGGAGCAAGAGAGAGAGAGGGAGGGAGGTGCCACACACTTTTAAATGACCAAGTCTCTTCAGAAGAACTCACTCACTATCAGGAGAACAGCACCGAGGGGTTGGTGTAAAACCATTCGTGAGAAACCCACCCCCATGACCCACTGACCTTTCACCTGGCCCCACTGTCCACACTGGGGACTGCAGTTTAACATGGGAGTTGAGCAGGGAACAGATCCAAAGCACATCAGACGTGTTTCTGTGCTGGGCCAGGCATGTAGGGTCTCCAAGGACTTAGAACTGCAGGGCTGAATGCTGCAAGCAGCGGCGCAGACCCAGGAATGAAAGCAAGGAGGCTCCCACCTCCGTCCTGGGAGCTCACCGGCTCTGCTTCCGAGTAAGCACAGGAGTGCACTCAGTGAGGCGCTTTCTGCTTCTGGGGGACTGTCCCTGTTGTATGCCTATGTCTCCAAGGACTGAGTCTGACCCTGCTTCCCGAGGGAGTCAGTCCTGGAATGCCTCACTCTAAGCTAAGCTCTGAACTCAAAGACGAGCTTTGGTGTTTGGTGTGTTTCTTGCTTTTTTAAAGATCTCATTCATTTTAGAGATGCTATGGTCACAAAATAACTTTTAAAATGCAAGTTCAAGATCTATAACAGGAGTAGTTCCAAAAGCACTCAGCCTGACCTAAAGTGGGTTCATTTAAAGTGAATCTCTGTCCTATGTGCACTTCACAGCTCACCCATTACACAGTTCCACCCCAGACAAATGAATCCCCTCACTATGCAAATAACCTTTTCTATTTCTTTCTCCCCCACAGTTTGCCTTAATGGCTGCCTTCAGCTGGAGACAGCTCCTTATTATTATTTTTATCCATATTCTATCATCCTGCCAATTCTAACTCAGACACCGGAAGTCTAGTGTCAACACCAGTGACTTCCCTCTCATCTGAGATTGATGCATGGTCACTTGTGTCAGGTTCTTTGCTGTTGATTCTGTAAAAGACTGAGGCAGCCCTTGACTGCAGCACTGTTCTGTGCGAATCTCCTGTTTCTCGCCAAGGTCTTTATCCATGGTGCCTGAGCAGGACCCTCCCCACAGTAGCCAGGCAGCCCACGGTCCTCCTCCACTGCTAACCTATCTTGTTTGACCTGCAAGATGAAACCTGTTTCCCAATTTTGTCTCGGAATATCTCTTGGGTTATGTACCTCTTGTACTTTTAGTTACTTATTTATCTTTTGTATATTATGTTTTGCCATTTGAGTGGACAGATGGCCTGCAATAGAATGGCAAATTTTCAGACTGTGCCTTCAACAGCTTGACCACCATGGCTGAGTCCTGCACTTAGGAACTCATTTTTTAATCTGGGGAACCTGTCTCCGGGAGACTGCTGTTAAAAGGCAAATGTGTTTTGCAGGAGCAGCCCATTTGTTCATTATTAACTTAACTTAGAAATCGGCATGCACCTTGAAAGGAAGGGAGAAGGACCTACATGCTGTGCACAGGATTTTTATTCCTAATAATTGCATAGGATAAGTTTTACCATCCCTATCTATAGGAAACAGAGCTCTAGAGGGGTGATACATCAATTATGGTAACCCAGAAAGTTACCATAGGGCAGGGGCCGCGCCCAGGATAGAAGGATGGATGTGGTGAATGATTTGGGTAAGGGTTCAGAGAGGGTCCCAAGGCTTGGCTGGAAGACTCCTTGCAGCTCCGTGTTCAGAGGGAGATCCACCCTATCCTTGCTGGGCCCCTGCCAGCTGTGAGCTCTCTCACCTATGGCCCATGGGTAGAGCTGCTAAGCCCTCCCCTTACGGGCTCCAGAGTTGCTGGAACTTCCATGACATCTGCTGGGAGCTATGTCCTGGCAGTGCCTCATGGTTAAGGGATCTCTCAAAAATGATGTCAATGTATTGACAGATATAGGGGTGGCAAGAAACATGTCCGGGAAAGTGAACACCAAGCAGCTAGAACACCTCTACATACAGGCAGGCATCACATAGGGATGGGAATACATCATGAGAAATGCGTCTTAGGTGATTTTGCTCCTGTGCAAACATCCTGGAGTGTGTACACCTAGGTGGTAGAGCTTCCCACACATCTAGACTATGCAGTGTAGCCTATCGCTCCTAGGTTACAAACCCATACAGCAAGTTATCATACTGAATACTGAAGGCAATTATAACACAAAGGTAGAGATTTGTATATCTAAACACATCGCACACCCCAACACAGAAAAGGTACAGTGGAAATATGGTATTATAATCGTATGAGAAAACTGTCACATGTGCTCCAGCATTGACCAAAATGTCACTATGCAGTCCATGACTGTGTGTGTGTGTGTGTGTGTGTGTGTGTGTGTGTGTGTGATGTCATTATGTGGTGGACTATTCTGTGTGTGTGCGATGTCATTATACACTGCATGATTCTCTGTGTGTGTGTGTGTGTGTGATGTCATTATGTGGTGGACTATCCTGTGTGTGTGTGATGTCATTATACAGTGCATGATTCTGTGTGTGTGTGTGTATGTGTGTGGATGTCATTATGCAGTGAATGATTCTGTGTGTGTGTGCCCTCCCTGTCTGCATGGTCAACATCTGTGAATGCAACCAACCACGGATTAAAGACATTTGGAAAAAAATAGATGATTGATTGTATCTGCACTGAGCATGTACAGATTGTTTTGCCTGTTATTATTCCCTAAACAATACAGGATAACACATATTTACATAGAATTTACATTGTATTAGATATTATAAATTATCTAGAAATGATTTAAAGTATACAAGAGGTGGCCGGGTGCAGTGGCTCACACTTGTAATCCTAGCACTTTGGGAGGCTGGGGCCAGCAGACTACTTGAGCTCAGAATTTCGAGACCAGCTTTGGCAACATGGTGAGACTCCATCTCTACAAACAATACAAAACATGAGCCTAGCCAAGCATGGTGCTGCATGCCTGTAGTCCCAGCTAGTCAGGAGGCTGAGATGGGAGAATCACTGGAGCCCAGCAGGCCGAGGCTGTGATCGCACCACTGCACTTCAGCGTGAGTGCTACAGTGAGACTCTGTCTCAACAACAATAAAAGTACGCAGGAGGGTGTGCGTAGGTTATATGAAAATACTATACCATTTTAGATCAGGGACTTGTGCATCTGTGGATTTTGGTTTTCTAGAGGGTTTCCTGGAACAAATACCCCGTGGATACTGAGGGTGGGCTAGATGTGCAGATGGTTTCTGGCTTACAGTGGCTTCACCTGACGGCTTTTTGACTTGAGGATGGGGTGAAGGCGCTGCCCTTTCAGTAGAAACCGTGCTATGAGTGCCCACATACCCACCCAACCATCGTGTTTTTTAGTTTCAGTGCAGTGTTCAATAAATTACATGAGATATTAAACATGTATTATAAAACAGGTTTTGTGTTAGTTGATTTTTCCCATCTCTAGGCGAATGTGAATGTTCTGAGAACTAAGGCAGGCTAGGCTAAGCTATGATGTTCAGTAAGTTCGGTGCATAAAATGTATTTTCCACTTATGATATTTTCAACTTATAGTGAGTTTATCAGGATACAACTTTTCCATAAGTTGAGGAGCATCTGTACATGTAATGTATTAGAAAAATTTTCCTTCAAACATCTAGAATGTGATGGGATGATACGGCCCATAGTGCATGGATTGGTGGTCCCTGACAATGCTCTTGATTTGGTGTCTTTTAGCAGTATTCCAGAATGAATGAAATAACAGAAGTAGAAGGCACATTTAATCCAATTGAAATTTTACGTTTAAAATTACAGCTGATGGCTTTGATGTAAACAGGAAATGAAAGCTGTTTGGACTGTTATATAAAACAAATCTTGCTTAAGCAGCCAGTCCCTAGACCAAGAAATAAACATTTGGCAAGATTTGGCATTTACATTGACCTACAATCATATTGCTTACATATAGATATCTTTGAAGACAGAACATATAACTCATTTACAATATTCTTAAATGTAAAAGCTTTATTGAATGTGAAGATATTCAACAAAGCTTCACAAGCTTAGGTCTAAACTGTGGGGCCAGATTTCAGAAATTGTGTAGGACTTCTCAGTTTTTCATGATGTTCAGATATCTTCCTATCAGAGTACTTGACCCAGGTCCAGATGCACAGATTCTGAATGGACATATTCTTACAGAGAAAATTCAGGGAACATGACAAATAAAAATGTAAATTAGCTGTCAATCAGATATTAAAATGGATTTTTAAGGAGAATTTTTCTCCTTCAAAAGAGAGTAAAGTTGATCCTTCTACTAAATGATTTGAGAGTGTAATTGGCTGATGAGGGTGTCGAGAAACAGTAATAAAGAGAAAGTACATTTAATTTTAGCTTGTCACTTCCAGCTTTATAAATTGGTTTATTCCAAATGAAAACTCAGTTTTCAAGATTAAATTACCTTTTTATTTATGTATTTATGTATTTATTTTCCTTCTCCCACCTATTTATGTGGCTCCTTAAATCTACCAACCAGTAGGCAAAAGCATAAAAGATGAGTTTCCTGTGCACGTGCGTATGCTTTAAGGTTAACTAAAGTGGAGTACTGTGCTCAATGAAATTGCCTTACCTGGTCATCACCTCACAAGCCCCACAGAGCACGTGGTGCTGGGCGCGCCTTCCTCAGATGAGCACTTGTTTAGGTGAAATTGTGTTGAGATGGCCATATCTTATTTCCAACACGGCCCTTTTAACCACATGTAACGCTCCCTTTTCTCCCTTGAGGAAACCTTAACAAGTTTCTCCCCATCAAGGAGAGCAATTAGGTGTCTTCAGTCAGCTGTGCCCTGAATGCACCTGCGACTCACAGAGTGCTCTTGTTCTCATGCAGATCCCCCGAGCCAAGTAACCAGAAAGCCCAATTAGGCATTCCCTGACAAGAAACAGGCTGAGAAAGACTACTGTGTCGGTGCTTGGAAAGGGAAGAGAAGAGAGGAGCGTGTTGATTTAGGGAAGTTAGGTCAGTGTCATGAATGCAGTGTTTCTCCATACAGGGCCTTCAGACCAGTGGCCACAGCGGCCTCACCTGGAAAGGAGTTAGAAACGTAAATTATCAGGCCCCACCCCATACCTGAATCAGAAGCTCTTGGGGTGCAGCTCAGCATTCCCCAGGCCCTCCAGGTGATTACGGTACATGTTCAAGCATGGAAATCACAGGTCTCGTGCAAAGGGCTCCTGGCGTCCGGCGGAATCTCAACTCTGCCTCTTGTTGCCTATGTGCGCCCCCAGATTACTCCACTTCGTCAAGTCTGAGTTTCTTTCTATGTAAACGGAGACAATTAAGCCTCCCTTGGCAGGGTGCTATTAAATATGTTATATATTATGTTAAATACGTTTCATAGGAAATTATGTCTTGTATGTGAAGTGGGATGTCAAATGGTAATTTTCCTGCCTCGATGTCAATGGAAGCATCCATCTGGCAGCTATCAGACATCCAGGAGAGGGGGAAACCCTCTAAGCAGACTCAACAAAGGAAATCGCTCAGAATAACTCCTCCACTCCCGAACTTCCTCACCCACTCTGAATACACAATTGCTGGGCCGGGGGGAAAGGAAAAGGTGTGAAGAAATGTTTTAGCATTATTTTGTGTCTCCAGCCCTGGTGAGAAGGAACTTCAAAGTCTATGTCCCCTGCAGTTGACAAGAGAGTCTCCTGGTGTCTGCCTCTGCTGGAGGACGCCATTCAGCCTCTTGCTGCTGTGTTGAGAGGGGTCTGCACACTCCTGGAGTTTATTGAAGTAAGGATTGGATAAGAGTTTAACATGCTGTGTGGGGAAGAGAGAGCTGAGAGCAGGTTGCCGACAGATCTCGCCAGAAGTTCTGCCAAGGGGGGCAGAGGGACCCAGCGCCAAGAAGTTGGAGGAGGACACGCACTCACTGAGAACCGTGGGAGGGGTCATGCAGCCTCCCGCAAGACAGATTCATCTACCGGGTCAGAGGTACGGCAGGAGAGAAGCCACAGCGAAGCTAATTTTCAAAAAACACTCAGAAGTGTCCGTGAGAGAAAGAATCTGTTTCAAAAATCTGCCGCAGAGAGTGGAAGGCCAGCTTATAACAGCATGAGCGTAACAAGAATGCTTCTGTCCTTCATCTTGCTTCTCCGGGCTCCAACATGGGAGAGGGCCCAGCAAACTAAAAGCTGGGTGCAGGAGGAGGGAGAAGGGCTGGAAGAGAAACAGGGAAGCTAAATGCAGGCTTCGTTTCCACTCCAGGCCAAGCCACAGCAGCACAGGAGATTGTGCTGTGAAATCAGATTCACAGCTTTGATTAATATTTGCCCTCAACATTCTAACTTTTGAATTGAGACTCTGTGATTTAAGTGACCTTAACATCGTCTAGTACCTAAAAATGAATAAAATAGACAAAGAGAGACTTTTTTTGGGAAAAATATTTTCACTGAAAAACTCTTAAAGGACCAGATGCTAACCATCGAGCTGCATTCTAGTTGATTACGACGTGAGTTATGCTTGCTCAGTACACACAAGGGCATACCCACATACATACATTAGATGCTAGTGCCTCAGTGATAGTATCTGTTAACTTTGATTAGAAAAAAGAGCATTGGACTCCTTTTAGAATCAGTAAGATTTTATTATCAGATTTTACTGGTCTAAGTATAAAGACAGGTTTAACACAACACAATATTTTAATAAACACTAAGATGAAGCAACACAAATTTCTGGCAGCAGTGGTGTTTTCAGAGATTCACAGAATGAGAGGGCTCTAAAGTGGCTGAGAGATCTGCAGGTGATGTCATGATTAGCTCAGAGATGCTCAAGGCTGGAAGAGGCCTGATGGCCAGGGCCTTTACACAGCTTCTGTGTTCCATGTTCCGTCTTCTTCCTTCCACAGCTTCCGGGGGCAGCATCACGGGGCTGACTTTGGGAGTGGTCCCCCTGCCTTTTGAGCGCACAGTCAGTGTGGCCATGGACAGTGTTCCTGTAAATGTCTCTCAAGGCCCAGCCCTGCTGAATTTAAATCCCTTCCAAATGGTAATGCAATATGTTTGAACGCTCCTTGTAACAGAGAACCCTCTGCTTCTCATGGAGATCATCCTGCTTATGATTAGGATCACGAAGACATTTTCACTTACACAATTGGAAAATTGGAGCTTCTTGCTGCTTATCTTAGCTACAATCTACAAGGCCACACGGAGCAAATCTGTCCTCTTTTTATGGCAGTCTTTCAGTAATTTGGGGAAAGCTACTGAGATCTTCTTGAGTCTAGTTTCTTCAACACTTTCCCATCTGAATTATTTCTTCCATCCTTCCCACTCTGATCTAAACACGTGCTGGTGTATATTAGAACTAGAAGACCATTCTTAGAGTAAAGTCAATGCTCCAAAAAACCCAATTGCCATTGCTTTTCTTTTGATAAAACAAAAAAAAGTAAAATCCAGTGAGGCTGTCGACATGTCTAAAACCATGCACTTTGTTAGCTGCAGTAAGATGTCCGTCTCTGGGGTTTTACCACTTGCCATCCTTCTTCCAAAGTGCAAGACTATGGCTTCAACATCTCTGCTATTTTTGTTGACAGGGAATGCCTTTTCCCAGTGTATATATTTCTGCTTCCTGCTGTGTTTGGGGTGGTTGCTGCTGAGATTGTTACTGAGCCCAACCAGACCACAGCATGAGCCAAGCATCCAAGGGCCAACTTTCCCTAGAAAGACTCACAATGGAGTCCAGGTAACACTGACTGTCAAGGCAGTTGGTGTAGACTGATGGGTCAAGGGGCATTCCCGCTACATGGAACAATCACGTGCATCTAAGGAAGCTCAATGTGCTGAATTTAGTAACTCGGTGAAAGCAGTGAGCATCATCCAAAGCTATAGAGCACTAAGGACTTTTAAAATGCATCATTCCATTTAAGTATTTTAATTACACCATAAATCAATGTATAAGGGTGGGTCGAGAGATATCTGTTGATTTGTTGAGTATTTATAAATTGCCTACTGTGTGCTGGTACCACCAGGCAAATTCACATTTAGTCCTTACAGTAAAACTCAGATGTCAGTGATCATTTTCATTTTAAAAATGATGTAACTGAGGCTCACAGAGAATCAGTGACTTCTCAGTGTCACCACGCTGGTCAGCGGTACAGTGGGTGTAGCTCAGTTCCAATCGAACTTCCAGTCCAGGCCCCTTCCATCATACACAGCTGTTAGAGCGATCTATTGCTGCATAACAATGTAATCCAAAATTGAGCAACTTAACACAAGACTGGCCGAGTGCAGTGGCTCATACCTGTAATCCCAGCACTTTGGGAGGCCAAGGCAGGTGGATCACGAGGTCAGGAGTTCAAGATCAGCCTGACCAACATGGTGAAACCCCGTCTCTACTAAAAATACAAAAATTAGCTGGGTGTAGTGGCACATGCCTGCAATCCCAGCTACTCAGGAGGCTGAGGCAGGAGAATTGCTTGAACCCAGGTGGTGGAGGTTACAGTGAGCCGAGATTACACCATTGCACTCCAGCCTGGGTAACAGAGCAAGACTCTGTTTCAAAACAACAACAACAACAACGCAAGTCTTCGATCTCTTCACACAGTTTGTGATGCTCAGGAAACCAGGTATGGTTCAGGGTAGTTCTGAGTCAAGGTTTCTTTCCCACAGGGCTGTAGTCAAGCTGTGAGTCAGGAAAGCATTGTCTCAGGGTTGTACTCATTTACATTCCCTTTTTTCCTCCACATCCTCACCAGCATTTGTTATTGGCTGACTTTTGGATAAAAAACATTTTAATTGGGATGAGATGATATCTCCTTGTAACTTTGATATGCATTTCTCTAATGATCATTGATGTTGAATACCTTTGCATATGCCTGTTTACCATTTTGGGAAATGTCTAGTCAAATCTTTTGCCCATTTTTAAATCAGATTATTAGATGTTTTTCCTATAGAGTTGTTTGAGCTCTTTATATATTCTCGTTATTAAGCCCTTGCCAGATGAGTAGTTTGCACATATTGTCTTTCATTTGGTAGGTTGTCTCTTCACCATTGGTTGACCCTTTTTTGGGAGAGGAAGCTTTTCAACTCAATATTATTCCATTTGTCCATTTTTGCTTTGGTTGCCTGTGCTCATGGGGTATTACTCAAGAAACTTTTGCAAAGATTAATGTCCTGGAGAGTGTTCCCAATGTTTTCTTGTAGGAGTTTCATATTTTGAGGTCTTAGATTTAAATAGTTAATCCATTTTGAATTGCGTTTTGTATAAAGTGAGACATAGAGATTGCATTTCATTCTTCTGCATATGGATATCCAGTTTTCCCAGTATCATTTATTTAAAAAAGAAGAGACTGTCTTTCCCATTGTATGTTCTCCCCATCTTTGTTGAAAATGAGTTTGCTGTAAATGTGTGGATTTTTTTCTTGGTTTTCTATTCTTTTCCATTGGTTTATCAGTTTGTTTTTATGCCAGTACCATGCTGTTTTTGTTCTTATAGCTCTGTAGCATAATTTTAAGTCAGATAATGTGATTCCTCCAGTTTTGTTCTTTTTGTTCAGGTTGACTTCAGCTATTCTAGGTCTTTTGTAGTTCCATATGAATTTTAGAATTATTTTTCTTATTTCTGTGAAGAATGTCATTGTTATTTTGATAGGGATTGCATTCAATCTGTAGATTGCTTGAGTAGTAAGGACATTTTAACAATATTTATTCTTCCAATCTGTGAATATAAAATATCTTTCAATTTTTCATGTGATCTTCAATTTTTTTATCAGTGTTTTATAGTTTTTATTATAGAGATCTTTCACTTCTTTGGCTAATTCCTAGGTATTTAATTTTATTTGTGTCTGTTGTAAATGAGATTGCTTTTTGTTATCTTTTTCACATTGTTCACTGTTGGCATATAGAAATGCTAGTGATTTTTGTATGTTGGTTTTGTGTCTTGCAGCTTTGTTGAATTTATCAATTTTAATAGTTTTTTTTGGTGGAGTCTTTAGGTTTTTCCAAATATAAGACCATATCATCTACAAACAAGGATAAACTGACTTCTTTCTTTTCAATTAGGATGCCTATTATTTCTTTATCTTGTCTGATCGACCTAGCTATGACTTTCAGTACTATGTCAGATGACAGTGCTGAAAGTGGGCATCCTTGTCACATTCCAAATACAGGAGGAAAGGCTTTCAGTTTTTCCTCATTCAGTATGATACCAGCTGTGGGTCTGTCTATATGGCTTTTATTATTTTGAGGTATGTTCCTTATCCCCAGTTTTTAAAGGGTTTTTATCATAAAGGGATGTTGAATATTATCAAATACTTTTTCAGCATCAATTGATTTGATTATATTGTTTTTGTCCTTCATTCTGTTGATATGATGTATCATATTGATGGATTGATGTTGAACCATCCTTGCATCCCTGAGATAAATCCCACTTAGTCATGATAAATGATCTTTCTAATGTATTATTGAATTTGGTTTGTTAGTATTTTGTTGAGGATTTTTGCATCAATATTCATCAGAGATATTGGCCTGCAGTTTCCTTTTTTTGATGCACCTTTGTCTGGTTTTGGAGTCAGGGTAATACTGGCCTCAGAGTGAGTTTGGAAGTATTTATTTCTCTTCTATTTTTTGGAACACATGAGTCAGATTGGTATTAGGTTTTTTTTTTCTCTTTTTGAGATGGAGTTTCACTCCTGTTGCCCAGAATGGAGTGCAATGGCACGATCTCCGCTCATTACAACCTCCACCTCCAGGTTCAAGTGATTCTCCAGCCTCAGCCTCCGGAGTAGCTGGGATTACAGGCACCTGCCACCATGCCTGGCTAATTTTTGTATTTTTAGTAGAGATGAGGTTTCACCATGTTGGCCAGGCTGCTCTTGAGCTGCTGACCTCAGGTGATCCACCTGCCTCAGTCTCCCAAAGTGCTGGGATTATAGGCATGAGCCACCATGCCTGGCTGGTATTAATTATTCTTTTAAGCTTTGGTAGAAATCAGCAATGAAGTCATCAGGTCCTGGGCTTTCCTTTACTGGGAGACTTTTTTTTTTTATTATGGCTTCAATTTTATTACTTGTTATGGATCTGTTCAGGTTTTGGATTTCTTCATGGTTCAATCTTGGTAGGTTGTATGTATCTAAGAATTTATCAATTTCTTCTAGATTTTCTAATTTATTGGTATATAGTTGCTCATAATAGTCACTAATGATCTTTTGAATTTCTGTGGTGTCAGTTGTAATGTCTCTTTTTTCATCTCTGATTTTATTTATTTGGGTCTTCCTTTTTTTTCTTACAGTCTGGCTAAAAGTTTGTCAATTTTGTTTACATTTTCAAAATAACAATTTTTTTGTTTTATTGATCTTTTTAGTTGTTTTCTTCATTTCAAATTTATTTCTTCTCTGATTTTTATTATTATTTTATTCTACTAATTTTGGTTTGGTTTGTGCCTAATTTTCTAGTTCTTTAAGATGCATCATTAGCTTATTTATTTGAATTTTTCTTCTTTTTTTTGTAGGCACTTACAGCTATAAATTTCCTTTTTAGTACTGCTTTCACTGTACCCCTAGGTTTTGGTATGTTCTGTTTTCATTATAATTTGTTTCAAAAAATGTTCAATTTCTTTTTTAATTCCTTCATTTATCCACTTTTTATTCAGGAGTATACTGTTTAATTTCCATGTGTTTGTGTAGTTTCCAAAATTCATCTTGTTACTTTCTAGTTTTATTTCATTGTGGTCAGAGAAGATGACTGATATTACTTCAGGATTTTTTAATGTTTTAAGACTTGTTTTGTGACCTAACATATGGTCTGTCCTTGAGAATGATCTATGTGCTGAGGAGAAGAATGTGTATTTCACAGCCATTGGATAAATTTTCTGTAAATATAGGAGAAATACCTAATGTAAATGATGAGTTGATGGGTGCAGTAAACCATCATGGCACATGTATACCTATGTAACAAACCTGCATGTTGTGCACGTATACCCTAGAACTTAAAGTATAATTTTAAAAAAATCCCTGTAAATATCTATTAAGTCCATTTGGTCTATAGTGCAAATTAATTCCAGTGTTTCTTGATACTCTGACTGGGAGATCTGTTCAATGTTGAAAATGGGATGTTGAAGTCTCCAGCTATTATTCTATTGGGGTCTATCTCTCTTTTTAGCTCTAATATTTGCTTTATATATCTGGGTGCTCCAGTGTTGGGGTACATATATATTTACAATCATTATATCCTGTTGCTGAACTGATTATTTTATCATTGTATAATGGCTTTGTCTCTTCTTACAGTTTTTCTCTTGAAATCTATTTTGTCTGATATAAGTGTAGCTACTCTTGCTCTTTTTTGGTTTTATTGGCATGGAATATATTTTTCCATCCCTTTATTTTCAGTCTATGTATATCTCTATAGGTGAAGTGTGTTTCTTGCGGGCAACAGAAAATTAGGTCTTGTTTTTTCATTCATTCAGCCACTCTATGGCTTTTGATAAGAGAGTTTAGTCCATTTACATTCAATGGTCCATTTCTTCCTTCCAGTCTTCCTTTTTGTGATGGTGATTTTCTCTGATGGAATGCTTTAATTTCTTGCTTTGTACTTTTTGTGTATCTGTTAAATGTTTTTTTGATTTGAGGTTTGCAAATACTATCATAACCCATTATTTTAAACTGACAACAACTTAACACTGATTGCACAAACTCACAAAAATAAAACTAACAGACTCTACACTTTAACTTCATCCCCCTACTTTTAAACTTTTAGTTGTTTATCTTTATGTTTTACTGTATTGTGTAAGTCCTGAAAAGTGGTTGTAGTTTTTTTATTGGTTTATTATTTAGTTCTACTTAAGATAAGACTAGGTTATATACCACAATTACAGTATTATATTTTTCTGTGGTTTTCTGTGTGATTACAATGACCATTGAGTTTTGTACCTTCAGATGATGTATCATTGCTCATTAACATCCTTTTCTTTCAGATTGAAAACTTCCCTTTAGCATGTCTTGTAGGACAGGTCTGGTGTTGGTGAAATCTCCCAGCTTTTGTTTGGGAAGGTCTTTATTTCTCCTTCATGCTTAAATGATATTTTCCCTGGCTATACTATTCTTGGGTAAAAGTTTGATTTTTTTTCCTTCAGCACTTTAAATATTTCAAGCCACTCTCTCCTGGCCTGTAAGGTGTCCACTGAAAAGTCTGCTGCCAGATGGATTGGAGCTCCATTTTATGGTATTCAATTCTTTTCTCTTGCTGTTTTTAGGATTCTTTCTTTGTTCTTTACCTTTGGGAGTTTGATTTTTAAATACTTTGAGGTAGGCTTCTTTGGATTAAATCTGCTTGGTGTTCTAAAACCTTGTACTTGAATGTCAATATCATTCTCTAGGTTTGGGAAGTCCTCTGTTACTATTTATTTGAATAAATTTTCTGCCTCTATGTTTTTCTCTACCTCCTCTTTAAGGCCAGTGACTCTAAGATTTGCCCTTTTGAGGCAATTTTCTAAATCTTGTAGGTGTGCTCATTGTTTCTCATTATTTTGTCCCCTCTGACTGTGCACTTTCAAATAGCCTGTCTTCAAGTCACTATTTCTTTCCTGTGCTTGATCAATTCTGCTAATTAAAAGACTCTGATGCATTCTTCAGCATGTCAATTGCATTTTTAGCTCTAGAATTTCGGCTTGATTCTTCTTAATTATTTCAATCTCTTTGTTAAATTTATCTTACAGAATCTTGAATTCCTTCTCTGTATTACCTTGAATTTTTTGAGTTTCCTCAAAACAGCTATGTTGACTTCTCTGTCTAATTGGTCACATATCTCTGTTTCTCATGATTAGTCTCTGCTGCCTTATTTACTTCATTTGGTGAGGTCCTGTTTTCCTGCATGGTGTTGAAGCTTGCAGGTGTTTGTTGATTTCTGGGCATTGAAGAGTTAGAAATTTATGGTGGTATTTGCAGTCTGGACTTATTTGTGGCTGTCCTTGGGAATGCTTTTCAGGTATTGGAAGGGATTGGGCCCCAAGACCAATAACGCTATGATTTTGAAGACTCATAGGGATCCCACCTTGGTGGTCTTGGATAAGATCCAGAAGAATTCTCTGGATTACCAGGCAGAGGATCTTGTTCTTTTCCCTTTCTTTCTCCCAAAGTGTCTCTCTCTGTGTTGAGCCACCTGGAACTGGGGCTGTGGTGATGCAAGAACCCCTGTGGCCACCACCACTGGAACTGCACTGGGTCAGATCTAAAGCCAGCACAGCCCTGGGCCTTGACCAAGGCCCTTCTCTTCGGGGTGGTGAGTTCCCCCAGGCTGCATGCATGTCCAAAGATGCTGTCTGTGAGCCAGAGATTAGAGTAAAAAACCTTAGGAATTTACCTCATGTTCTATTTTACTTCTGCAAAGCTGGTTCTAAAAGCACAATATGAAGTCCTTCTGGCTCTTCTCTCCCCTTTCTGTAGGCAGAGGAGCCTATCCTTGTGGCCACCATTACCACTTGTCCCCAGGGGTTTTTGCCTGGCCACTACCAATGTTGACTGATGGTGATGCCTCTTCTGTCAGCTTGTGGGGTGATTGCCACCAGGCCTGGAACTCACCCTTCAGAACAGAAGGCTTCTCTCTGGCTTAGGGGAGGTCCAGAAATGCTGTCCAAGATCCTAGACCTGGACTCGGTCACCCCAAGAGCCAAGTCCTGGAATCCTGGAATGGTGACCCCCAAAAGCCCACTTGGTGTTCTACGCCACTGTGGCTGAGCTGGTGCCTAAAGTGCAAGACAAAATCCCGTTTACTTTTCCCTCTGCTCTTCTCAAACAGAAGGGGTCTTTCACCATATGCACCACAGCTGAGAATGTGCAGGGTCACCCCCAAAGCAAGCACATCTCAGAGCCCAAGGCCCCTGGAGTACTCCCTGGGTATTGCTACTGGCTATTCGGGACCCAAGGGCTCTTTAGTCAGCAGGTGATGAATGCTGCCAGGACTTGGTTCTCACCTTCAAGGCAGTGGGCTCTCATTTGGTCCAGGGCCTGTCTAGAAATGTCATCTGGGAGCTAGGGCCTGGACTTGGGGCTCATGACTGTCTGCTTCTCTTTCCTACTGTGGCTGAGCTGGTATCCAAGATGCAAGGCAAAATCCTCCTTACTTTTTACTCTACTCTCCTTAAGCAGAGGGAAGCAGACACTTTCATTGCTTTGAGCTGTGCTGCCTGGGGCTGTGGGAGGAATGGGACAAGCCTTCCCTAGCCACCCCAGCTGGTGTTTTTCTAGAACACATGCCATCCTAGTCCTCTGGCTCTGAGCCCAGCTTACCACTAGGAGTTGCCTAGGGATTGCAGTCCTTATTTCCTAGACTCCCTTTCAAGTTTACCTAGGACCCCAGAGCACTTCAGCCTGCAGTGGCAAGGCTTGCCTAGAAACTCAAGTTCTGACCACTGGGATGTGTGACTCCCCTCTGGCTAGGGATGGTCCAAATGCCCCCTCCATGTGCTGGTGCTGGTTGAGCCCAGCATGGTTTCATTCTTTGCTGTGACAGGGCAGCACTGAGTTCAATGTAACGTCCCCCAGTGCTCTCCCTCTCCAAAGTGTGCAGACTTTCTGAGTTGCAAGGCCACTGCCAGGAGATGGGGGAGGGGTGGCACTGGTGATTCAAGACTCTCTCTCCTGCCCTCTTCAATACCTATTTCAGTGACATGAAGACAAAACCAAGCACTGTCATTGCTCACATGATTTTTGGTTCTTGTGACGGTGCTTTTCTACGTGCAGATAGTTGTTAAAATTTGGTGTTCCAGTGAGGGGGACAAACTGTAGGCTTCTATTCTGCCATCTTGCTCCACCAAGCCCCTACTGTAGTCTCGAAATGCAAAATAGATTCTGCTTATAGAAAAATATTTTGAAAATATGACACAGGGCAGGGGGCGGGGAGAGAGAGAGAGGGATCTCCCCAGGACCCTCTTTCCCATGTATCGGCTCAGGCTCTCTCAGGAAGGGCCATCTCTGGCGTTTCCAGCTCTGCTTCACTCATTTCCCAAACCAGCACCACAAAGATCCAAGAGCCCCATGAAAGGTGGGAGGGGGCTGTGCCTTCTCAGTTTTTTTGTTTTTCAACAAAAATTCTTTTGACAAATACTTCGCAAATACTTATAATTTGACAGACATTGTGCTAGCACTTCACATAACCGCCTCTAATCCCTGGAGCCAACCTGCAGGTGAGCAGTCACTAGCACCGCTGTGCAGACAAGGCTGATGAGGGGAACACCAGGGTGCAAGGCCCATGCAGGAGGAAGCACATGGCTGGATGTAAGATGAGGCAGGGCAATCACTCTCTGTAGACATCACTATAGTCCAGGGGGCAGGGCTAATGGGGCTAAGAGAGGGGCAGATTCAGGAGTTTGGAGTGAGGCAAGGCCACAGCCAGTGGGTGGATCCTGGGCTGCTCCAGGAATAAGGGCATTTGAGTGTCACTTTGAAGGAGCCCTAGGTGTTGGCAAAAATGGGGCGGGGTTGGGGCTGGGGGCAGGGAAAGGGGCTGAGATGAGATGGAATTGTTACTATTTGAAATATTTCCTTTATTTTTTTTTTCCACTAAATTTCCACTGTCTTTTTAATAATTGCAAATCCCTCTCCACCTATGGAACTAGGCGGGGTTGTAAGGCTTCCTTGGCAACCTATGTGTGATTTGTTACTTTTTTTCTCTATTTTCATAGCATTTTGGAGGGAAATTGCGGATGGCTCTGTCAAGGCTTATTAGCAAGATACGATTTTTAGATGGAAGCTTGACATTCTGTACATTCAATGAAATCAAAGGGGCTTTGAAGAATGTTTGGGTTAATCCTCACTGTTTGGAACCAGCTTCTGTTATACAAATATGCAGAACTGAGCACGAGTGATAAATGAAAACAATAGGGTTACGGTTCCTTCTCTGCTGATCCATATCCAAATATACTATAAAAATGGTAATGTATGTATTCATAATTAACATGCTGGCCATAAATCATTTCAGAACTAAATTATTAAAACGATGAAATGCACACATCTCTATTAGAGATGAAAATATGTTTGTGTGAAAGTTAGGAAAGTTAAAACCAGGCCTGCTGAGGCAAACTTGCTATGGCCCACCCTGGTTCTCACTGAAAGATGAAACAAGGTGGGCCCATGGAGGCCAGCCCCAAAGTCCAAGAAAGCTGAGAGCTCAAAGAAAGAGGCTGCCAAATCCAGTTTCTTAGAAAGAAACATTTAATGGAGAATTACAAACAGAAGCTATGTCTGTGTCCTGGACAGGACGAGACAAGATGGTGGATCCTCACTCATCATCACCCAGACCCTGAGATTATATACTTCAGAGGAGGGACACAGACACGTGTTCTTTAGCGGGAATGGGTAAGAATTTGCCTCAAGGGCAGGATTTAAGTATCTGCCCTTCCACAAGGGACCACAGATTAACTGGAAATCTTAAAGGCCTTCCCAGAACTGGGGTTAATCAGAAGTCAACATGGCAGATTAGCTTCCAAGATGGAGTTGCTTTAGCCTCCCATTCAAGATGGAGTCGCTTTGGCCTCCTGTCCAAGATGGAGTTGCTTGGCCTCTCATCTGAGATGGAGTCACTTTGGCCTCGTGTCCAAGATGGAGTCGCTTTGGCCTTCACAGCACCTCACGATGAGGGTTTACCACCACAGGTGAATCTCAGGCTGGAAACTGGGGTCCAAGGTACTGTGGAAACTCCAGATGGATGCAAGAAATGTTACAGGCTTGAGCCGTGAACACATAACGTCCAGACAGAATGACAGTAATGAAATGCTGTGACCTTCAGGCTGGTACCCACAGGCTGCATTTTATCCACAAAGTTACAAAAAAATTCCTGGGTGACCCTGGACAGCACTCACCCATTGCTGAGTCCCTCTTTAAGAATCATGGGTCTGCAGATTGGCCAGGCCCTGTGCATCTCAGCCCTTCTTTGGCAGATGTGCGATCACACAGCTAGCAAGTAGCTTTTCAGACCGAAATCTTGGGACAAGATTCAAATCTTCAAGGGGACAAGAAGAGCTGGACCCCAGTTTCCCTCTGGACATCTTCCTGTTAATGGGTTGGCAGCCTCAGCTGTGGTGAGCTGGGGCAAGAGAGACCCTGAGAAAGGGGGCTGTAGCCTGGGGACTCCCAGTAGTTAAAAGACCACACTTGGGTGAATCCTCAGACCCAAGAGTCTCTTCCTGATGTGGATACCAATGGGATGGGCCCAGCTGTGGCCAAGAGTTCTTATCTGACCTGGGGCCCATGGCAGACCCCAATAGCCAAGAACCTCGGGTGCTTTGGCAGAAGATTCTCTTCCTGCTGCCTTTAAAAAATTAAAATCTGTGTAACAAATGTGATGCTTAGGCTATAAAGAGACCCTACATGGGCTGACTTTTTTTGTTGTTAATTTTTGAGACAGAGTCTTGCTTTGTCACCCAAAATAAGGACTGCCTAGGGATTGCAGTCCTTATTTCCTAGACTCCCTGGAGTGCAGTGGCACAATCACAGCTCACTGCAGCCTCAACTTCCTGGGCTCAAGAGATCCTCCCACCTCAGTCTCTGAAGTAGCTGGGACTACAGGCATGTGCCACCATGCCTGGCTAATTATTTTGCATTTTTTTGTAGATAGAGTTTTGCCATGTTTCCCCGGCTGGTCTTGAATTCCTGGGTTCAAGCACTCTGCCCATCTCAACCTCCCAAAATGCTGGGATTACAGGCATGAGCCACCGTGCCCGGCCCTTTAATTTTTAATGAAGTAAAATTAAATGTGCCGAGCTCATGTAGGCCTGGTTTGTGAGAGGCACTCTCCTACTCATTATCTTAGCTAATCCTATCTAGCTGGAGCCCAGACTGGTGTGCTGTCTGCTCTATTTCACGCTGCTAGTGAGAGGTCGGGTCAGGGTTTGAATTCAAGTGTTATAAAGCTGAAGCTCATGCTTCTTGTGCAAACATATTCAAGAACACACACACACACAGACACACACATACTATGCAACAAAAGATTGTGCAGCCTTTTTAAAATACCAGCCATTGTATTGCACTTTCTCAGCTACGCACTCCTCCTGCCCCTCATCGGATTATGATCATCTCCTTTTAAGCCTCTGTTGTAAATGATTCAAAGATCAAGCAGGGATTTTTGTGGGCAGCTTTGAGCAAAGAATAAAAAGGATTGAGCGTAGAGTCTGCATTCTAAATTTCTCTTCTCTCACCTTCTGAAAATATCCCAAATAAAATCAGGTTATTATGATTTAAGTAGCCAGCAAAAGGCAGGAACATCTGCCCTCAGAGATGAGGAAAGAGTCAGTACTAGAAAAAATAATCACTAAAAATACTGAGCATTCACTGTGGCCAGATGCATCTCATGCATTATTACTAGTCCTCAACTCACTCTGAAAGCAGGCTTCATCACCCTTGTTCTCCAGTGAAGACACAGAGAGCCAGAGAGTCTCAAGGGCCCAGCCTAGTCCACATTGCCAGGAGGTGGACAGGCCGGCTGGATTCATCATCTGGGTTCTTTTGTCCTTCCCTGCTCTGCCATTGTCTTTCCCTGCTGAGAAAACACCTTCTTTGATGATTTGGAATAAAATGTGGAACTGTGCAGGAGGCTCGGACGTATCTCAGACGAACTCAACCAGAAGCTCTAGAGATGGGCTCGTGCATCTGCATTTGATAGTGATTTTGATTCGCAGCCACCTTTGCAGCTGTGCGAAGGGGATACACTGAAAGAGAATTGATAACCAGATCCATGTGATCCAAGCAGCTTGACAGCAGAGTTGTGAATGGCAGAAAAAATGTGACTATAACTTTCACAAGTTGAATTGTAGATAATTTTATATAATCAAAATTTTAGAACAAAAGATTTCTTTTTCTACATTCAATCCAAATCCTTGCTCGCAGTGAAATAAAAAACAAAACAAAACAAAAAAACAAAACAACAACAACAAAAATTTGAGAATCAAAGATGCGAAGGAACTTGCCTGGAGGTGAGAAGGGGCAGCTGGTGCCACACTGGGGCCCGCAGCTCCGTGTTCTCCCGGCTCCTCCAGCTCCTCCTGCTGTGCGGGTACATTCCGTGACAAAGGCATGGACACCATGTGACCAACTCCGTCCTCTGCTCATGATTAATTTGCTTTGGTTTTCAAAGTGGAAAAGGAGTTTAGTGTGAAAACCCGTGTTTTCTTGGAAACCATGTAACTCTGGCTCCAGCTGCAAGTACAGCCACTGTGATGAGTCCCATCAGTTCGCTCCGTAACTCAGACCTTCAGAATTCACCTTAATCCACACCCCGTTTCCGGGAGCTTGCGTCCGAGCCACACCCTTGTTTCATCAGCGTGAACACTGTTGCTTTGCCCCCCACCTGCGACTCTCCCCACTAATCCTCCAGATCGCTTCTCAAGTGTGTTTCCTCCATGTGGCCAATGGACATGGCTGGTCTGGAATGGACTCCTGCTCCTTTCTACTTAGGCTCCTGCTTCCTCTAGCAAGAAACACCTCCCTCTCCTGAGCTCCTGTTATCGTCGTGAAACTAGACTTTTCTATGTGAGAATGCAATTTCAGACCATGGGGCCTGCGCAGTGCAGATGTCTTAAAAGTGAATGTCTACATCACCTAGCAAGACAAGGGCTGATGGTGGTTATTAATTTTATGATTATTAAATGAACTGTAACTGATGCTTAGAAAAAAAGGGAAAGTAGATCACATTCTTCATCATGCACACATGATGTGCATAGACCAATATCACAAGGCCCAAGCACAGACCATCAGGCAACTTGTTGCCAGATGCCAACTGGAAATAAGGTTATACATATGTATAGGGTACAGATATAACCACACACATGGATATATGAGTATACGGATGTCTGTGGATGCATGTATACTTAGTAACGCCAGATGCTGACTTATCACCAGATGTTGAAGCCCAATATACCTGATTTTATTGGGCTGAAAGTATAGCATAAATTATAAGGACACTGAATAAGAAGTGTCATTTTGCAGGTGTCTGATATAACAGCTACCGAAATATTGAGGAATGCACTGACCAGGGTTATTAGCTTCCCAGCTATAGTAATGCTTGTCCTTCTCACATATCTATTACATTCAGTGTCATATTGGAGAGAATTCTGAACCAGTTTCCTCTAGTGGATGAATCTTGTAGAAGCTTGTTAACAGTAAATCCAAATTCTGTAAACAATTTTAAAGAGGTTTATTCTAAGCCAACATGTGTGACCATAGCTCAATAGAAGCACAGTTTCAAGAGGTCCATAGAAAGTATGACTGGAGCAGTCACAATTTACAGTTTAGTTTTAAACATTTTAGGGAAGCAAGAGTTACAGGCAAATACATAAATCAACACATGGAAGGTATACATTGGTTCAGCCAGAAAAGGCGGGATATCTTGAAGTAGGGCTTATAGGTTACAGGTGGATTCAATAAGTTGCAACTGGTTAAAGCATTAAAGCTCTGCCTAAAAATCTGGAGTCAGCAGAAAGAAATATATATTTTTAAATTTTATTTTAAGTTCCAGGATACATGTGCAGAATGTGTAGGTGTGTTACATAGGTAAACGTGTGCCATGGTGGTTTGCTGCACCTATCAACCTATCACCTAGGTATTAAGCCCAGCATGCATTAGCTATTTATCCTGATGCTCTCCCTCCCCCTGCCTGCCTGACAGTCCCTGGCGTGTGATGCTTCCTTCTCTATGTCCAAGTATCCTCATTGTTCAGCTCCCAATTATGAGTGAGAACATGTAGTGTTTGGTTTTCTGTTCCTGTATTAGTTTGCTGAGGATAATGGCTTCCAGCTCCATCCATTTCCCTGCAGAGAACATGATCTCATTCTTTTTTATGGCTGCATAGTATTCCATGGTGTATATGTACCACATTTTCTTTATCCAGTCTATTATTGATGAGCATTTGAGTTGATTCCATGTCTTTGCTATTGTGAGTAGTGCTGCAGCAAATATACATATGCATGTATCTTTATAATAGAATGATTTATATTCCTTTGGGTATACACCCAGTAATTGGATTGCTGAGTCAAATGGCATTTCTGGTTCTAGATTCTTGAGGAATTGCCACACTGTCTTCCACAATGGTTGAACTAATTTACACTCCCACCAACAGTGTAAAAGGATTCCTATTTCTCCACAGCCTCACCAGCATCTGTTGTTTCTTGACTTTTTAATAATCACCATTCTGACTGGCATGAAATGGTATTTCATTGTGGTTTTGATTTGCATTTCTCTAATGATCAGTGATGTTGAGATTTTTTTCGTAAGTTTGTTGGCTGCATAAATGTCTTTTTTTGGAAAGTATCTGTTCATGTCCTTTGCCCACTTTTTGATTTTTTTTTCTCATAAATTTGCTTAAGTTCCTTGTACATTCTGGATATTAGACCTTTGTCAGATGGGTAGATTGCAAAGATTTTCTCCCATTCTGTAGGTTGCCTGTTCGCTCTGATGATAGTTACTTTTGCTGTGTAGAAGCTCTTTAGTTTAATTAGGTCCCATTTGTCAATTCTGGCTTTTGTTGCGATTGCTTTTGGCAATTTCATCATAGAATCTTTGCCCGTGCCTATGTCCTGAATGGTATTGCCTAGATTTAGAAATAAATGATTTAAGTTAAGGAAGTCTGTCAACCAATATGCTGGGTCAGACTGACCTGTAGGGGTGGGTGACTTAACCCTTGCCCCACATGGCCTTAGGTCCTGTTTGTAATTTGGTATCGTATGGTCACAAGGAGTCCCTTCTATCAGTCCTACCATCTCTACTTCAGCATCAGTGCTGGTCAGTTGTGTCTAAACTCCAAAAGGGAGGGGATATAAGGAGGCGTGTCTGAGTTCCCCTCCCTTCACGCCCAGAATTCAGTTTTTAAGGTTTTCCTGGGATCTCATTGGCTAAGAGGGGGCACCTTCACTGGGGTAAGAGGGCCTAGGATTTTGTTTTTAATTCACAAGCTTTGGGAAATTTCTCATTTAGGGGGTGCTCCCCTGCTGTGACCAGCTGAGTCCTTGGTACGAACAAGATGACCGAGGTTTGTTTTTGGTTCCCAGGTTGCATGCCCGCCTTTAAGCAGCAGCACTTCCCTGTACAATAAGAAAATAAGATTCTTATTTTCTTTGTAACTGATTTTACCGTAAGCACCTCTCATCCTGCTTTCCAGTCTCTCCCTGTCACTCCTGCCGAGGAAGTTCATTCATTCTCCTCCAAGGCGTCCTCATCTCTCCCTGGGAGGAGCACAGGCCCAGAGGCGGCAGAAGTGCTGGCCCCCAGCCCTGCTGACACAGTGCAGACCTCCTGAGGTCTACACCCTGAGAACAGCCTGTGTCCCCCAGAAAGCTGCAACCTGGCCTCTTCACACCAATCTTCTGCAGCTGCTTTCCTCAGATGAGATGGCTCTGTCTGGAGAATCCAAAGGAATGCCACCTTCCTTTCCTCCGGAACATGTGCCCAGGGCTTTCGGGAGACCCCAGCACCGTGAGGACATTACTCCGTGTCCACCCTGCTGCCGCTGAAGGACTTACACCAGCTGCGATGCTGCCTCCCGTGCTTCTAAGCTGTCATTTCTCTCAATCATAGGCAACTCCTCTTTCCTTTTTTATTCCTTCCTCTTTCTGGCAAAATGATTTGAGGTATAAATGATTCCAAAATCACACCAGGGAATTAAACACGAAGGCAAGATTCTCATTGTTTGACCAACCAGAATAGTCAGGAGTTAAATGGCAAAGGACCAGTTAATTCAAACTGGGAAAGAGCTGAGGTTTGGCAAACACAGCCAGAGCTAATGGTAATAAAACACCAGCATTTACTCTGGCTTTACCAACACCAGGTCATGGGGCTGAACCCCTTTCTGCCTCTATCCTGTTTTCATTGATCAGCACACTGAGTGTTGCTCTGCCTGAGAAGTGGGCTGGGGTCTCCGCTTTTGGAGGCGTTATGGCCAAGGGCACATGCTTAGGTATCAGAAATCCTGGACTGAATCCCGTCTCTCCAACTTAACTAACTGTGTTAGGTACAAAGACTTCCCTGTGCGTTAGTCACGTTCCGTTTTCTCATTTCTAACATGGATGTAATCAAACTGGTGATGAAAAATTTTGTGATTCCCAGTTGTTCCACTCTTTAGAACTAGCTGAGGAGCTTTTAAAAATCTGGAGTCCAGGAAGAACCACATTTTGGCCATGTGAAAATATGGGGAAAGTCATCAGCACTTATTAAAGATCCAGAGCGAGTCCAGAGTGCAGCTTTTGGGAGCCATGGGACTGCTGTGAGGACTCAAGGGCAGCCCGAAGCTACCTTGTCCAGCTGGCTGTAAATCTGGGTCATTCCAGTGATAGCCAGGCACTGCCCTGGCTGCCAGTGTTCCTACTGGGGGCTGTTTCTCTTTCACTTTTCAATTCTTTAGTCATTTAAGTTGATAGTTAATTTTGAAAGGTGGAAGTTTCCCCAAATATGTTCTTATAATCACATTTAATATTAGAATGACATCAGTCTTTCCTAAACAATTTTATAGTGAAATAGGATTTTAATCAATATTTAAGCTTTTTAATGATTCTCAAATAAGCAGGTGATGACAGCAAGAGAAGAAAGAAACCACGAGAGGGATGTGGGACTCACTCAACCAGATACTGGGAGCTGCTCCCCAGCGGGGACAGTTTAAAGGGCCGGTCTCCCAGCTCTGCTACTGGCGATGGCTGTAGGCAGCTGTGCTGCGCCCGTGAGGCAGGTGGTCCCCTTCCCCTGGCACCTTGAGCTCGTGTTTGTGTCACAGCCAGAGTTTACTGTTCTGTGGGGTGATTTTCTCCTTAAGCGTGCTTGCTGGATTCTCAGTGTCTTAGTTTCACATCTATTCCAGGGCATTAGTGGGGCGTGGCAGGGAGCGGGCACTCGAAACATATTTTTTGAAAGGTAAATAAAATAAGGCAAAGGGAAGGAAGCAGAGGAAGACGGGATCTTTGGGGGTCTCTTTGAGGATTCTGGGCCCGGCGTCTGTGGCCCTCTTGAGGGATGAGCCCCGAGGCAGCACAGGCTGCTCCGTAGAGAGTGTCTATGGAAGCCGAGCGTGTCTGTGCGCCTGCGTCAGCGTCCTGCTTTGTACTGTTGATCTGTTCATTTGACAGACATGCACAGTGCACACTTGGACATACGCCCTCCACAGACACCCACAGTGCACCTCCTGGACATACGCCCTCGACACACATGCACAGTGCACACCCCCGGACATCCACCCTCAACAGACATGCACAGTGCACCCCCTGGACATTCACCCTCAACAGACATGCACAGTGCACCCCCCAGACATCCGCCCTCGACAGACATGCACAGTGCACCCCCCGGACATTCATCCTCGACAGACATGCACAGTGCACCCCCCGGACATCCGCCCTCGACAGACATGCACAGTGCACCCCCCGGCCATCCGCCCTCGACAGACATGCACAGTGCACCCCCCGGACATCCGCCCTCGACAGACATGCACAGTGCACCCCCCGGACATCCGCCCTCGACAGACATGCACAGTGCACCCCCCGGACATCCGCCCTCGACAGACATGCACAGTGCACCCCCCGGACATCCGCCCCCGACAGACATGCACAGTGCACCCCCCGGACATACGCCCTCGACAGACATGCACAGTGCACCCTCCATACATACACCCTCCTTGTACATTGCTTAGGAAGCCACGTTGTGCCAGTTATTGCAGAGATGAAAGCCATGGTCCTTTCTCTGCTTGTGCCCAGGTGGACGAAGACTCAGACAAGTACATCAGCTGTTGCCAGACCGTGCCTGGTGTCCTAGTGGAGAGAGGATGCGTGATTCAGCCTGGGGCCTGGGGGGTCAGCGACATCTTCAGCCAATAGTTGGGGAAGTCTGTTGGCATCAGCAAGGCCGCAAGAGGCAGAGAAAACAGACCTCAGGGCTTCGCTGAAGCCTGAGAGATTGGAGAGCAGGTGGAAGCGAGAAGGAGGGGAGACAGTGACAGGATCCCACAGGTCTTTCTGTGCCTTGGGAAGGCACTTGGTCTTTAGATTGAGAATGATGTGATATTTTTGGGGCGTTTTAATCGCAGTGGTAATCTACTAAGAACTTTCAGAAATTTTTATTTTAAATAAATTTAGGGTCACATAGAGGTTCTAAAAATAGTGCAGAGTCCTTAAATATCCCTCACCAAGCTTCCCGAGATGACATCTTACATAATAAAAAAAGCGTCAGCACCAGGAAATTGACATGGGTACAAAGATATCAGGGAAGCTGCAGACTTGTTCAGATTTACCAGGTTTTAGATGTGCTCTGTTTCCTGCTCCCCTGGGAAAGGAGAAGGGTTCAGTTCTCTGACGTTTTGTCACACATAAACATTCATGTAGGAACCGCGCAGAATGATCCCTGCCCCTCACCCTGCCCCTACACAGTCACAGCCACAACATAGCATGCACCCCTGAAGACCATGGACCTGTTCTCCATCAGAAAAGTGTCAGCCGGGCACGATGGCTCATGTCTGTAATCCCAGCATTTTGAGAGGCCGAGGCGGGCGGATCACCTGAGGTCAGGAGTTCAAGACCAGCCTGGCCAACATGGTGAAACCCCGTCTCTACTAAAAATACATAAATTAGCTGGGCATGGTGGCGCGTGCCTGTAGTCCCAGCTACTCAGGGAGGCTGAGGCAGGAGAATCGGTTGAACCTGGGAGGCAGAGGTTGCAGTGAGCCAAGATTGTGCCACTGCACTCCAGCCTGGGTGACAGAGCAAGACTCTGTCTCAAAAAAAAAAAAAAAAAAAAAAAAGGAAAAACGTTGTCATTTTTAGAATATCATGCAAATTGAGTCGTCTGGCTTGTAGCCTTCTGAGATTGGCTTTGCAATCCACCAAAGGTCCTGGAGATCTGCTCAAGTTGCCTTGGGCATCCATGTTCCGTTCCCT
The DNA here is from genome assembly GCF_028885625.2 of Pongo pygmaeus. Taxonomy (NCBI): domain Eukaryota; kingdom Metazoa; phylum Chordata; class Mammalia; order Primates; family Hominidae; genus Pongo; species Pongo pygmaeus. The sequence goes on from NC_072385.2 coordinate 131,550,654, forward strand.
TTCACTGCTGAGTTGGGCTCCATTGCACGAATGTGCCGCATTTTATCCACTCACCTGTCAAAGGATGATGGATCCTCGTTTTCTCCCCCGGGCCTTGGTGATTATGACCACCACTTCTATAAACTTTCATTTCCAGATTTTTTCTTGTTAACATTAATTTTTTATTTCTCTGGGCTCTATACTCAAGTACGGGGTTGCTAGATCATATGGTAAATTCGTATTTAATTCTGTAAAAAACTGCCAAACTGTTATCCAGTGCAGCTGAGAGTTCTTGGATGTTCTGGGTACAAGTCCTTTGTTGGATTTGATTTGAAACTATTTTTTTTCAAGTCTGTAGCTTGTCTTTTCATCTGCTTAACAGAGACTTTCATAGACAAAAAACATTTTTAATTTCTATAAAGTCCAGATAACCAAATTTTCCCTTGTGGCTCCTGCCTTTGGATGCTGTGTCAAACTGATCCTTGACCACATAGATTTCTCTCATGTTTTCTTTTGGAAAAGTTTTCTAGTTTTATGTTTAAATCTACCATACTGTTTCAGTTAATTTTTGTGTGAAGAGTATGAGGATTTTCATTTCACAAGGGTCACTCCAGTGTGCAGGGATGGATTGGAAGAGGCTGTGCCTGGAGGTGGAGGAACCAGTAAGTGGGTGACAGAGGGAGCAGGCTCAGTGGCTGAGACGAAGAATTCAGGTTCAGAGGGCGCCCAGCAGCAGGCTGACCCTGTGCAATGTGACATATTTGTGTGCACGTGTGTGCACATAGGTGCACATATGCGTGCATGAATATATATGTATATTTGTATATATCGTAGTCACATATTTAAACTTATTAAAATTATTAAAACCCCCTTCACCCCAACTGCTGAGATTGTTTTAAATCTTTAAAGGGAAATACTTTAGTGTTCAGAAACATTTAACTTGAATTAACACACACATTATTTTTAAAAAGACAAATTATTAATTATTTTGAATGCATGTACACACAATTTAGGGACTTGTAGTATAATATATGGTTATTTCCTAATTGTTGTTAAATCAAGTTACCCATCAATAAATATCCCGGAAGAAAAGCGTTGCACACGCCAGGTCCAGGTCAGCCTGTGTTGGATGCGATGTTAATTACACACAGCGGTGCCTCTGGCTTCTTGCCTCGGGCATTGAAGAAAAAACAGTGCCTTTAGATCTGATAAATTAAGCTTTGAATCTAGTGTCACAGAAGAATATGAAGTGGCTTCCAAATGATCTCAGTGAAATACCACAGCCTCCACTCTGGATTTGCAAATCCCAGCGTAGAGCAAACGAAAGCCACAAAGAGCAAGGCCGAGGCCCCGTCCCCTGCTTCCAAGTGCACATTTTGGGCCGTGCATCGCCAGCTGCCAGAACACCCACGTGGTGTGCAGCAGAGCTGTTTGCCCGCATTGATTTAAAGGCTTCCCCATGTACACTCGGGGCTGCTATGCTGTGTTCCTGCAAACAATGGTGATATTTCAGCACTTTGTGATGTATGTGACCTAATGCCAGGGACAGAGCAGTTTAATATGACATGTGGATGTTGATTTTTTTAAATAGTATAATGGTCTCTGTAATTCGCATCCCGAAAATCTCCACTTTTTTTTCTTTTTCTGAACATACGTTTAGTGTTAATAATTTCATTAATTCTAGCCTAGGGATATTTCAAGCAGTTTTCCAGAATAAGTTCAGTTTAAGCAGGTGTGTATTTTCCCATATGACTGTCCTGCCCTTTCTAGCTGATGGAAAAGGCAAATGGGCTTTAATGCACATACTGTAAATCAGCAACAGCTTTGATTGTCTTCATGACCCCAGGAATCCTCTGTTCCCAGTACATTCTAAAATACAAGACGGCTGGATCTAAGCCCCATCGTTTCTGTGTTTTTATGGTTGGTGACTTGGGATGCTGAGGGCACCTTCCTGGGTGTCTTGGACAAGATCTAAAGATGTTTGTTGGACATTTGCTGGATATTTGAATCTACCACATGGTTAATGAGTAGGGGAATAAGGAAGTCAGCTGTGCGTGTGTGTGTGTGTGTGTGTGTGTGTGTGTGTGTGTGTGTCAGAGAGACTGAGTGAGAGAGATAATCTCTACTTTCTGTAAAAAGTTCAATATTTTACTCTCTTTAGCCTCAAATAAATTACTTGTTTCCAGATGACAATTTTTCAGAAATTTTTCTCAAATATTGTTCTAACTTCTGTACTATTTAAGAGACCATTTTCCATAATGTTCCTTAAAAACAACCTTTAGAGAAAGAAATTTATTACTAGTCCCTATCTTAAATCTTTCTTGTCTCAACTAAAATAAATTTCTCCCCTCCCCTCCCATCCCCACTTCTCCCCTTCCCTCCGCTCCCCTCCCCTTCCTCCTTTTCCCCACCTCCTCTCTGTTCTTCATTCTCCCATGCTTAGGTGGAACATAGCACGTCTGATGAGTATTTTCCATAGGATAGGTCCTTCTTACATGAATGCAGCTGCCAACTGGACCTATTATAATTGGATCTTTCTGTTATTCATTCACTGCTTAAACAAGAAATTATTGACTTCTATTTGTTTTCACTCTGTCCTGGTTCAGGGAGACAAAGATGAAAAAGCGCACAGGCAACCCTCATGGAGGTTCAGGCCTGTAAGCAAGTCAGACAGGCAGGTGAGCCACCCCTAAAGCCAGGCACTGCCCCTGCACGCTCGTCCCATTCTGCACTTGTCAGGGAGCTCCCCAAGGACTGGGAACTGCAGGTTTGGAAGACAGAGAATTAGGCAGATCTCCAGCTGTGAGCCCCACACTGCATGGAGTGCACACCGTTGGTCTCTGGGGCTGCGCCTCTGGTCTGAGATCCCTGGCAGTGTCAAAGCTCCCACCAGTCATTCCAGTGTTAGGGTCACTGATGTCAACTGCTCTGGTGTTTGAAGCCTGAGAAGCAAACCGGAAACTCTAATACAGCATCCCCTCCCCGTAAAGCGTTATCAATACATGTTCTAACATGGCCTGTACCGGGGCAGTGGTGGAGGGCAAGTAGGGCCCACAGAGAGACACCTGCCATCTCCATTAGGTAGAGGACATTGGCACACCCAGCACTCAGGCAGTTCTCTAGGCACATAGTTCAATTTTTAGGTCTCCAAAGCTAAAGGGGAATTACTTAGGAAAAACCTATTTTCTTCTGTTTATCTTATGCATATCTGAGTGCCATGCTCATAATTATTACTCGATAAACAATTAGTGTTAAATAATCATTAATAGATGGGTTTAATAAGTGGTATGTTAGTAGATGCTTAATAACTGGCTCTAAAAAAATTACAGCATTTGCCAATTTCTGTGATGTAAATTCTCCCACTTGGCTGATTTCAAGCTACTCATGTGACATCAACTGCCTCCCCAAATTCCTGAAAATTTAACAGTTGGTTCTCACTAAGCAGTACCATCATCCCAAGGAAGCCACTGGACATCTATCCATCATCCCCTGCACTGAGATGGTCAGGTGCATATGCTACGGGTACAGGGTCATTCATACTCAGGAAAGTGTAGCTTGAACACCTGTCTGGTGGACTCTTTCCGGTTGCTCTGCTAGACGGGAAGCCCCTCACGAGTAGAACTCAGCTCTTACCCTTTGATTCTGCTACCACTCACTGTATTGCCGACCATCCCTGCTGCAGTTGTGTTTAGAATGGAATCAGTTTCACTGGTCCTTAAAGCTGTTATCTCATGCAAGGAGTCTCGTCTTTCAAAACTACAATATGCTGAGGACAAATAGCCAGCACTTTGCCAGGTAGGGTCTGGAGCTGTGGGGGCCCAGGGAGAGTGGGGCTGCCTGGCCCCTGAGTCTGATAAACACGTAATGAGGGCCAGTGGAGCCGGTGGCCTGTGGGGGTCCCGGGGGATGGCAGGATTGGAGGCCAGCAGGAGGGGCAGGGCAGCCCAGCAGAGCCTCCAGGGTGGGTGCAGAGATGCAGATGGGATGGCCGGACCCTGCTCCAGAGACAGGGGCCTCCCTGAGGGTATCTCCATGCCAGACCTGCATCATCTCTAACACTTTGAGAGGTTAGGCAATAGCCAGCACGGAGGAAAACGGGACAGAAGAGTTTCTGGAAGAATCTTCCACCCCAGCTGTTTACCTGGGTTAACATCCTGTTCCCTGTGTTGGTTGTGGGCTCTGGACCTCAAATTTTCCTGAGCCTCATTCTGATAGCCAGGCTCACGGGCTGCGGCCTCAGCTCCCAGCCAGGGGTCCTAAGCATGGGCTGAAGGCTGAGTTACTCTTTATTCCCTGCTCCAGGATGGCTCCCCGACAGCTCGTGGTCCTGCTCGAGGATGGCTCCCCGACAGCTCATGGTCCTGCTCGAGGATGGCTCCCCGACAGCTTGTGGTCCCAGGCAGGATGTGGTGCTCCTTATGCCTGAGTCCACCCAGCCAGTGCCATGCAGGGGGAGGCCCAGCCCCAATGCCAGCACCTACAGTCCACCTGCCCTGGGCAGGTGATCATCACGGTGAGGCTCACGATGCCCTAGGGTGTTCAGTCCCACACAGGACTCCTCACCCTCCCATTGAACCTGCTCTCCATGACATCACCATGACATTACCACGACCCCACCGTGACATCACCACATCACCATGACAACAGCGCATCACCATGACATCACCATGACATCACCATTATACCACATCACATCACTATGACATCACCACCTCACCATAACAACACCACATCACCACAACACAACCACATCACCATGACATCACATCACCATAACATCACATCACCATAACATTACCACCGCATTACCACATCACCATGATCATATCACCAGGACAGCACCACATCACATCACCACATCACCATGACATCACCACATCACCATGACATCACTGTGACACCACTACATCACATCACTATGACATCACCACATCACCATGACATCACGACATCACCATGACATCACGACATCACCATATCACCACATCACCATATCACCACATCACCATGACATCACCACATCACCATATCACCGCATCACCATATCACCAGATCACCACATCACCATATCACCACATCACCATATGACCATATCACCACATCACCATGACATCACCACATCACCATGACATCACCACATCACCATATCACCACATCACCATATCACCACATCACCATGACATCACCACATCACCATATCACCACATCACCATATCACCACATCACCACATCACCACATCACCACATCACCACATCACCACATCACCACATCACCATATCACCACATCACCACATCACCACATCACCACATCACCACATCACCATATCACCACATCACCACATCACCACATCACCATATCACCACATCACCACATCACCACATCACCACATCACCACATCACCACATCACCATATCACCACATCACCATATCACCATATCACCATATCACCACATCACCACATCACCACATCACCACATCACCACATCACCATGACATCACCACATCACCATATCACCATATCACCATATCACCATATCACCATATCACCACATCACCACATCACCACATCACCACATCACCACATCACCACATCACCATATCACCACATCACCATGACATCACCACATCACCATATCACCATATCACCATATCACCACATCACCACATCACCACATCACCACATCACCACATCACCACATCACCACATCACCATATCACCACATCACCATATCACCATATCACCATATCACCACATCACCACATCACCACATCACCATATCACCACATCACCACATCACCACATCACCACATCACCATATCACCACATCACCATATCACCACATCACCATGACATCAGCACATCACCATATCACCACATCACCATATCACCACATCACCACATCACCATATCACCACATCACCACATCACCACATCACCACATCACCATATCACCATATCACCATATCACCACATCACCATGACATCACCACATCACCATATCACCACATCACCACATCACCACATCACCACATCACCACATCACCACATCACCATATCACCATATCACCACATCACCATATCACCACATCACCACATCACCACATCACCATATCACCACATCACCATATCACCACATCACCATGACATCACCACATCACCATATCACCACATCACCACATCACCACATCACCACATCACCACATCACCATATCACCACATCACCATATCACCACATCACCACATCACCATGACATCAGCACATCACCACATCACCACATCACCACATCACCACATCACCACATCACCACATCACCACATCACCATATCACCACATCACCACATCACCATGACATCAGCACATCACCATATCACCATATCACCATATCACCACATCACCACATCACCACATCACCATATCACCACATCACCACATCACCACATCACCATGACATCAGCACATCACCATATCACCACATCACCATATCACCACATCACCGTGACATCACCACATCACCATATCACCATATCACCACATCACCATGACATCACCACATCACCATATCACCACATCACCATGACATCAGCACATCACCATATCACCACATCACCATATCACCACATCACCATATCACCACATCACCACATCACCACATCACCACATCACCATATCACCATATCACCATATCACCACATCACCATGACATCACCACATCACCATATCACCACATCACCACATCACCACATCACCACATCACCACATCACCACATCACCATATCACCATATCACCACATCACCATATCACCACATCACCATATCACCACATCACCACATCACCACATCACCATATCACCACATCACCATATCACCACATCACCATGACATCACCACATCACCATATCACCACATCACCACATCACCACATCACCACATCACCACATCACCATATCACCACATCACCATGACATCACCACATCACCACATCACCACATCACCACATCACCACATCACCACATCACCATATCACCACATCACCACATCACCACATCACCACATCACCACATCACCATGACATCACCACATCACCATATCACCACATCACCATATCACCACATCACCATATCACCACATCACCATGACATCACCACACCACTATGACACAACCACATCACTATGACATCACCACTTCACCATGGCACCACCACATCACCATGACATCACCAGGCATGTGTGTGGTGTGTGTGCCTGTCTGCATGTTTTCTTTGTGTGTGCATGTGCCTATGTGTATGGCATGTGTGTGGTGTGTGCACCTGTCTGAGTGTTTTCTCTGTGCATGCAACTGTGTGTGTGGCATGTGTGTGGTGTGTGTGCCTGTCTGTGTGTTTTCTGTGTGTGTTGTGTGTGTGCCTGTCTGCATGTTTTCTGTGTGTGGTGTGTGTGGAATGTGTGGTGTGTGTGCCTGTCTGTGTTTTCTCCATGTGTGTGCCTGTGCCTGTGTGTGCAAGGTGTGAGTGTGGTGTGTGTGCCTATGTGTGCAAGGCATGTGTGTGGTGTGTGTGGTGTGTATGCCTATGTGTTTTCTCCTCGTGTGTGCCTGTGCCTGTGTGTGCGAGGCACATGTGTTGTATGTGTGGTGTGTGTGCCTGTGTGTTTTCTCTAGGTGTGGTGTGTGTGTGGCACGTGTGGTGTGTGTGCTTGTCTGTGTGTTTTCTCTGTGTGTGGTGTGTGTGTGGCATGTGTGGTGTGTGTGCCTGTCTGTGTGTTTTCTCTTCATGTGTGCCTGTGCCTGTGTGTGTGAGGCATGTGTGTGGTGTATGTGGTGTGTGTGCCTGTGTGTTTTCTCTGTATGTGGTGTGTGTGAGGCATGTGTGTGGTGTGTCTGTCTGTTTTCTCCATGTGTGTGCATGTGCCTGTGTGTGATGCATGTGTGAGGTGTGTGTGCCTGTCTGCATGCTTTCTCCATGTGTATGCCTGTGCCTGTGTGTGCGAGGCACATGTGTGGTGTGTGTGGTGTGTGTGGTGTGTGTGCCTGTGCCTGCGTGTGTGAGGCATGTGTGTGGTGTGTGGTGTGTGATGTGTGTGGTGTGTGTGGTGTGTGGTGTGTGGTGTGTGATGTGTGTGGTGTGTGGTGTGTGATGTGTGTGGTGTGTGTGGTGTGTGGTGTGTGATGTGTGTGGTGTGTTTGGTGTGTGGTGTGTGATGTGTGTGGTGTGTGTGGTGTATGGTGTGTGTGGTGTGTGTGATGTGTGGTGTGTGGTGTGTGTGGTGTGTGATGTGTGTATTGTGTGGTGTATGTAGTGTGTGGTGTGTGTGTTGTGTGATGTGCGTGTTGTGTGGTGTGTGTGGTGTGTGGTGTGGTGTGTGTGGTGTGTGATGTGCGTGTTGTGTGGTGTATGTGGTGTGTGGTGTGTGTGGTGTGTGGCGTGTGTGGCGTGTGTGGCATGTGTGATGTGTGGTGTGTGATGTGTGTGATGTGAGTTTTGTGTGTTGTGTGGTGTGTGTGGTGTGCGTGGCATGTGTGGTGTGTGATGTGTGTGTTGTGTGGTGTGTGTGGTGTGTGTGTTGTGTGGAGTGTGGCATGTGTGGTGTGTGATGTGTGTGGTGTGTGTGGCGTGTGTGGTGTGTGATGTGTGTGGTGTGTGTGGTGTGTGGTGTGTGTGGCGTGTGGCGTGTGTGGCGTGTGTGGCATATGTGGCGTGTGTGGCATGTATGGCATGTATGGCGTGTGTGGCGTGTGTGGCGTGTGATGTGTGTATTGTGTGGTGTGTGTGGTGTGTGTGGTGTGTGGAGTGTGGCGTGTGTGGCGTGTGTGGCGTGTGTGGTGTGCGTGCCTGTGCTTGTGTGAGGCGTGTTTTCTTTTCTCCATCAATGGGAAAAGCCTGGCAATCCAATTACTTAGAAGCCTTTTAAACCGACTTTCCTCTGTGTCTCTTATAGAAATGTGCATTTAAGGTTCTTTGAAGCCTTTACTAAATCTTTCTGTCATTTTGGAAGAAGGACAGGGCAAATCAGAAGGAACCTCCCTGCTCTGAGTCACGGTGTTCATCTGACTTATTGTGGACACTTGTCGGGACCCGTGTTTCTCCGTCCCCCATCCGGGGAGGATGCGGAGGAGGAGAAGGTGTGGACAGAGCTCCTCTGCCAGGCCCACTGCTGTGCAGACCCAGAGGTGACTCCTGGTTCAACACCTGTGAAGGGAGACGGAGCCAGAGCAGGCCTTGAAGCTGCCGCCCACAACTCCTGCCATAGCGCAGGACAAAGCAACCCCGCCAGGAAGAAAGCTCGAAAATCCGGTGTTTTCTAGGAAACCACTGAAGTCTTTACAATAAAAGGACACTTCCGAAGTCTGAAGACCCAGCTACAGAAACTGTGGCCTGCAGGCGAGGAGGCAGCGAGGAGCGGGAGGGAGGAGGCAGGCGTGGGGGAGAGGCGGGCATGGGGAGGAAGAGGAGCAGCAGGAAGAGGAAGCCAGGAGCTGCCTTGGCCTGGAAGGGCCTCCCGGATCAGGGGCAGGGGCCGTGTGAAGCCCCCCACCTCAAACCATGTCCCTCTCTCCAGCACAGCAGGGGAACGGGATATCTCAGGTGCTGGCCCCACCATCTGCCCGACCCCAGATACCCTCCACGGGCGCCCCACAGGGGTGACAAGGCCCCTCTCCAGCCGCGTTTCCTGCCATAGGAGAGGCTGCAGTCACCACAAACCACCCCTTTTCTCCCCTTTGCAGACATGGTGGGGGCTCACGGCCCCCGAGGCCACTTCACCTGAGGGCCAAGGTCAGCTCTGCTTTTGGGAGGGGCCCTTCCTGTCACCAGGTCCCTGCCAGCCCGGGAAGCTATGGCCCTGGACCGCTGGGATGGAAAGTCTGAACCTGGGAAAGGGGTACGCGAGGCAAGGGATTGTCCAGCAGGGCCTTCCTTTCTGAGGTACCTGGGTCAAGCTCAGGTTTCGGGTGGCCATGGTCGCCCTTGCCTGCACCCCACAAGCAGAGCCCGGGAAGTCTGCATGGACCTCTGAGCTTGGCGGGAATTTCTGCCACAGGCTCTGAACTCTGTGGCCAGTGCCTGGTCACCCTCCCTCCTGTGGGTCAGAGGACAGGGACGAGGCTTCCCTGGGGCCTGTGTCTGCTTTGCTGGGAACAGAGGAGAGCCTGAAGCCCGCTTGGGGGTCTGAGTTAAGGGGGGCCAGTGTGGCACCTGTCAGGGGTCTTCAAGCCACCCCTTCACACCCCTACTAAGTGCACCTGGATGGGCTGTGTGCCTTCCCTCCTAGAGACTTGGACAGTCATTGGCATGTGCCGAATCTGTCCCAGGTAGACTGGACACTGGATTGCTGAGTGAGGGGCTCTGAGGATACCCAGGTGACCGCAGAAACCTTGACCAGAAACAAAGCTGACAGCCAGGTTGGCCTCTTTGGCCGTGGCTCTAGCTCCTCAAGAGAGCAATCTGACCAGACCAGAGCAGCCACCCATGCCCTGGAGCCATGCCTACGGCATCTGTCTCAGGGACTCAGCCATGTCTACCTCATCCCCCGTCCCCCAGCGTCTGCCCCACTACCCCACCGCAACTCTTGGTCACTTCCAGGTTCCTTAGGTCAGCCAATGCTGCCTTCTCTTCAAATTCCAACCCAAACTTTACCACCGGCACCACTTGGCCACAGGACAGGGACTCCCTCCTGAAGGGTGCCCGTGGTGCCACCCTGGGGGTCTCTGGTTCTGCCCTGCCCCACTGAGCCTCACTGCCTGAACTGAGTGGTCTGTGTGAGGCTGCCGGAGCCTCCCTGTTCTCACCGCATGTGTGAGGCGCTTCTCCTTTTTGTGATGTGAGGTTAGAATCTCAACATTCAAATCCCAGCATCTGTGCACGCTGCGGGAAACCCATGAGCCTGCCCTCAGCTGTCCTGACACAGAGGCGATGACGCTCGAGATTTTGAGACCACATCTGAATCCTAATGCTATTGCCTGTAAAATTCCCATTAATTACAATTGCTTCTCCATCTACTGGTCCCTAGAACATTTTGGTAATAATGTCATGACCACAATTCAAAGCCTTCCTCTTTAATTACTTGTGTTGTCTGGGAAGGCAGGGCTGGACTAGCTGTCCCCAGGCCTGCCGGATGGAGCCCGCCCACAGCAGCAGCCAAACCTCCTGGGACCTTGTCTCCAACAGCAAAGCAAAGCAGCACGGTTTTGAATCCAGCCCACGCTTGTCTGCCCCAGACCGCCTTCCTCCTTCCAGGAAAATAGCCAGCTTCCTAATGTGCATGTGCTCGTGGAAGCCAGAGAGGACTTCCAGCCTGCTACTTCCCTAGAGAGCTTTCTGAATGGTTCAATCTAATAAGCTCACATAAGGTCTTGCTTTCAGATTGAAACTTTCCATTTCAGACCATGGAATGACCCAGAAGACTCCAATGATGGTGTCAGAAAGTGACAATTATCCCTGTGACCTCTGTTGGCCTTCACGGGTCACAATGCCTCAGTGTCCCCTTCCCAGCCCACTGTTCCACAGCCGGGCAGTCAATGGGGGTTTCTAAAGGTTGAGCTCAGATCTAGGGAGAAGGCTTGACATGAAGCCTGCCGGTACAACATCATAATTTGCAGATATGGCTGTGCCTGGACAGGAATGACAGCTGCTTCCGCAGCCTGGGACATGCACGTCCTGCCCCCACTGCCCACGGATCCATGCCAACTTCTTCCTCATCCCCTGTGTCCCTGCACTACCTGGTTCTTCCCCATGCTGCCTCCCAGGAAGCCTCTGGACACAATTGCTCACCCCTCACTGCAGCTGAGGATGTGCAGCTGTCCCGGGGATCCCGTCTCAGGACACGCAGTGCAGGGCCCCTGCTGGGCATTCCCCTGACATGCTGTAGGTTTCCAACACAAGGTTCCCCATTTACAGTAGGCACCTGTCATAGGTGAACTCCTGAAAAATAGAGTCAATCCAGCCCCTTGTATTGTATCATGACATCCACTGAAGGCTTATGGTTTTTATGCCTTGAGGGCTCTGTTTTCACCCATGATGCAACCTGTAGGTGGTACAAAAATAAATGCCTCAAAGGCATGCTCTTACAACAGACAGCGAGGAGGAAAATGCAGCCCTCTTGCATCCAGCCCCAGCCAGCATTATGCTGTATCCAGTAGGAGGTCAGCCACCAGTCTGGAAAGGTTCTTCAACCTCCCCTGTCTTGGCCTAAAGTTACCTGAAATACTCCGCTTAGATGCTCATTCTGTAGGTGCGATGTGTACCTTGCCCTGGTGTTCTCCTTCCCGGACATTTAAATTCCTAGGCCTGGGCCAGCCCATCAAGAGAGGATGGCACCATCCCATTGCTCTGCTCCGATGGCTGCAGAAGCTCAGGTTCTAGCCAAGGGGTCACTGAGAGAATGAGGAAAGGAAGATGGAAACAGTTCTACACCTTCAGCAGGTTCTGTTCATTCTCCCATCAAAGTACACTTGGAACTGGATTGTCTCCTCACCACCACCATCCCAGGTGTGGCCTTCTCCATCGCCCACCAGGACAGCTGCACGCTGAGTGCTGAGTGTGACCTTCTCCATCGCCCACCTGGACAGCTGCACACTGACAGGTGCTCATTCCACCTGCCTGATCTCATCACCTGCCTCTTAGCTCCAGCCGCATGGGCCTCCACTCGGAACTGACCTGGTTTGTTTCTAGCATGAAAACTTTGCCCATCAGCTCTCCCCACTCAGGTAGCTTTGTCCAGGTCTTCTCCTTCAAGGCAGTCTGCTGCCAGATCAAGGAACACACCCTGAGAGGGACAACTTTGCCTCCTGATCTAAACAAAGTACTTCCCTTTTTTAGTCTCTTATTTTCATAATAGCACTTATTAGAAGTAGACATTATATTTTAAGTCAATGTGTATTCCATCTGTAACCCCTATTAGGAAGTGAACCTTATGGAATCTTGTCTAGTTCAGCACTGAATCGTGAGTGTCTAGAACACAGCAGGCACATGGTGGACACTTTCAGGGGTATTTGTAGGGTCCATGTGCAGAGGACGGGAGAAGGAGCTTCCATTCCAGTTTTGTTGGAATCAACTCCATTGCCATGCAGCTGCCTCACGTGCTGGGGCACTAAATATACAGAGGGGACCGTGGCAGCAGAGGACTGAGCTCCATGCAGGGAGTTCCTGTGAGTATCACTGAACAGGCAACCTGGGCTGAGGACGGGGCACGTAAGGGCTACACTCCACCCGGCAGTGCAAGGTCATCCTATCACTTTTCTAAGGGAGTGACAGAGTCCAGACTCCACTGAACTTCTGTCTCTTACGATCGAGGCTCTGCATGCTTTGATGTTCTGTGTTGGTCCTGGCCCCAGAGCCTGCTTGCCGGTGTCGGATGCTCTCATATTCCTCACCCAGTATTGTGCTCCCTTTACCCCGGGCCGTTTCCTCCGCCACGAGCTCATTGTTTGGGAACAAGACTCTCCCCTTCAGCTGCCCCATTTCCTAGGTGTTCAGCAAGACACAGGCAGAGAGACAGCTCCTTATCACAAGTCAAGATGGAAATGTGATTCCTGAATAGCGAGAGTTCAGCCTAAAGGCACTAAGTTGTCTTCTTGTACATAGCAGACATTTGAAAAATTTCCACTGTGAAAAGGGCTGAACTTCCTCATCACAGCTCATAGTAATATGGTGCCTTGTACCCACCTTAATGACATTTAGTTAACTTCTGTAAGGGGGTCATTTGGAATAAGCTTCAACAATACAAAGTAGGTGAGACAAAATTCATTAAACAAATGTTTATGAAGTCAGTGACACTGTAACAGATTCGTAAGAGTGAAAA